>NW_016803605.1:4090503-4101576 GCF_001698545.2 Rhinopithecus bieti
GCCGGGCCCGGCCTCGCCTCCGCGCTGCGCTGCGGTCCCGCAGGCCGGCCCAGCCCCGAGGCGCACGTCGCCGCCCGGCCCTCTCCGCACCTCCCCGGCCCGCGCCTCTTTTTCTAGGCGCCTCCTCCTCCCCCTTCCTCTCCCCGCCCCGGCCTGCGCGGTGGGCAACCGCCCCGGGCCGGCGCCTCTGCCGAGGCCCTCCCGCTCCAGGGGACTGCGCGCCCAGCCAGCAGCCGGAGTCCCACGAGGCGCGTGTGTCCCCCACTCCCGAAACAAGCACCACACTAGCGCACCGAGGGTGCCTTGTGGGGTCACCAAGTCATCCCAAGAAATACGAGTCATCATCATCAGCATCCTATTTCGTGGTGCTCTTGGAGGCTTTCTCAGTCTCATTTGAAGTCCCAATAAAAGCAGCTTGAGAAACTTTATTTTAGAGAAGTTTCCTTTTTCTCTGTAACTTACAATCGATGGGGAGGAGTGCCACCACCGCCCTAGTACTGGCGTCTCCGTTACCCGCACAACCAGGGCCAGTTCTTTGGGCCTTGAGGGTGGAAAGCATTGGGTGGAACTTGTGGGTGGGGGGCGGCGGCGGCGATGAGAAGCACTTCCGGGAATCCCCAGGCATCTGGCTGTTCCTGCATTTTTCCGGGCAGGTCCTTGCTCATGAACAAGGGTCCTGCTCGTCTTTCCCTTCTTTTCCTTCCTCCCAAGAGAGAAGAACACGTGTTTCCTTTCCTTACTGTTTTCTTATCAGATGCCTGGCAAGGCGTCTCCGCATTTCCAACGCCCAGCCACACAGACGCCCCCCACCTCACTCCTGAGGATCCATCCTTCCATTCTGCAAGCGGGGCAGCTGGGGGTGTCCACGGACTGCTTTGAAAAGCAGGAATGTGGGAGAGGGTAACAGGGCGAAGAGAGCAGAGGGAGGCTCCAGGAAGGGTGAAAGTGTGCACGGCACACTCATTTCCATTCTGCTGAGAGCAGAAAGCCCAAATCAGGGGCGGGAAGCCGGGTGTCAGAATCCGCTCTTTGGACACCCCCAAACTGAGGGCAGCCCTTTGAAGATGTTCTCAGGCTCCCATTCTGCACCCAGCCTCGGCCGGACCTCAGAAGGCGCGCGTAAGACAGCTGGCCCCTGGCCTGTGGAGGACCCAGTCTGATGAGGGAGGCTGTCAATGTACCAGGAAGCTAAGGCTGTGAGTCTAAGGGAAGGAACTTAACGAGGTGCTGCAACCAAGAATAGCCAAAGGGACAACTTAAGGCTTGGGGTGTTCAGGGAAGGCTTCTTGGAGGAGGCGATTTTTAAAGATAAGATCTGAATAGCCAAGCAGTGAGAATTAGCCCATCACGTGGAGGGAACAGCAGGGCGCAGGCCCTGCAGCAGCGGGAGTAAGGTGTGTGCCAGACACTGATAGAGGGTGGGGCCGCTTCCTGAGAGCCCGCAGGGTGACAGGCATGCATCTGTCACCAGGTGAATTTACAGCTCATTTCCATATCTCCCAGGAAAGAACGCTGGAAGTCTGCTCCCCAAACAGAACTAACCAGAGGTTTGAATATCTGGAACATTCTGGAAAAAAACAAAATAGGACAACAAAATAGGATTCCATTTGCTTCAATTCTTAGGCAAGACAGGCCTTCTTCAGCCCTTGGGCCACTTGACCAGAATGAGTGACTGAACTGCTGTCACTGACGAGGAGGAAAGTGGCGGGGGGAGGGGGCTTCTTTCTGGAACACAGACACATGGAAACTCACATTTCCCAAATGCCCACCCAGCCAGCCCCAGTAGTCTTCTGCTTCCCTGGAGAAAGTCTTTGGCAAGAACTAATTTCTTCTTATCTCAGGGACTAATGACCCCTTGGCCACAATAGCTACCAAGGGCAGGGCAGAATGCGGGCAAGGTAGAGTTTCAAAATTGCAGGGTTCCTCTGTCTTTATTTAAAATGTTGGTATTTTGAGGCCTGGTGTGGTGGCTCACGCCTGTAATCCCAGCACTTTGGGAGGCTGAGGTGGGTGGATCACCTGAGGTCAGGAGTTTAAGACCAGCCTGGCCAACATGGTGAAACTCTGTCTCTACTAAAAATAACAAAAAATTAGCCAGGCATGGTGGCAGGCGCCTGTAATCCCAGCTACTCAGGAGGCTGAGGCAGGAGAATTGCTTGAACTCAGGAGGCGGAGGTTGCAGTGAGCCGAGGTCATGCCATTGCACTCCAGCCTGGGCAACAGAGCAAGACTCTGTCTTAAAATAAAATAAAATGTTGATGTTTTGTTCCTCTTGAACTGTTTGCATCCATTTTGACTTTTAAAACGTTGCAGCAAAATATCATTTGTGGTGATTTCTGTGTTTGGGGGATGTCCTGAAATTCTCTTGCCCCACTCTACTAATCCTGTCCCCCTTGTGCCATTCATCTTGATCTAGAAGCCCACTTATCAAGAGTGCCTTCATGACTATGCCCACCTGGGTTCTGGAAGGTTCCCCTGAAACAGGCTGCCCTATGTGGTTGATGGTTGGAGATGTGTGCACGCCAGACGGCAGGCAGAACATGAGTGTATTACAAATGTCAAACCCCCAGACAGCAGCCCACACTGATGGCCCCAGTGACCGTGACCTCTGACCTATTCGGATCCTGCTGCGGGCTGGGGACCGCCCCTCAACTGAAAGCCAGTACTGTGGAAGCTTCTATTTCTCACAGCACCAGATGGTCTGCAAATGTCAAAGATGGGAGGAAAGGCCGAAATTTCCATAAATTCATTGGAGCCAGGGGCTAGGCAGTGGGCAGGGCAGGAGGCTCTTGCGGCCAGTCTCAGGAGGAAAAGGGGCTTGAGCCCCTGAAATGTGAGGTTTGAGGAGCAGAAAAGGGGGTCTTTCAAGATCGGGGTACCTGCTCCAGGCCCAGTGCTGGAGGAAAGGGCAGAGGGAAGAAGGTGCCAGGTCTACGGAGGCCCTTATGCTGTGCCAGGGGATTGGGGCTTTATCTGCCAGGGATGGGAGAATCTGCAGAGGTTTTGAAGCAGGTAAAGAATGATCTGATCCAAATGGCTTCCAAAGTTCCTCACATATACACATATATACACATAAACAAAGCTGGATTAAAGAGTGGAGAGTTTGGAGGCAGAGAGAAATTGGGCAGAGAAAGTAGATATTTAATAGAAAAGACGTATTGGGGTATCTCTGACAAGGGGTTGTAAAGAGTGGGTCCCGTGTTGGAGAGAAGGGGAGAAGGGAAGACCCCTTTACCGCACACCCCTGGGAAGCAAGACCTTCCTCCACAAGCTTCTGAAGTCACTGGCTTTTAAAAGCACATGTTGAAGAAGAAAGAAAAGTGACCTGGGGTAACCCCAAGCCCCAGCCCAGGGCCCCCCAAGCACTCCCACATCAGGGGATTTTCCCAGGCTGCTTTGTGTGGGGGAAGCTCAACTTTGCAAGCAAGGCCAGAGGGAAAGGCATCAAGAAAAAAAAGGCTTTTTCATGGAGAGCCATTAGCCACTTGTTCCAAGCAGCATTGAAGAAGCCTCCTAGAAGTAGGGCTGCGCATTCCTGGGCAGCTGACAGAGCTCTGTACACGCACCATCGTGCACTTGAACCCTGGCTGCATATTATTTCCATTTTAAAATAAAGCAGGCCAGGAATGGGGGCTCGCGCCTGTAATCCCAGCACTTTGGGAGGCCAAGGTGCATGGATCAGCTGAGGTCAGGAGTTTGAGACCAGCCTGGCCAACATGGTGAAACTCCGTCTCTACCAAAAGTACAAAAATTAGCCAGGTGCGGTGGTGCACACCTGTAATCCCAGCTACACAGGAGGCTGAGGCAGGAGAATCACTTGAACCTGGGAAGCGGAGGCTGCAGTGAGCCAAGATCACGCCACTGCACTCCAGCCTGGGCAATAGAGTGAGACTCCAACTCAAAAAAAATAAATTAATAAAATAAAAGATAAATAATAAATAAATAAAGCAGATGGAGTCATGGAGACTCAGAGAGGTTAAGTGCCTGAGGTCACACAGCCTACCCTAAGTAGAAAGCCACACTGGAGACGGCTAGGATGGACGTAGGGGAGGCTGCCAGTGGGTCCCAGTGGATCGTGACATGGCGGCAGGAGGACGGAGGTTGTCACGCCTGACAACAAAGCCTTTCTGTAACCTGCAGAGAGAGCCCTGAAACAACGCCATCTGAGAGCACTGGAGGCCGCTCGCCTTCCAAGGAGATGCCCAGACAAGGAAGGGGTCTTCTTGCCATGTGCACACTCGGTTGCCTGGGTTTGAATCCTGGCCCTACCATGTCCCGGCTGTGTGATCTGGGCAACTGGCCTGCCCTTTCTGTGCCTCAGTGTCCCCATCCATAAAGCAGGGATGATAATAAAGCTAGTGAATGAAGATTAAATATAAGCATATTAAGGGTATGCTGCCAGGTGCAGCAGGCACAAGCTGAGCCCTCGGCATGGTGCCAGGGAAATTTCCTCAGGCTCAGCTGGGCCCTGCTCTAATCACCACACTTCATGCCTTGCTGTGTGAAATCACCAAGATAATCAATATATTTAGATACACACACACACTTCTACATGCACATAAACACATATGCACATATACATACACACATACACACAACCACACATATGCACACACACATATACATGTACACACATAAACACATATATACACATAAATACACAAATATACACACATACACACAGATGCATGCACAATACACATGTGTACACACGAGCACACATATACACACAAATACATAAATATACATATACGCATACACATGTGTATGCACATACATACATGGACATACATATACACATGTAGACACATATACACATAAATGCAAATACACACACATATATGCACACGTATGCAAACGCACATGCATGGACACACAAATATACACACTAACCCACATACACATACATACACATACACATATGTACTCACACACGTATACACACATCTACACACCTACACCCACACGCGCACACACACACATATGCATATACACTTTTTAGAAGAAGAAAAGACGAGAGAACTGCAGTGTCAGCAAAGTCTTTGTCTTTCAAAGGGAGCATCCCGGGCTCTTGCCTATTTTTAAGGCATGCAGAAATAACACTGAATCACTGAGGGTTTGAAAGTAGCCACAGAAGAACTTGAAGTGGAGGCGTTCAAAGGGGCGGCGAGAACAGAGCCAAGAAGAGTGGCTTCTTGATCACACGCTCCACATAGGCCCTGTCTGAGCTGTCCAGCCGGGCATGTGATCAAATGTTTCAGAGTGAAGGCCCAGGTGACTGTATGACCGTGACTGTGCATCCTCAGCAGACCAGGTCCTGGTCCCTGGCTGGGGGATGCCTCCCTGCCCCAGGGAGTCGCATGTTCCCTGGTGGCCCGTCTCACCCGTGGGACTTTTCCGCAGTGCCCTTGCTCAGTCCCCAGCTGTGTCACAGACGTCCGCGCCTGTTCAGAGCTCCAGCAGTGACTCACCTCTTCATTTTTAGCCCGGGTCCTCTCAGAGCCTGCAGCCCGCCTTTGCTGGGCAGCTGCCTGGGGGTCAGGGCCCATGGCCTGGGTGTCCACTCATAAAACCAGCTCTTAACCACCTGCCCTACTAAGACAGGGAAGCGGGGACAAAATGAATTCAAAGTGCCTTTGACCTGGGCATACATTCTGCTGCCATTTGTACGTGTGTGTCCAGGACAGCGTCCGGATTCCCAGTGCTTTCAGGGAGCGATGAAAGCTGTTCTAAGGGTCTGCCGCGCGGCATCCTGGCGTGGCTTCCCACAGCCCCTCCCGTTCCCATTCCACAATGGGCTGCTGGACTCACCTCACAGCTCCGGGCAAAGACGCCCACGGCTGAGAGGCTTCTTCCTGGCTGGAAACTCACCGCTTCACACCTTCCGGCTGTAAGCAGCTTTCAGCTGAAAAGGCCTTTTCTGCCAGCTTCTCCTGAGCTTGAGTAAACAAAAAGCCTATTTATGTCTTTAGAGCACTTAATTAAGCCAGGGCAGGGATAAAATCAGAGACTGAGTGTAGTGAAAACACAGTCCTTAAAGTCAGAAGAAGGTCGCCTCCGGCCAGGCTTGGCCAAGAGCCAGCTGTGTGTTCTTGGGGGAAGCTGGGTCCCCCTGAATTTTTGCAAGAATAATCTAATGAAAACCCAAACACCATTTGGGTTTGTTGGGTGTTGACACATCGGATCTCTCTCTCTCTCTCTCTCTCTCTCTCTGTCTCTCTCTTGTGTATGTGTGTGTGTGCTGTTTATTTTGTTTTGTGTTTTGCTAAACCATGTAAAAATTGGTGGTAAACATCATGCCCCTTTGCCCCAAAACTCTTCAGCGGTACCTCCTAAGAAGAAAGATGATATGGAACCACAATACTGCGATCATACTGAGGGAATCTAACATTGGTACAATTATATAAGCTATATTCCATATCAAAATGTCCCCAATTTTCCCAACAATGTCCTTTAAAGCTGTTTTCTTTCTTAACCCAGGGCTCAAACACACGTTGCATTTCGCTTGATCTTAGCCGAAAGTCCGAGAAGCGATCACACACATTACATTTCGTTGTCACTATTAGGAGACAATTCTTCATGAGTCTCCCGTCTTTATTCCCATCTTGCAAACAGAGGCCTTGGCCACCCTTCGTTCTGGGCTATCATTTCAAGAACGTTTGTAGGGAGAACAGTTTTGAAAGGTAGAGATAGTGTCTCTCTTCAAATCAAAGGATTGGCATGCTTCCTGTCCACTGTAATAAAAATACTGGTTCCCTCTGGGGAAAAGGTCAGGCAGGCTTATTGCCCACTGTGAAAGATTCGGGTTCCCTACACTCCAGGTTCCTCCCCTGCCGTGCAAACGGCTGTATGTGCAAGGGTCACCTGGTCCCCTTCGAGTGGCCCTGTGGAAACCAGAGCTGGGGAACTGGCTCAAGAACTTGCTGACTCCCTGGCTTCTGTGATTATTGTGAGTAATAACGTCCGTTGTCTCTGACCCAGGAGTCTTGTATCTTCTGCTTGAGTCCGTGAGACTGTGGCAGAGTCATGTCTTCCCTGGCCAGCAGGATGAAATCTCAGACCATTCCCAGTTCTGTGTGGTCACATCTCTTTAGTTCTTTGACCCTAACAGACCCCATACCCATTTTGCCTTTCCTGACATAAACAGTTTTAACGAGTTTGGGCCAGTTGTAGAGCGTCCCATGATCTGGATTTGCCTCATTGCTGTCTTAGGATTTGATGTAGGATAAACACTTTTGCAGGAATTTTTCAGGGTCCATGTTGTGCCATCACCCTCAGGAAGCACATCCCGTCAGCTTGCCCCACTGTTGGTCATGCTGGGCGTGATCACTGGGTGGAGGTGGTATCTACCTTATTTCTTCGTGCTAAAGGTACCTTTCCCTTTGTGATTTATCAGGAAGCTCTGGGGAGATATTTTGACATCTTGGGGATATCCTGCTCCACGACAAGCCTTAAACTCCACAAATCCCAGCTGATTCGTTGGTGAAGAGCTTTGTGCTAGACGATAGCCCCAGATACTATGACCATTATGTTTTCCTCTTGCAACAGAGAACGCAGTCTGCAGAGACGAAACTATTTACAATCTTGCCTTGTATAGAAAAAGTTGGCTGACCCCTACAATAGTGGGTAGTGGGTGGTATAGAGTGAGTCTAGAGTTACCTTCAAGAAATCTGCTTCAATACACCCACATTTGCACACCACTTTCTTGATCAGTTTTCAGCTTTTTAGGGGCTCATGATTCTCTTGCTCTCAAGTTGTAGAATGCTTAAAGTGAAACACATATACCTTTCTGGCTAACACAATAGTGCGTGACACTCTTGGAAATGGCGCCCGTGCCCAGCAGACGAAAAGCGTGGGCACTGCCCCCTCTTCATGCCTCTCACTCGGCAAATCTGTGCAAAGCAAATGTTTTGAGATCTTCTAAATGTAGCGTGCCATCCAGATTGCTTTCCAGTTATTTTGTCTGACTAGAAACTGTGATGTCACATAAATTGGTGACTGTTTCTGCCTGAAATCCATAATGCCAAAACATCACTTGTTGATGTAGCAGGTTTTGGGATAAACAAGTTGTTATATGAAAAAAAAAAAAAAAAAAAGAGGGCTCCAAAAGTGCTGTGGTTTTCAAGAGCCATGATAGCAAAACAAAACAAAACATTAATAGAAGAGTTGTTTTGAACTACAGCTGAGTAAATTACCAGAAGGACATCTGTGCACATTAAAAGTAATATAGGATGTTCTGATGCTTACTTGAGTCATGCAAAAAAATGTTTAAAACATTTTTTAAAAGTATATATAGCATGAAGTTCAGTCAGGTAAGAGCCAAGTGGCTGAAAGGCTTTCGGGAGCGAGACTAAGTCCTTCCCAGCTGATGAAAACACAGAGATGGCAGGGAGGAAGCAGTTTCCAGGGGCACGCTGGCCCCTGAAATGCCGCAGGGTAAGTATGCCAGAAAGCGTGGCAAATGCACAGCATTTCCATCCATTCCTCAAGGAAGACACAAGTCCAGGCAAATATTCTGGTTGTGTGGTTTTTCAGCTGGAAGTGAAGACAAAGGGCGTTGAGCAGGAATTAATGCAAGGCTCCAGGCTCCTGGCACACTGCCCGGAGCTCCGGAAAGGGTAGAGTCTGGGGACCAGGCCCAGCGGGAGGGCAGGGTCCTGGAGCAACTGGGGCTCTGTGATGCTCCCGGTGCAGTCTTGAGATGCTAAAGGAGGGGAGGGGAGGGGAAGGGGGCTGTCTGTCATCCCCTCAGTCAGCAGTGATGAGTAAGTGCCTACTGTGTGCAGTCAATGGGGGATAGAGCCATGGACTAGTCATACTTGGTTCTCATTCTTGGGGGACTTCCAGTCTGGGGTGGGGGTTGGGGAAAGAAAATAGTTAAATGAGGTAATTTCAGAGAGTTATAAATGCTATATAAATAAAATGGGTGATAGGGCAGAGAAAGACCATGGTGGAGCAGCTTTCCATGGCAGAGGCCGGGTCACAAATATCCTTCAGAAATGGCTTTTGAACTGAGAGCCTGATGGAGAAAAGGGGCCGGCTCTGCAAAGAGCCTGAGAAAGGGCATCCTGGCAGAGAAACAGAGGTGCAAAGGCCCTGAGGCTACCTCTGTTCCTACAAAGGCTCTGAGGCTGGCACACACTGGAGGCATCTGTGTCCTGGGAAGAAAGTGAAGAGATGCTTGGGGAGATGGGTGGGGAAAAAGAAGCAGAGAAAGAAAGGCAAGAGAAATGGGTATGGGAGGGCAAGGAGACCAACCGTGGAGAACCGGAGGGAAAGGAGGAAGAGAATTCATAGAGAGCACCAGGGAAGAACTCCCAGACACATCCTTGTGCTCGTTGAAGGAGAAAGGGGGGCGCGGGTGCATAGGGAGCAGCCCACAAGGTCTCTGCTCCTCAGTGGTTCCCACTCATCTCCACATGCCTGGGTCTGGCGTCTTTGCTAGTTTTGTGTTTGCTTAGTTCTTATGTCCCCAATTGGATTATCAACTCCTCAAAGGCAGAAAGCACACCTTATGCTTTTTTTTTTCTTTCTGGACAGCACTTCACACCATGCTTTTGCACATGGGGGATCATTAACTATTGTCTGGATAAATGGACAGATGGATGGACGGATGGATGGACAAATGGATGGATGGATGGATGGATGGATGGATGGATGGATGGACAGATGGACGAATGGACGGATAGACGGATGGATGGATGGATGGATGGATGGATGGATGGATGGATGGATGGACATGGATGCTCATATAACTTAACATTTCTGACACTCAGGCTGTTCTGAACCAAGGAAGACCAATTTGGTCAACAGAATCTGGGAGATTTAGTAAGAAAAAGGATTATTGCTATGTAGGGAAAAACATGAGTACCTATGTTTTTTTTTATTATTTTTATGAAATGTCTGTGTTGTCCTCCTTCCCCAAATTTATATGTTGAAATCTCAATGACTAATATGATGATCTTAGGAGGTAGGGCCTTTAGAAAGTGATTAGGTCATGAGGGTGGAGCCCCATGAATGGGATTAGTGCCCTTATGAGACATGAGAGCTTCCTGTCACTCTCTGCTTTGCATCATATGTGGATACAGTGAGAAGGAGGCTGCCTACAAGCCAAGAAGCAAGTCCTCACCAAGCACTGGCTCTGCCAGCACCTTGATCTTGGGCTTCCCCACCCCTAGAAATATGATAAATACATGTTTGTTGTTTAAGCCACTCAGTCTATTGTCATTTGTTTCAGCAGCCTGAACTGCCTTAGCCAGGTACATCAATGTAGAGATGACCTAGAACAGGGAGGTGATACCAAAGAGAGAAAGAGAAAGTAGCAAATGTGGCAAGATCACTAATGTTCACTGGTTTTCAAGTTCTTCTCTTCCTCCAGGAAACCACACTGTACTAAATTCCCCAGGCTTCTGTGTGGTTAGGTGTGGCCATGTGATTGAATTCTGAACACTAGAATGTGAGTGGAATGGACGTGCACTACTACCAGACCCATAGAAACCTCCCTCGCATTCCTTCTCCATTCACTGGCTGAATAAAGAAGACTCTGAGGGTATCAAGGAGGATGGAGCCACAAGATGGAAGGAGCCTGGGTCCCTGAATGACTGTGTGGAGCAGAGTCCTTGGGCTGACAGCTGAGTCATAAGCCACTGAGATGCAGGGGTTGTTTGTTACAGTAGTTGGTGTTACTTATCCTGACCAATATAGAAGAGATGAAGAAGGTGAGAAGGAGGGACCCCTTCTTCTTGCAGAAGACTCTAGAAGAAGGGGACCTCAGTTCAGTGGAGTCTAGATGCCAACTGCTGGAAAACAGGACAGAGACATGAAAGAATTCTCTCAGTGACATCAGCCTGGTAGACAAATCCATTAAAGGAAGGACAGGAGGGCTTTACTTTTTCCAAGGGTTATAGGTACCAGAAAAAGGGCACCTGAAGCCAAGCCACTTGACATGGAGTCAAAGCTCACATATTGTTAAAAGGAGAGAGAAAAAAGAGGTTCTGTTGGAACTTCATCTTGAAAAATAAATCTAAAATGATAAAACACAATAAGCTAATTTTATCTTAATTTTACAAGGCA
>NW_016803605.1:4102328-4123149 GCF_001698545.2 Rhinopithecus bieti
TTTTTTTTTTTTTTTTTTTTGTAAAATGTTCAAGGGCTTAATCATCGTTTCCATGGGCTTCTTTTAATCCTTTGAAATTCAAATCATTATCTTTCATGAGTTCAGATCCAGGCCAGCTTTCATATTGCTGGGTGAATTTTGGATCAGCCAGACACAAGATGCCCCCTCACCAACTTCACACACAGATAGGGTCCAAAGTGCGTCCCTTTCTTTGTTCCCTCAAGGACATGCCAAGGGGGACCTCTGGAATCGCCGCTTCCTGCCCAGGGGACTTAAAGAAGCAGTGTCTCGCAAGGGGAAACCCTCCATGGAACTCAAATGGCCAACTTGATTTTGGAGCAATTTGCTGACAGGAGTCGAGGTCAGAGTCGCTGACTGCACTTTCTTCTGGAAGTTTCCCAGGCTGCTGTTTACCCTGATTCCTGGCCATTCCTCATATTTCCTAAGACTGTTTCTCTAGCCTACTTAGTTTGGTGACATTCATGGGGAAAATATCACAGCAGGTAGGAAGTTTTTGCTCAAAACTCAAACAAAGAGGAGGAAAGCAAGAGTAAAGGGAAAGAAGGTTGAAAAAAAAAAGACTTTGAGAAATACCGAGTGCTCCCGTTAAGCAACTAATTTCCCAGGGTTTCTTAACATACAAGGAAACGCGATCACTGCAAAAATAATCCAAGCTGAAGAAAATACCCCCGTTTCAGATTTATTTTCTGTATTTGTGCTGGACTGAGTGCACAATGAGGTTCCTGGTATCTGCTGATGCCCGGGTACCAGGGGAGCACCTGCTTGAGAGAATTCTGGACACCTGGGAGCGCCTTATCATTGTTTCCCTCACCTGGGCTCAAGAAGTAGAGTGCTGGGTTGTTTTTTTTTTTTTTTTTTTTCTGTTTCTTTCCCTGTGCAGGCTTCTAATCAAACGGGAAGTAGAATATGAGGGAATGTCTTTCTTGGAACCAGTGGCTGGATTCTTGTCACCAGTTAGGACTCTGCACAAAGTCACCTCCTCAGGGAAGCCTTCCCTGATCTTCCCATGTAATTACCCCTTCCCCTTCCCTAGTCACTCTGTATTTTCTCACCCTGTTGATGGTCTTCATAGAATGAATCACCACCGAAAATTAGAGGATTTACTTATTTTTTGTGTCTTCTACCTTGGCAGGAAACTCCACGGTGGATGAGATTTTACCTGTGTTATTCACCAACCCATTCCCAGTACCTGGAAGAATGTTGGACACATAGTAGGAGTTCAATAAGCATTTGTTGAGTTAAATAGAATCCTTAATCTAAAAGCATGTAAGAAGAAATGATAGAAAATGCCACCGCCTTCCAGAAAGACTGGGCTCTACCTCCTGGGAGTTTCTTTACGGAAAAATTTATATGCTTTGATTTTTTTTTTTCCTATAGGTGATTCAATGAATGTACCTCTTATTTAAAGCACAGCATGAACCACTCAGGATCCTGGGGAAGAATACAATGAGAGAATTGTGTCAAGTCCATCCTTGGCACACTGTCTGATACACTGGGAGTGCTCAATGAATATTGGCATTTAATAATAATAACTCACACTGAGCTTATGGTCAACCAAGTCTTATCATTTTCACACATGCTGCTATGAATCTATGACTTCCATTTCCAGTCCTTCTGGGTTTTTGTTTGTTTGTTTGTTTTTGACGGAATCTCACTCTGTCACCAGGCTGGAGTGCAGTGGCTCAATCTCAGCTCACTGCAACCTCCGCCTCCCGGATTCAAGTGATTCCCCTGCCTCAGCCTCCTGAGTAGCTGGGACTACAGGTGTGCGCCACCATGCCCGGCTAATTTTTTGCATTTTAGTAGAGACGGGGGTTTCACCATGTTGACCAGGATGGTCTTGATCTCCTGACCTTGTGATCCACTGCCTCGGCCTCCCAAAGTGCCAGAATTATAGGCTTAAGCCACTGCACCTGACCCCTTCTGGTTTTTTAAGTCGTTGTTTGATCTCTGTTACAATTCATCTTGTTCTGCTCTGCCAAAAATATTTCATGGTTCACCAGACTGTTCTCCCCAGCTTTGTATCATTTTTTAATGTGATCAGCTTAGCTTTTGAAGGCCTTGTGAAAAATCATTAATGAAAACATTGAACTGAGTGAAACAAGGGCAGAGCCCTGTGGCATACCACTAGAGACCTTCTGGCAGGTTGGCATCAGCCACATGAAATCAGCCCTTCTTGGTTCCTCACTGTAATGATTATGAAACCATTTAATCGTGCTCTTACCGAGCTCACATTTCTGTATCTTATTTATGGGAAACAGAGGCAAAGTTTTTGTTAATGCAAGCTGAACTTCAGCTATCCTTATACTACAAAATTCCTCTCTGTGTCACTTGTGTAACCCTATCAAATACATAAAAGGCATTTGTCAGGTGTGACTTGTTCTATGTGAACTCACAGGAGCTTTCAGAGTCCATTCTTTTATTTTCTACATTTGAAAATGATTCTATTAGTAACAGTGTTAGTCAGCTTCAGCTAAGTTCTGCCACAGTAACATACAGCCCCTGGCTCTTGGTGGCTTATAACAGCAAAAGCTTATTGCTAACCCCACAAGTTCATTGCAGGCTGGCTGAAGTTTTTCTGCATATCAGTCTTCATTCTAGGGACCCAGGCTAAAGGAGCAGTCCCTCTTGAAGACATGTCAGTCTTGTGGTAGGGAGAAAGAGAAGTGGAGGACCTCATGGTGGCTCTTGGGGCTTCTGCCCAGAAGTGAAGCATGTTTCTTCTGCTCATACCTATTGTCCAAAACAAGTCACATGGCAAAGCCTGCTATCAATGGAGCAAGGACATGCGGAAATGTGGGATGGAGCCCCAGGGAAGGACAGTGGCTATTTGGAACAATAATACAACCTCCCAGTTCCATGTTACTATGGACATGAAGAGCAGAATCTACCTCCTACCTCTTTAGAAAATGGGGATAGTTTCCCAATACTATAGCACCTGGAGTTATCAAAGCAACAACAGCTCACTCATCTCATCTATCAGCATTCTGACAACTCTGGAATATAATTTGGATATTTTGGGGGGCACCCCACCCCTGCAAGTGCCCAGTAGGTCAGGGTCTCCCCAAAAATATCCAAATAATACCCTACAGTTGTCAGGATGCTGATAGATGAGACAATTGACCTGTTGTTAGTTTAATAACTCCAGACACTGTAGTATTGGGAAAATATCCCAGTTTTCTAAAGAGGTAGGTGGTGGAGTCCACTGTTCACGAATGTCATAACATACAGCTGGTAGGTTGTATTGTTCAAAATAGCCACTGTCCTCTACCTACAAATCGCTATCTAACATACTATTTATTACTTGGAAAAGTGGCTTAGCCTCCCTTGCCTCAGTTTCCTTGTCTGTAAAATGGGGATCATAATAGCATCTACGAAATAGGGTTGTTATACAAACTGAGTGAATTCATAAGTGGGAAGCACGTCAAACAGTGGTTGGCACAAAGTGAGTGCCGTCACGGTGTTAGCTGCGGTGATCGTCGTCGCCATCATCATCATCCGTGCATCCACTAGAGGGGCATTGATGGCGATTGTAACTTGGGCAGTGGAGGGAGAACAGAGCCGGTAAGGGTGCTACCCACCCAGCCTCCAAAGCAGACAGAACCCTGGGACACTGGCTGCCAATCGCAGCAACGTTTTCTCTACCTGAAAAACAACCAGCTGTGCAAACAATGCGCGCTTCCTTCCAGGACTGCTGGGAAACCACGGAGGGGCTGTGCCCTGGTGAGCTTCCCCAGCCTTTGTCAATCCTCCGTGGGGAGAAGGTCCAAGACTGGAAAGCCCCAGAACCCTTTGGCTGGTGAGGGAGAAGCTCTTGGCCTCTTCTTGGTGGCGCTCCCACAGGCCGGCAGCGGCAGGAAGAGCAACATTCCAGGAGAAGGCAGAGCAGGCGGGCGCAGGCCGGGGACCCACGCTGGCTGCCCTGGGACCCATGTTGGCGGGACTCATGCTGGCTGCCAGGGCCCCCTTCCCGTGCCCACCCGAGACCTACGCTGGCTGTCTCGGGACCCACACTGGCTGGACTCATGCTGGCTGCCCGGGACCCATGCTGGCGGCCTGGGCCCCTTCCCGTGCCCACTTGGACTCCTCTCAACCCATGTTTTACCCCCTGTTTCTGCAGAGAGCAGCTCTGTGCAGGTGCCGTGGGATGGCTCTTAACTGTAGTGCATACCCGACACCTCTTGCTTCCTCCCCCAGGGCTTTTCGGATGCTGTTGTGTGTGTTGTACCTGCAAGAACCTGCTTGGACCCCCTGCCTGGGAAACCCAGGAGTGTGGGGCCAGGGCTGACATCCACAGAGCCCCCCTCCCTGCCCCGTGACCAATGGGGGACAGCAGCTGATGGACAATGCTTCCGTTTTCATCTCCTAGGGAACATTGCTGTGGCTGCTTTCAGGAGACTCCTCGGCAGCTCCTGCAGGATGCTGCACCAGTCCCTAAGGATCCGTTCATGGGCACCCCCTCCTTCAATTCCCAGCGCCAGCCCTGCTCCTGGGCCCAATTCCCATACACGGCCTGCTCATCAGCCTTCAGCTATAGCTTTGCTTTAGGGGCAAGCCCAGGCTGATACTGGTTTTCTCCCACTGCTCCTAATCTACCCCCATCTCTTATGCACGAACGTGTGTGCACGCCCATGCACATGAGTGCATGCACACACGCACTCACACACTTGTGCACACACATGCATGTGCACACATGCACGCATGCACACACACACAGGTTTGTGCTCCTCTCAGCCTCCAAACATAAACCAAACCACATCTGCAGGGAGACGATTTTCCTAGCGACAACCACGATTTAGCAAATGGAGCAGAGCCAGCTCCCTGTGGGCAAGGGCTGCATCTGCCGTCGGCTGTGCTGTGCCTGATGAGGACCAAGGTGGCGGGGGCGTGACCCTGAGACAGAGAGTTTCACAGGGGCGGGAGGGGCGCAGTCTGTTGGATGAGCTGCAGATCTGAGACCCTAAATTGCTGTGTTTTCCTTCTCCTGGTGGAATGAATGCAGCCTCAGACAGATGCTGCCCCGCAGCTGTTTGTGGCAGGGGGCCCTGTGGCAGGCCAGTGACTTTGAAACGGGGGATTGGAATGGAGTCTGACAAAGGGGCCACTGTCTTTGAGGGAACTTGACGGAGCCCAGCACAGCCCGAGCAGCGGGAGTTTGCACAGCTGCAGCTAGGAGCAAACATGTACTTTTAGCTGACCTGGGCCCGTGGCTTTGGGCATTAAACCTGACACTTTCCAGATGTGTGGGGCCCTCCCTTTGGCACCGTGCACAAACACTCTGTCCCCAGGTACACACACACTCACACACACACTCAGGCACTGGCAGCGCAGCTCTGTAAATGCGGCATTGTGCTGCACAGGGCCCCTCGACAGATTCCATACCCAGACCTGAAGGGGAGGCCCCGGGCTGGGCTGGAAATTTATGAGCTGGATTTCAAAATAGTTCAAGTTCAAAGTCAGCTCAATAGCAGCTGCCTCTCTGACCACCATCATTTTTCATGCCTGGCTCCAGGTTGGGTGGTAAGGGGATGCTGAATATGCTTTCTAGAAGGTTCTTTTCTACCCACATTAGCATGGACCCTGAGAGCTCCAGCACCAGTGAGAGGGAGGCTCAGCAGGAGTTTGGGGAGCCAGGAGGGTACCCCTAATTGGCCACTCTCCCTCAGCATTGTTCTCACAAAGTCCCTGGGGCCCTGGGTCTAGGGGCAAGCCATGTGACCCACGGTTGCCCTGGGGTCTCCAAGGGCCTTACAGGCCACACTTACCTGGCTTGGGCCCCTCCCTCCAGCTCCGTGCTCTGAAAACTGCCCTGCTTAGCAGTCCTAGCTGGAGGGTGGGAGGAAACAGATGTGCCAGGGCCCTGTGCTGACGGAAGCCACGTGAGCACAGGTGGGCAGGGACACTTGGATGGTCTCTTCCTCCCCAGTGAAGAAGAGGAGGAGGAGGGGGATGGAGAGGAGGAGGTAGAAGAGGAGGAAGAGGGAAGGAAAAGAGGAGGAGGAAGAGGAGAAGAGGAGGAGGAGGAAGAGGAAAAAGAGAGAGGGGAGGGGGGAGGAGAAAGAGGAAGGGGAGGAGGAGTGGGAGAGGGGGAGAAGGAGGAGGAAGAGAGAGGAAAGGAGGAGGAGGAAGAGGAAGGAAAGGAGGAGGAAGAAGAGGAAAGAGAGGAGGACGAGGGAAGGAAAAGGGGACGAAGAAGAGGAGGAGGAAGAGGAGGAGGAAGAGGAGGAGGAAGAGGAGGAGGAAGAGGAGGAGGAGAGACGGGAGAAGGGGAGGAGAAAGAGGAGAAAGGGGGCCGAGATCGGGACTGTAGGGGCAGCTTGGGCAGGTGGTAGCTTTCTCTGCTGGGTGAGTCCCCAGGGCCAACAGCAGGAGAAGCCCAATGGGGAGGGTGTGGCTTCCCTGCTGGGCTCGGGTACAGGAGAGGCTGTCTTCTCTACTTTGCTTGTGGGTGGCAGGTCCTGGGTTGTGGAGGCAGCCAGGGAAAGCTCTTAGCCAGGGACAGCACCGACTCACAGGCTGCTTGTCTTCCTGGGACGAACCTGAGGATCCTGGAGATGCTCACTAGCTCCCAGGATCTGGAAAGGACACTGGGAGGCTCAGACACACCAGAACCCACACCTGGCAACCCCCTTTATCTTCCTTCCCCAAACACTTAGAACTAAGTCCGTCTGTGGGCTCCAGGTGTAGAATCTACAATTTCTTGTTATCTTCTTCATTCTTACTGGGGTGTAATTTTCAAAGGTAAAGCGCACACATGGTGAAGGTGCAGCTTGGTACGTTTTTACAAATATGCCCCCAAGTGACCAGCACCCAGGTAAAAGCACAGGACACCGCCCATGCCCCAAGGGTTCCCTCACTCCCCTCCCAGGCGGCGACCCCCAGAGCATCCATTATGTTGGCTTTCATCACTGCTGATGGTTTGCGCCTGAAGACAACTAAGCTTCATCTTTTTCACCTGAACAAAGACGCAGACTACCTGGATCAACTGTAGATGCGCCTCACAACGTGGCCTCTTTGTGCCTAGCTTCTTTCGGCCAACATAATACTCTTGAAATCCACCCGCGTTGCTGGGTGTGTTAGTAGTTTGTTCTTTTACTTGCTGAATGATATTCTTTTGTGTGAAAATACCATCATCTGCTTCGTCCATTCTTTAGCTTGTGGTCATTTGGGTGATTTCCAGTTTGGGGTTATTATGAATAAAACTGCAATGGATATTCTTGTATTCTACATGTCTAAGAAACTATTTCTAATCCAACTACCTTGAAGTATCTATCTAATCTAGCTAGCTAGCTAGCTGTTTATCTATCATGTATCTTGATCCATCTATGTATCTATGTATCTATGTATCTATCATTTATCTCGATCTATCTATCATCTATCTTGATCTATCATATGTCTATCTTGATCTATCTACCATCTATCTATGTATCTATGTATTCATCTATCTATCTATCCATCTGTTTGTCCATCCATCTATCTATCTATCGATCTATCCATCCGTTTGTCCATCCATCCATCCCTAGCATCTGCCAATCTCTGTATAACTGGAGGTCACTCATACACAGAACAAGGTAACTCCTTTTTGGCTGCCCTTTCTTCTTTGTCTTTACCACTAAATGTTTTCAGGTCCACCCTGGGCAAGGTCCACACTAAGCATGTCACACACATCATCTCCTTGAACCTCGCCTCAGCCCAAGGGCAGGGATGATTTCTATAGAAGAGGAGAGAGGCTCAGTGAGGTGGGGTGACAGGCCTGAGGTTTCTGTGCTCACCAGCAGTGAAGGTGACATTAGAACCCAGGTCTCTCTCCTGCTGGAGCTCGGGCTCCACCTCTGGCACTGGTGGTGTGTGGCTGGACTGAGTGATGTCTCCCCTCTGCTGACACTTTCCATTCACAAACCCACAAGCTACTGTGTGGGTTTCTCATGCCACTGTGACAAATTATCACAAATTTAGGGACTTTATTCTATTTTACTTTTTGAGACAGAGTCTCGCCGTGTCATGCAGGTTGGAGTGCAATGGCATGATCTCAGCTCACTGCAACCTCTGTCTCCCAGGTTCAAGCAATGCTCCTGCCTCAGCCTCCCAAGTAGCTGGGACTACAGGTGTGCAATACCGCACCTGGCTAATTTTTGTATTTTTAGTAGAGACGGGGTTTCACCATGTTGGCCAGGCTGGTCTTGAACTCCTGACCTCAGGTGATCCACCCGCCTCGGCCTCCAAAGTACTGAGATTACAAGTATAAGCCACCGAACCCAGCCCAAACTTAGTGACTTTAAAAACACACACATTTGTCATCTTCCAGCACTGTAGCTCTGACACAGGTCTCACAGGGCTAAGACCAAGGTGTCACCAAGGCTGGTTCCTTCTGGAGGCTCTGGGGAGAATCACCTCCTTACCTTTCCAGCTCTGGTGGCCACCCCCAGCCCCAGGCTCATGGCTGAGTCCTTCTCATGCTACCCTCTCTAGATCTTCCCTCCATGGCCACATCTTCCTTTGGTTCTCTCTACTTCTGCCTCTCTCTCTCTCTCTCTCTCTCTCTCTCTCTCTCTCTCTCTCTCTCTCTCTCACTTTTAAGGACATTTGATGATGCTAAGCCCACCCAGATAATCTAGGACAACATCTCCATCTCAGGGTCATTGATGAGCAACTTTAATTCCCCTTTGCCATGTAACCCAACATATTTGCAAGTTCCTGGGATGAAGGTGGGGACGCCTTTTGGAGAGGGCCATTATTCTGCCTAACACATGCATTTTTCAGATATGCTGCCAGCCTGCTTGGGTAGACGCAAGCTCAGAGGTTAAGCTTGCAAGTGACTGGGCCAGGACTGGAATTGATGTCATCCAGATCCAGTTTTTCCCACCACTTACAATGCCTCCCTGGGTGATGAATAAGGCCCAGTCCCGTAGTACCATTCATAGAAATATGATGTGGCCATAGTTTGAAATATGAACTCCTTTCCCTGGTTTTCTGCTAGTACAGCTTCTGGGAAGGGATGTTCCAGCAGAAATACAGAGAAGAACAAAATATATTAATTTTTGACTCTTGAGCATCAAAAGTTGGGAGTTGGGCCTAAATGGGAGATTGGATATTTCCAGGGCCAATACAACCCTCTCCCTACTCTTGCCAAGAGAGAATGGAAATTCCTTAGAGAAGGGGACCACAGAGGCAATTAGCCAGGACATCCGAGAGGGGCCGCTCCCCACCTCCTGCAGACCATCTCAGGCTTGGAACACCATGCTGAGATGACGTGGTCCTGGGATTTGAGAGCCAAGAAGACCAGAGCCTTGCTTTCTAGAAGTTTCCTCATGCCAGCTTGCACAGTATCAGAAACACTCTGTGGAGTGGGACAGTAGGTCTGGATTTATTCCCATGGGTGCCCTGTGGCCCCAGAGTTTGGCGTGAGCATATCTGAGGGTCCCTGGGGAGTACCTGCCCTCCCCTCCCCTGAAGGGCCTGGCAGTCCTGAGGTAGAAGGCCTTGAAGTGAAGACCAGGAGAGAGAGGGGCCCCTTAAACTGTGGGACAGTGACCCAGTCCACACAGGAAATTTGGAAAGCTCAGCAAATGTCGGAGGGCTTCCCTGTTGAATAGCCCCAAAGACCTTATAGATCTCAAACCCAACCCCTTTAAGGAATGGAAGGAGATACCATAAACTACCCTCAGAACATTCTGATTTTAACAAAATGACCCTATATTGGTTGAGATTCTGTTCTGCCAAGAGGTGGATTGGGGGCTTCGCACAGAAATTGAGTTAGAGAAAAATGAATTTATTTTGGAGAGTGGCATGTCTGAGCTTGTAGACCAGAAGTTGTGACCTGTCTCAGAAAATATAGAATTCACTGGGTCCCGAAGCACTGAGCCACATTGGAGCTCAGGGGTCTTTGAGGAGAGGCGGTTTTGTTAGGTGATGACAATGGCTCTGAATCTTCGTCCCTGTCCCAGATCCAAGCTCTCTGCTTTAGAACCTTGCAGTACTTTCTTATCCGGACTCTGGGCCACCCATGTGCCTTGCTTTGGCCAATAGAACTGAGGCAGATACGATGGTGCAGCAGTTCCCAGCTATGCCTCAGGGGTCTTCCAGGTTTCCTGTTGCTCTTGAGGGTCTCTGTCATCACCATGGGAACATGCCCAGGCTAGTCCCTGTCACTCCTGCTGAGGTCAGCCTAGATCAGTCAATTGTCAGCTGGCCCCCAGACACACGAGCGAGCCCAACCAGATAGTCAAGCCACTAAACTGGCCCTTCACTGATTCCATAAGTGTGTGCAATGAACTGAGGTCGTATGACCGTTACTTGGCATTATGGTGGCAATGGAAAACTGATACAATGGTGTTAGGAAAAGCTTCTTGCAGGACAGGATGAAGCTTCCCTGAGATCAATTTGGGGCAAGATTTTGCCCAAGAAATTAATAATCAAATATTCTGAACATTAAAATGATTTGTCCCAATTTACTTTTTTGTCTTCCTGTCTTTGTCTGTTTTGTGTTGCAATACAGAATACCACAGACTGGGTGATTTATAATGAACAGAAATTTATTGTCTCATGGTTCTGGAGGCTAGGAAATCCAATATCAAGTGTTGGCATCTGGTGAGAGCCCTCTTGCTGTGTCACAACGTGGCAGAAGGCACCACATGGTGGGAGGTCAAAGGGGGGGGTAGCGGAAGGTGGGAAGAAAGAGAGAGAGAGAGGAAGAGGGAGAAGACTGTCTCCTGTAACTCCTTGTAAGGGCACTAATCCCATTCACAAGGGCTCCACCCCCATGACCTAATTCTCAAAGGCCCCACCTCCTAATGCCATCACATTGGGGATTAAAGTTTTAGCATATAAATTTTGGAAGGACACATTCAGTCCATTGCAGTCATGGTGAAAAATGGTGTTTGAATCCTTCACACTAAACATCAAAGAGGTTCTCTATTTGATTGAGGAGGGCTAGCCTTTTCATCTCCACTAACTGGTCAGGAATGGATGAGGTGGGCCCCCTCCAATGCCATTTGCAGCCTTACCAGCCTCCCCATCAGCTGAGCACTGGGCAGGAGGACACCAGGCTGCAAAGGCCCCGATCCTGAGTCCTGGGACACCATTCACTTTATTCTGCAGTGAGCCCTGGTCCAGGCTAGTCTGCCTCCTCCCAAGGGGGATGATGTCCTGGAGGCTGTGGGTAACCCATGCCTGCTTCCCTGCTCCTCTGGGCCACTCTGCAGATCAGGCCCGATTTCCACTGTCCCAGCCAGCTCACGGATCCTCAGGATGAATTGCCACATTCTTCTCAGCAGACAGCCCCTTGCATGCTCCACCTGTCTGCTTCCCACCGGAGCTCTGAATCCCCCTTTTGTGGAGCCAGTGGGGAGAGTGAGACATTTGGGGCTCTTCAACGATATTCTCTCAGCCCTGCCCGAGGACAAGGGCACCTCAGCATGTTGGCTTGGTGTCTCCCAGGAAGGAAATGAGCAACAAGAAGCACTGAGCCGTGGCTCTCAGACTCGGGGAGTCTTGTTCCAGGCTCATTCCGGGAGAAGACTCAGATACAGGGTTTTGTGATGTTGCTGGCAGCCTGCACATACATCATTTGTGAGCTTTTGTGCCTGGAGTGTTTGAGAAACGCAGCCCTATTATGGGCTGAAGGACGTGACAGTGAGGTGAACTCCCACGAGTTAATACACACACATACATGCACACATACACAGAAACACACAGGGACAAATGACAGGCAAATAAGGGCTCTGTCGTGGATTAAATGGTGTCCCCTAAAGATATATCCAAGTCCTAACTTCAGGTACCCATGAATGTGACTTAACTTGGAAATAGGATCTTTGCAGATGTGATCAAGTTAAGAGGAGGTCATACTGGGTGAGGGTGGGCCCTGATCAAGGGCTGGTGTCCTTACAAGAAGAGGAGAGTGTAATCCCAGCACTTTGGGAGCCCAAGGCGGGTGGATCTCTTGAGTTCAGGAGTTCAAGACCAGCCTGGGTAACATGGTGCAACCCTGTCTCTACAAAAAATACAAAAATTAACCAGGTGTGGTGGTACGTGCCTATAGTCCCAGCTACTTGGGAGGCTGAGGCAGGAGGATCGTTTGAGTCCAGGGATGCGGAGGTTGCAGTGAGCAGAGATCCTGCCACTGCACACCAGCCTGGGCAAAAGAGCAAGACCCTGTGAAAAGGAAAAAAAAAGAAGACGAAGAAGAGGAGAGAACACAGACACATGAGGGACACCATGTGAAGACAGAGGCAGAGATTGGAGTGGCGCAGCTACCAGCTAAAGAACGGCAGAGATTGCCAGCAACCACCGGAAGTTGGGCGAGAGGCCCAGGACAGATTATTCCATAGAGAACTTTGGAGGGAGTGCGGTCCTGTGGATCCCTCAATTTCAGCCTCTGGCCTCCAGAACTGTGAGACAATGAACTTCTGCTGCTTCAGGACTGCTTGACACGGCGATTTGTCCCAGGAGCCTTAGCAAGCCCCATGAAAAGGACCAGGAAAAGTAAGAAGAGAAAGAGACCTCCGTCTTTCCCAGCCTTCCCCTCCTTTCAGTCTAACAATTTTGCATGTTGTGAATGTTCTACTTGCTGGGGCACTTCTTTATCTACTTCAATATTTGCCAGGTGGCTAGGGACCTGGGCTTACACTGGTGCTGGAGTGGGATTGTCTCACTCGGAGTTGACATCAAAGTCATTGCAACACCCCTCTAAGGCCCTCCAAGGCCCAGTTCCACCCTCATCCTTCACTCTGACCCAGGCATTGCTCTCTCCTCAGCCCAAGCTGCCCTGGCCACCTGGGCCCTCCTGCTAGTCCTGGGACACACCAAGCTCGCTCCTGCCCCAGGGCTTTACACTCACCTTCTCCCTACGTGGGACACTTTCCCCCAGATCTCTGCATGTCTTGTTTCCTCACCTCTCTCAAGTCTCTGCACATCTCAGGAAGGACTATGGCCCACTCTATCTGCATTTCAACTCATCTCTCCCAACCTCACTCGGACTGCCTGCCCACCTTGTTCTTCTCTGTTTGATCCCATGCAACTTCTACCTTCTAGCAGATTCTATAATGGACTTATTTACTGTGTTTGCTACTTAATGTCTGTTTACCCTCTCAGCACATAAACTCCCCAAGGGCAGGGATTTTTTTTTTTTCGGAGTTTCACTCTTGTCACCCAGACTGGAGTGCACATGATCTCGGCTCACTGCAACCTCCACTTCCAAGGTTCAAGCGATTCTCCTGCCTCAGCCTCCAGAGTAGCAGGAATGACAGGTGCATGCCACCACATCTGGCTGATTTTTGTATTTTTAGTAGAGACAGGGTTTCACCATGTTGGCCAGGCTGGTCTCGAACTCCAGGGCAGGGATCTTTGTCTGTCCTGCCCACTGCTGTATCCCCAGCACCTAGAACAGTACTTGGCACACAGGAGGTGCTCAGTGAATACATATTGAATGTGGAGTGAATGACAAAGCATGCTTCCCCACTCCAAAGCCTCACACTCTGGTGGTAAAGCCTGAGTATATACAGAAAGATGTATAGCCTGGTGTAAGTGCTAGAATTCAGACACGGGCACATGAGATGGAGAAACAAAGGGAGGAACATGCTTAGCTGGGGCCACATTGCATCTGGAAGGTGAAATTCAGTACATTCTGGGAATGGGGCTGGAGGAGAAAGATGTATTCCAAGGTCTGGGGCTCTCACGTTGATTTCAGATCTCAGGCACCCAGACCAAAGGTTCCCAGTGGCCACGACTCAAGGAGTCTACCAGAGGCAAGAAAGGTGGCTTCCTCTTTGGAGAGAGTCAAAGTTCCTGGGCACAATTCCTTTATCTGTCAATGGGAACAATAACTAAAATAACTAAGAAAGGTATGAAGATTAAAAGAGAAGGAATCTAAAGGCTCAGTTACATTCCTGGCACATGGGAGGAGCGGTGGGTCTAGGATCTGTGTGAATGAGGGTTGGGGCAGCTGTCAGGAAAACAGACCGAAGGACTCATCTGCAAGTTGTGTTTGCATAAGGGATGAGCTTCCTGTGGCTACTGTTCCAAATTTCCATAAACGTAGTGACTTAAAACAGCTAAACCTCACATATATTCTCTCATCATTCGGGAGGTCAGAAGTGGGAAATGGGCCTAAAATCCAGGCGCCATGGGGCTGTGTTCCTGATGGAGGCTTTTGGGGTACATCCGTTCCTTGACTTTTCCAGCATCCAGAGGCTCCCTGTGTTCCTTGGCTCTTGGCCCCTTCCTCTGTCTTCAAAGCCAGCAGCACAGCATTGCCCAGTCTCTCTGTGACTCAGATCTTCCTGTCTCCCACTGTCACTTCTAAGGATGTTTGTGATGACATCAGGCCACCCCAGATACTCCAGGAGAATCTTCCCATCTGAGGATCCTTGGCTTACTCCCATCCACAGTGTCCCCTTTGCCATGGAAGGTAACATAGACTCAGGGTCTGGGATTAGGACATGGACATCTTTGTGGGCTGTTCCATAGCAAGCCCACTGTTGTTAGATTGACTGGGGTGGTTTGGGAGAGGAGAGTATTAGTGGGGATGATGGGAGCTGATATGGTTTGGCTCTATGTCCCCACCCAAATCTCACCTCAAATTGTAATCCCCATGTGTCAAGGGAGGGACCTGGTGGGAGGTGATTGGATCAAGAGGACAGTTTCCTCCATACTGTTCTTGTGATAGTGAGTGAGTTCTCATGAGATCTGATGGTTTTAAAGTGTTTGGCAGTTCCCCCTCCCTCTCTCCTGCCACCTGGTGAAGAAGGTTCCTGCTTCCCCTTCACCTCCTGCCATGATTGTAAGTTTCCTGAGGCCTCTGCAGCTATGCAGAACTGTGAGTCAATCAAATCTCTTTGCTTTGTAAATTACCACTGCCCAGTCTCAAGGAGTGTCTTTATAGCAATGAGAGAATGGACTAATACAGGAGCCATTACCAAGGAAAGCTCTCCGTAAGTGTTAGCTATTGTCGTTATTGATATTAACCCTGGACAACTCAAAGAGATCTGAACTAACCCTCCACCCTAAGACAGAGCCACAGACACACCATTGGAAGAAATATCGACAGACGCACACCAACACAATGCACAAACTAGGGCGGCCCTCTGAAGATTTTTACAAGAGGAAGAGTGTTAGAAGTTCCTTAAGAGGAGAACCATCCTGCCAAGAAGGTGAAAATGTGGATCCTGAGTTAAGATGGGGGCTTGGGAGGACCTTCAGGACTTTCTCATGAGAATTTTTGCTGAAACAAGTAAAATAAAGCTTGGTCTTGCCCAACACATTAGGAAAGGCCACATTTCAACTCTTCTCTGGTCTGGGGTCATAGGATGCTCCTGTCCCACCCCCAGAAGCTCGACTTCCCAACTGTCAGGGGCTCTACTTGTCTTCGGAAACTCAATCCAGTGCCTTAGGAAGCAATATGATGGGTAATGATTTAAGGAAACCTGAGCTCTTGCTTGTCAGATTCTACTTAGAACAAATTATTTCTGTTTCTCTGCGATAAGCGATATAGGCTGCACTTCACCTGTACTGTTCCTAGGACCCTGGTGCCCAGAGGGGCTGGGCTACAGCGACAATCCCAGGAACTCCTTGAGAATAGAATTGGATTTAGGACCCATCCTGCTCTAGTACAACCTCACCTTAACTGATTACACCTGCACAGACTCTATTTCCAAACACGGTCACAGTCTGAGATTTGGGGTAGACTTGAATTTGAGTCGAGGGGACTCTTCAATCCATTACAGTGACCTTTTAGGTACTCTCTAGCTCTCCCATTTCTGGGCCATAAACACACATTTTAAATTCCAGGTTAGCTTTTCCCCACCTGAAAATCCTCTCCTCACCTTTAACTGGGAGGTGGGTCTCAACTGATTCATAACTAACAGGGTAATGAATCTACCCCCAAAATATCAGAACCTGCATCCTAAAGACAAAAAACAAATGCTTTCTAGGCTATTTTAAATTATGAGTTTCTGTCATAGCCTAGCTAGTAAAAGGCTACAGTCTCTTTTTTTTTATTAATCAAAGTTAAACATACTTTTGCTAGGGTTAGAATTAGGAGTTAGGGTTAAGGTTGGGGTTGGGGTTAGCGGTTAGGGTTAGGGTTAGGGGTTAGGCTTGGGTATTAGGGTTAGGGTTAAGGGTTAGTGGTTAGGGTTAGGGTTGGGGTTAAGGTTAGTGTTAGGGGTAGGGTTAAGTGTAGGGCTAGCGTTATGGTTAATCTCAGGGTTGGGGTTAGGGTTAGGGTTAGTGTTAGAATTAGGGTTATCTTTTTCCCTTGCCTTGTCCCCAGGAGAATCCATTAGAAGAATGTACTCGAGAGAAATGAACACCTATGTACACACAAAGATCTCTGCATGAATGCTCATAGAAGCCTCCTTTGCAACAGCTTGAACCTCGAGACAGCCATAATATCCATCAACCGATGAGTGGATAAACATTCTATGGTGTAATCGTGCTACGAAGTGCAGTGAACAGTAGTGATGAACTGAGTGCTGATACACACAACATCATGAGACACCTCCCATGTCCGACGATGAAGGAGGGAACCAGACACAAAAGGGAACCTGCTGTGATTCCATTTATCGGAGATTCTACAAAGGTCAGCATAGTGTTTACCCCTGGAGGGATGATTTAGAAGAGGCAGGCAATGATGAACTGTTCCAAATCTCGATTGGGATGTTAGTTACCCAGGCGTATACTTTTCTCAAATCCCCATAAGTTGTACACGTAAAATCTGTGCATTTCATGATTCTGCGTGCAAATGACACCTCCATTCTTGAAAAGTACTTTCAAGATTTATTTTCGAGGACACCACCAAGACACAACTGTTCTTTCGGGGAGCTCCTTCTTGCTGCTCTTGTGTGTGTTCACAGCAGCTTCCCACCTGGAGAAGGGGAAGCCCCGAGCGGCCAGACCCACCCCCACAGCAAAACCAATGATCACCCCCACTTCCCACCTCCTGGTCCCCACTCTTACTCCATGGCTTTTGGGATGCTATGGACAGATGGAGAAGCAGGAGGTTCTGGACTGAAATCCTGAGCAAGTTCCCAATGTCCTGAGACCCTCAGGGCCGCATCATCCCTCCACACCCAGCAGTGGAATCTGGGATCCTCAGAGGCACCGTGTCTCACCTGTGTTCCCAACCCTCCACCCTCACTGCGATGTTCTGTGAGAGGATGGACACAGAGGCGGTGCGTCTTAAAATCCTTCTGGATCCTAACATTTGGTGAGTTCCAACCAACAGGCTGAGCTATTCAATCACACTTTCACTTCTTTTGGCTCTTTGGTGAAATCCAAATAAGACCTGTATTTCAGTTAATAGTATTGAGCCACGTCGTTTCCTGATTTGGACAATGGGCAGTGGGCGGGAAAGGTGCTGTCACTGGCGGGAGCTGAGGTTAGGGAACTCTATTATTTTTCTGACTTCTTGTGAGTTTTAAACTATTTTAAAATGAAATGAGAAGCCAAACAGCAGCAACGAACTCTCTAGGCCCCTGCGATGCAGACTGTCTAAGGTAAGAATATTGTATTAGTGTGTGCGTTTGCAGGCTTGTTTGTCTGTGTAGGAGGATACCGTTCTCTGTGTCTTCTTCAGTGGGAAGGTTCCAGTGTTACTGGTAGACAGGCCACACAGTGCAGTGGTTACACGCCTGGGCTCCTAGACTGCCTGGTTTTGAACCTCGTATCTATGACTTACTCTCTGTGTGTTCTTGGGCAAGTTACCCACCCTTTCTGTCCTCAGTTTCATTATCTCTGAAATGAATGTCATTTTCCAAGCTTGCCTCCTTGGGCCATTGTGGGGACAAATTGACTTCCAGTATGTGTAAGCCCCAGAACAGTGTCTGATGCTTGGCCAGCATGCCATAAATGGTGCTGCTTGTCACCTGTGAAGAGGTGCTTGCTCTGAGTCTGTCCCCTGGGGCTGAGGGTCTCCCAAGACTGTCTTGTGCTCCATGTCATTCAGACCCTCGGATATGTTTACAAGGAGACTGTATTCCACATCTGGTGTCCCAACATCGTGACTACAGCGCCTACGGAATCATCTAGAACCCAGCCCAGGAGGCCTGGATGAGAAAGCACCCTCCTGTGTTTATGACACCAGGAAACTCCAGGGAAGCACACAGGTGACCAAATGGCCACCAGCACGTCCCTGCCTCTCAGGAGTCACCGAGCCCTCCTCGCTGGCTTGAGGAGCACCCACAAACTCTCCCCTGTGCAAGTACACCAGGCCTGTATTTCTTAAAATAAAAATTATTTTGTATTCAAGTGAGCTGGGAACACAGGGGTCGCCACTGCAGAGTCAGGGTGGGGACGGTTGCTCTGGGCTACTCTGATGAAGCGAGTATGGCCCCTTTCACAGAATCCAAGCCACTGTCCCCAGGGGCAGCCCCTGTCCCACCTTCCGAGGAAAGCCCCCACTCAGAGCCCAGATCCGAGCACATCTTTGTTTCCAGACCCTGCTCTTGCTGGGCATTGGGTCGTACACTGGTCTCTCGTGAAGGATCTGCTGTTCTCTGGGCTGTCGGGCCGCACTCTGGCCTTGTGCCCTTTGAGCTGGGGCTGGGCCTGCCCCCAGGGTGCAGCGTGCAGGGGGTTAAGGGAGGCAACAGTAGAGAGAATGGACTGGATGGGGTGATACTGGAGTAAAGAGAGTTGGTTAGAGGCTACTGTACTAGTCCTAGCAATAACTGATAAAGGCCTGAACCAAAATGACAGAGCAAGAAGAAAAAGGAGGAAAGCCGGGCACAGTGGCTCACGCCTGCAATCCCAGCAGCACTTTGGGAGGCTGAGGCAGGTGAATCACCTGAGGTCAGGAGTTTAAGACCAGCCTGGCCAAGATGGTGAAACCCCATCTCTACTGAAAATACAAAAATTAGCCGGGCATGGTGGGGGGGCACCTGCAATCCCAGCTACTCGGGAGTTTGAGACAGAGAATTGCTTGAACCTGGGAGGCAAAGGTTGCAGTGAGCTGAGACTGCACCACTGCACTCCAGCCTGGGTGACAGAGTGAGACGCCATCTTAAAAAAACAAAAACAAAAAGGAGGAAGTGGATGGGAGACGTACTTGGGAAAGACTGTGGATACATGTTGGCAACTGACCCCACGTGGTGGTGGGGGAGAAGCAGGGGCTGAGGTCTGGAGCCTGGGAACTGGGCGAATGGGGATGCACAGGCAGAGGAAGATATGCAAGGCTTCAAGAAACAAGAGTATGAGCTTGGCTTGGAAAGCCCAAGCTTAAGGGCCAGACGACTTCCAGGTGGAGGGGCCTGGCATGCTCCTGGCAGTGACACTGGGCAGTTCCCAAACTTGCCTGATGTCAAGAATCACCCAAGGAGCTGATGAGAAACGCAGTTCTCTAGGCCCCTCCCAAGGCCAACTGAGTTACAATCTCCAGGGAGGGAGCTGGAAGTCCATGGCTGATCAAGCACCCCCATGACGCCCAGTGGAACAAGCTTAGTGTCACAGATATGGTGGGGTTAGGAAGTCCAGGTTTACCTTGCAGTGCCGTTCACCCAAGCAACGTCAGCAAGCCCTGAGACTTGCTAGAGATGCAGATTATCAGGCCCCACCAAAGCCTGTCGGGGCGGGGGCAGAATCTGCGTTTGCACAGGCCCTCTGGGAGTTCCATGCTCATTCACATTTAAGAACCTCGGCCTTGTTTGATCTTCGGTAAGTCAGTCTCCCCGAGGACCGCTGGGAAGATGAAAGAAAGCTTCTAGAAGGAAGGGCTTTTCGCTCAGTGAGGCACTGGGCAAATTAGCTTTGGAGTCACTTCAGTCTCCATGCAGTCACGGCCAACCCTATGGGAGATCAGCCCCATAATGGCTGAAATCGCAGAGGGCAAGTTTAGAGGTCAGAAGAGGAGAGCCGTGTCCTGAAAGACAAGGCCAAGAAGCTTCTGGAAGGAGATGAGGAACATGGCAGGACCACAAAGGGGCCAGGGAGTGTCCACTGAGGCAAGCCCCGGTCCCCCCGAGTGGACCCCACTGCACGGGAGAAGCTTCCTTACGGGCTGAGAAACAGGGAGCCAGAGCGGGGTTGCGGTCTCTTCCTGGTCATGGAGACCAGGAGAATTCGAAGGGCCAGAGGAGGGGACACCAGGCGCAGGGAGATGAGGGTGGGTATGGGGCGGTGACCCCCAGGGATAGGCGAGGATCCGAAATTGTCCTCCACACAGCTGTGAGTTTCACAAAGGTGGGGCCCAGGTGGTGGGGCCATCTCTGTATCTTTATCACCTGGCGCTTTACCACCTGACGTGGTGAATGCTTGACAAAAGTTTGTTGAGTGAATGAGTGACCAAGTGAAGAGTTGAAGGAATTAGGACACAGAGAGAGAAGGGTGGAAGACAGCTTGAGGTGCAAGAAAATACATCTTCAGACCGGGCGCGGTGGTTCACGCCTATAATCCCAGCACTTTGGGAGGCCAAGGTGGGAGGATCACTTGAGGCCAGGGATTCAAGACCAGGCTGGGCAACATGGTGAAACCCTGTCTCTACCAAAAATACAAAAATTATCTGGCCATGGTGGCATGCACCTGTAATCCCAGCTACTCAGAGGCACGAGAATCAGTGGAACCTGGGAGGTGGATGTTGCAGTGAGCTGAGATCGTACCAGTGCACTCCAGCCTGGGTAACAGAGTGAGAGAAAGAAAGAAAGAAAGAGAGAGAGAGAGAGAGAGAAAGAAAGGAAGGAAGGAAGGAAGGGAGGGAGGGAGGGAGGGAGGGAGGGAGAGAGAGGAAGCAAGGAAGGAAGGAAGGCAGAGAGAGAGAGAGAGAGGAAGGAAGGCAGGCAGGCAGGCAGAGAGAGAGAGAGAGGAAGGAAGG
>NW_016803605.1:4125496-4159629 GCF_001698545.2 Rhinopithecus bieti
GGCGGGCACCTGTAGTCCCAGCTACTCAGGAGGCTGAGGCAGGAGAATGGTGTAAACCCGGGAGGCGGAGCTTGCAGTGAGCTGAGATCCGGCCACTGCACTCCAGCCTGGGCGACAGAGCGAGACTCCGTCTCAAAAAAAAAAAAAAAAAAAATTGTAGTGAAATATACGTGACATAAAATGTGCCTTTTAATCCATTTTTAAGTGTATGATTCAGTGGCATTAAGAACATTCACAATGCTGTGCAACCATCACCACTATTTCCAGAACTTTTTCATCATCCCAAATGGAAACTCTGTAGCCATGAGATTCCATCTCCCTTCGCCCCAAGCCCTGGTTACTGGGTTCTGTTTTCTGGGTTCTGTATTGTCTCTACGGATTTATGTATTTTGGGTATTTCATAGAAATGGAACAATACAATATGTGTCTGGGTTCTCTCCCTAAGCATGATGTTGTCAAGTTTCATCCATGTTGTAACATGTGTGAGAACTTTGTTCTTTTTTATGGCTGAATAATATTCCATTGTGTGGCTGGACCACAGCTTATCTATTCAATCATCGATGGACGGGTGAGTTATTTCCACTTTTCGGCTACTGTGAAAGGAAAGCCACTTTGACGACTGTATCGCTTAACACTTCAGCATTCTCGAACCCTCAGAGGGTCTGTGTGGTTGAACAGTGAATAGGAAGGGTGAACTTATTTCTCATCTCCAGAGAAAGCTCTGGCTTCGTGAATAAGCACAACACGTCTGGGGCAGGACGAGGGCAGCAGCTTGGGGAATTAGGACTGAGCAGTGAGGACAGATGGCAAGAAAAAATAAGATACCACGGTGGGGGGTGGGTGGGGACTGGGAGTGGGGGAGCGGGGGTGTTTAGGGCCTGTGGCTGCCTCAGGCATATTTAGATTCTGAATTCCAAGTGCCTGGAATGGTTTCTGAATAGAAGTTTCTTGGAGAGAGAGAGAAAAAAAAAATCTTTGAGTTAAAGACTCGTGAAAAAATATAATAAAGTTCACTGTCAGAGCTGAGGACTCAGAAATGTGCTGGGTGGAGGGAGAGAGAGAGAGGCATGAAGTTCAGCTTTTTGAGTGGGTTTCAGCCTATCTCTTCTGCATCTATCACGGCTGAGTTACTTGGTGCAAAGTGATTTTATCAATACAGAATACAGAATGATCCATTTGACGCCTTTTCCATCAAAGTCTCCATCTTCTGAAAAACTCAGTGCTTCATCGGCTTAACTGATTGATGATGTATTCACTTGCATCCCTCAGTATCTGTCCGTCTTGTTTTGCCTTCTGCAGCGGCCAGATGCGTTTTTGTCCCTCCCTGTATTTCTGTGTCATCTTATTTTAGGCATGTTCCTTCTATAAGGATGTTGGGTTTTCACACTGGTGTTAGAGTTCTTTGTGCCATTTAATCCATTTTTATTTATTTTCCCAACTAATCCACTCAGTGTTCCTTCTCTCATCTTGTTTTCTGTTCTGTTTTCTTTGCAATTTCTACTGTTTTGTACTCTCTATATATGGAAATTATTTTCTTCTTTTTCTATCTAAGGAGGTTAAATTTTTTTTGTCGAACATGAGACTTTAAGTACGAAACATTCAAGCCTCTGTCATGATCAAGGTCAGGAATGAAATCATGTCTGTGTAAAGTGAGATCAATGACATTGAACTGTCTCCCATTCCTCTGCTGCCTGTTCCGTGTGTGTGTGTGTCTGTGTGTGTGTGTGTGCGCGCGCGCGTGCAAGCTGCGATTTCTAATACCATTTCCATCTTTAAAACAGGACGAGATTTTCTTTCCATCACAATGTTTGGCGTATTGTTTTTGTTGGTAGTCATACTTTCTCCAGCTACAAAGACACTGTCGTGAACGTCATTCATTCATTCTGTGTTCACAGGTTTCGCTGTCCTCCCGCAGCCTGGGCAGAGCCTTAGTCTTGCTCTCTGCTCTCACGTGCTTTGGTTCTCTTCTGTGTCCAAACGTCACTTTATCTCACAGTTTCAGTTTCCTTATGACTTCCTCATTCCTTACCCATTGCTCTCTCTCTGTCTCTCTTTTCTTGCTCCCTCCCCTTTCAACTCTCTCCTTCTCTCTCTCTCTTTTTTTTTTTTAAACAGAGTCTCGCTCTTGTCACCCAGGCTGGAGTGCAATGGTGTGTTCTCGGCTCACTGCAACCTCCGTACCCCGGGCTCAAGCGATTCTCCTGCCTCAGCCTCCCAAGCAGCTGGGATTACAGGCGCCCGCCACCATGCCCGGCTAGTTTTTGTATTTTTAGTAGAAATGGGGTTTCATCATGTTGGCCAGGCTGGTCTTGAATGCCTGACCTCAAGTGATCTGCCCACCTCAGCCTCCCAAAGTGCTGGGATTACAGGCATGAGCCACCGCACCTGGCCCTTCTCTCTCTCTTTTTTTAATGTCACCTTAGCTTTTTCTCTTATCCTCTTATTCTTCATCTCTTCTCGCACAGGCAGCTGTCTTGGGGGTGATGCTGGAGTCTGGATCATATTCCATGGGCCCGTGGCTCCACATGCCCGTCATTCCTCAGTACCGGGCAAAGGTTGTTCAGCCTCAGGTGAAGTGAGACAAAGAAGGGCATCAGGAGGTTTTCCTGGGGTTCATGGGGTTCATCTGGGAGGGGTTACAATGCATTTTATGTAACCATCTCTTTTCATTAAGTAGCAGGCATTGTAGATACAGTTCAGTTGTTCTTTTTCATGACATGCTTAGTTGGCAAAATAAAATGTTAGTAAAATTGGTGACTCTTTTTTGGTCCTTTACGTTAAAAACCAAATAAGCAAACAAACCAAAAAAAAAAAAAAACTATGCCCAAATCCAGACTATCAAATTTGCAGCAGAGAGGAGGAATTGGTCCAAGACGGGAGATAAGGAAGACATTGAAAAAGGGTGTAGGTGGGACCGGGCACGGCGGCTCAAGCCTGTAATCCCAGCACTCTGGGATGCCGAGGCGAGCGGATCACCTGAGGTCAGGAGTTCGATGCCAGCCTGGCCAACATGGCGAAACCTGGTCTCTACTTAAAATATAGACATTAGCCGGAGATGGTGGCGCGTGCCTGTAATCCCAGCTACTCAGGAGGCTGAGGCAGGAGAATCTCTTGAAGCCAGGAGGTGGAGGTTGCAGTGAGCCGAGATCACACCACTGTGATCTGGCGACACAGCGAGACTCTGCGAGAAAAAAAATAAAAAAGAAAAAGAGTGCAGATGAGAGAATGAAGGGCTGGACCCAGAGAGAGTGGGAACAGAAGAGAAAGAACAGATCCAAAGACAGTGATTCTGCCTTCGGAACAAGACTCAGTGACCAACTAAAGGAGGAATCTGGAAAGGAGGAAAGAGAAGAAAGCATAGCTACAGTTTTCCAGCCTGGGCCACAGTGGGACTGTGGTGTCAAGACCTAGATGCATTTGCATTTGGGATGGGAAGACTCTGAGGTGCATTTGGGACTCACAGGCTGTGAGGAAGCTGCAGGGGATGGGATCTGATCGCTGTGCCGGGAAACAGACCCAGCTCTCGGGGGAAAGATCAGAGTGGCAGCGAAGGTGTGGAGTTGACATTCTGGGCATGTTGTGACTGAGGCCACGAGATGAGAGCCGCCATGATTGAGGTCGCTCTAGCTCATTCTCCCTGCAGGCTCCAGTGGAAGGTACCCTGCTTAAACAGAAGGGATTGCCTCTTAGAGACTCACTCCAGTGGCCCCTGGTAAGGGACAAACATGTCCCACAGTCAGTGCCATTCCCAGGTCCAACTTTCTGATCGTGTTCCTCTTGGACACTTGGAGGCTGTTGTCTACGCCAACAGGTTGAACTAACTCCACCTTGAGCCCACTGAAAATTAGATGAATGTTCCAGAAGGACTTAGCCCTGACATTCCTGAGCTTGTGGATTAAATATCTGGGATTTTCTCCCGCTGAGATCCTTGGACACTGAAGCCACCCAAATAAATGTTCCACACGGTGGAAGATTATTCAGCCACAGAGGGAATGAAGCCCTGATCCAAGCTCTAATGATGAACCCTGAAAACATGATGCTGACCGAGTGAAAGAAGCCAGACATAAAGGACCGCGTAGCACACGCACCATATGACTCTGTTTATATGAAAAGTCCAGAACAGGTAAATCCTAGAGACGAAGATAGATGGGTGGTTACCTGGGGATGGGGATGGGGGATGAAGAGTGAGGATTGCTCAAGCCTGGGAGGCAGAGGTTGCAGTGAGTGGTGATCATGCCACTGCACTCCAGCCTGGGCCACAGAGCAAGACCCTGTCTCAAAAACAAACAAACAAACAACAGCCAGCGAGCAAGGCAGCCCACATCTGGGAAAAGCACTTTCCCATCAGCGGGAACAGCAAGAGGTCCCGAGGGAAGGAAGGAGCTTGCTGTGTTCAGGATCTGCAGGGCAGCCCTTGTGGCTGGGGCAGTGGGACACCCGGACATTCCTTTTTGCCTAGTCTGGGGTGTGGCCTGCGTGTCCCAGTATAGCCAGGACTGACCCCCGCAGCTTTAAAGGGTCTCCCCATTCCTGCCTCCTGTATGTTTTCCACAAACTTCATTCATGCCAAGAAAAAGCCAAGACGAAACCAAATAAACACCCACTCCATCATGCCTCAAGGTGGTGGGGAGAGTTGTCTTTTTCTTTTGTGCCACTGACCCCTTTGATAGTTTAATGAAGCCCGTGGACCCCTCTTCAGAATAATGTCTTTAAACGTGTAGCATAAAATACCTAGGTTTGCAGAGAGAAAACCCATTGAACTAAAATAGTTATCACAATATTAAACAGGTTTCTAATATCATAATGACATGGGCTTTTTTTATAATTAAAGGAAATTTTTTTAGGGACAGCGTTTTGCTCTGTGGCCCAGGCTGGAGTGCAGTGGCACAATCATAGCTCACTGTAGCCTCGAGCTCCTGGGCTCAAGTGATCCTCCCGCCTCAGCCTCCCAAGTAGCTGGAACTATAAGTGCACTCCACCATGCCCAGGTAATTTTTAAATTTTTTATAGAGACGGAATTTCTGTATGTTACCCAGGCTGCTCTCAAACTCCTGGCCTCAAGTGATCCTTCCACCTCAGCCTCCCAAAGCACTGGGATTATAGGCACGAGCCACCGTGCCTGGCCTGACATGGGCTTCTTTATAGATGGATTCAAGAACACTCTATTGTCAGGCCTGGAACTTTTGTAACTTTGAAGAAGCAACAAGAGCAAATGGTATTTTGACATAGTTGTAACAACTGTAACATGACATGAAAATATCTCCGATTTTCTTTTAAACGAAGAATGAAGTCCCAGTTTCTGTTAATTATCATGGTTTGTTGCCTGCATTTGTAACAGAAGGGAATGCATTAGAGTCTGGCGAGAATGAAGACAGAGGGTTTTCCCTTCATCTGAGTTCTTAGCTCCCAGGTTTCGAGCCCCCATACAAGGTACCCAGCCTTTCACCTTCCTGGGGTGCCTCCAGACTGCTGGAGGAGGGTCCCCTGCCTCTTTCTCCCTCCCTGACCAGCCCCTGCAGACCAGACCCCACAGTGGCAGCTTCCAAGGACAGTTCCCGGCCTGGGTATCCCTCCTCTTTCAGCTCCATCAGCTGCCCCATCCTTCTCCGGGGCTCTCTCTGCCAACACCTCGGAAACCATCTCCCTAATTGCTTCCTCTCTTAGTCCGGGGAGTGGATGGTCTTTTCCTCTCGCCTGTAATTGTTTTGCACACTTGAGCTTTTTCAGGCTGGAGTGGAAAATGAGCAAGCACGGGGCTCCATCTGCACCGCTCCATTCTTTAAGTCTGACATGTGCAGATGCGGGAGGCTGATGGCAGCTTTTGTGGACTTGTCAGGTCAAAAACGGTTCTGAAAAGGCCTTCATTCCTCAGTGTGTGGCACCTGAGGTTGTAAAGGAGCAATGGCAACAGCGACAACAATAATAACGCTAAGGCTGAGTGCTTTGCAAACCTTACCTCGCTGAAGCCTCATGACACCTGGAGGAGCTTGGTGCTGCTACCGTGCCCATGTCACAGATGTGGTCACCGAGGGGCTGGAAGCTAAAGGACTGGCCCCGGGCCACATGGCTGATGAGGATGGAGCCCGGTGTCGGCACAGCTTTGCCTGTGGCTGCAGGTCAGGCCCCGGCTCCCGTCCGAGGCTTTCTCATCTGCTCGCTGGGTGTCTTTGCTCCCCTGAAGCCTGCTTCCGGATCCCTGAGGCTGCCAAGCCCATCAGGAGATGTGACAGGAGTCAGCATCCTGTCCCTCCCTCAGAGGAAAGAGCAAACGTGGCACTCCCCAACCTGGCCCTCCCATGCCCACCTGAACTCACGAGAGGAGGACAAGAGGCCACGTGGAGGCCAGTCCCATCCACAGCCACAGCCCAAGCTCAGACCCCATGAAATCTGGGCTACAGTGTGACCCTCTTAGGTCCACAACCTTCCTGGATTCTGGACTCATCTTGGGGTCCATCCAGAGCCAGACTTGGATGAGAAGCTCCCAGGGGCCCATGTGAAAGACAGGAGTCCTCATTATTCTAGCCCCCATTGCTTGCGCCCCGTCTTCTGAAGTGGGGCGCAAATGTTATCATCCCAAGAACACGTTCACCAATGTACTGTCCTCTTGTCAAATTAGGCCCCACTTGACCATTCTGTTGTTTGTTTTTTCATTTGGGATGAAATTCATATAACATAAAATCGGCCATTTAAAGGTGGACAATTCAGTGGCATTTAGTACATTTACAATGTTGTGCAACCACCGCCTCTGTCTAGGTTCAGAACATTTTCCACCCCAAAGAAAACCCCGTACCCACCAGCAGCCACTCCCGCTTCCCTCTTCCCCCAGCTCCTGGCAACCACCAATCTGCTGTCTATGAATTTGCCCATTCTGGGCATTTTGTATACAGGAATCAGACAACACGGGGTTATTTGCATCGAACTTCTTCCACTTAGCACGATGCTTTTGACGTCCATCCACAGTGTAGCAGGCATCAATCCTCCATTCCTTTTCTTTTTAGAGACAGGGTCTTGCTCTGTCACCCAGACTGGAGTGCAGTGGTGTGATTATAGCTCACCGCAGCCTTGAACTCCTGGGTTCAAGTGATCCTCCTGCCTCAGCCTCCTAAGTAGCTAGGATTACAGGTACGTTCCACCATTCCTGGCATATTTGTTTATTTATATTTATTTATTTATTTATTTATTTATTTATTTATTTATTTATTTTGTAGAGATCATGTCTCAATAGGTTGCCCAGGCTGGTCTCAAACTCCTGGCCTTAAGTGCTCTGCCCATCTAGGCCTCGCAAAGTGCTGGGATTACAGGCATGAGCCACCACACCCAGCCTCATTCCTTTTTCATTGCTGAATAACACTCCACTAAAAGGATGGACCACAATTTGCTTTTCCATTCTTCATTCTTCCATCCTTCAGCAGATGAACTGTATTCCCCTTCAGGCTGCTATGAACGTGCTGCTTGGATGTGTGTTTGCTTGTTTGTGTCCTTCATTTTCAATTCTCTTGGACATAAACCTAGGAGTGGAAACACTGGACCCAGTGGTAACTCAGCGTCATCCTGTTATTCTTCGTCCAGACATCTTCTGGTCACTTTCTTGCCTATGTCTCCGAAACCCAATCAAGCAATGCAGAAACCTTGTGAAAACGGCTGCATAAGGAAACAGCAAATCTGGGCAAAAATGTCGATTTCAAGAAGTTGGTGAAAGCGATGTTGGAAAATGGCCTGATTCCCACTGGAAGCCACCGGCAAAGGTGGGTCAATGAGGGAGACTGGTTGACGATTGAGGAGAACATTGATAAGGTGCTGCTGCCGCGGTGGCCTCAGCAGCCCACTAGGAGCAACTCCAGGGGACACGTGTTGCCCTGGGGCACTTCCTCAGAAGGGAACCGCTTTAAGCCCTTGCCATGGGAGTTGCCAAAAGAAAGGACATTCTCTCACGGTACTTCACAATTTTGTCAGAAAAATGACACCTCCCCAAACCTTATGAGGTAGGTACTATTATTACACCCATTCTACAGATGAGACAAAAGCACAAAATGATCACACAGTTTGAAAGTAGCAGGGCTGGGATTCCAACCTAAGCAGCCTCTGTTCTTAACCACTAGACCCTCTGCACATAGTAAGTTCTCAGCAAATGGCACCCCATCTCTATTATTGTGTACTTCATGTTTATTACTGTATGTTTATGTTTCGTGTGTTGCTGTGGATCCCACCACTGCCTCCCTGCAGCTGTTCTGTGAGTTCCTCATAAACAGGGTTGCCAGAGAATGCAGGACACTCAATTAAGTTTGAATTTTAGATAAACAATAAATACTTTTTTTTTTGAGATGGAGTTTCATTCTTGTTGCCCAGGCTGGGGTGCAGTGGCATGACATCGGCTCACTGCAACCTCTGCCTCCTGGGTTCAAGTGATTCCCCTGCCTGACTCAGCCTCTGGAGTAGCTAGAATTACAGGCACCCACCACCACACCCGAATAATTTTTTGTATTTTTAGTAGAGACGGAGTTTCACCACGCGGGCCAGGCTGGTCTCGAACTCCCAACCTCAGGTGATCCACCCGCGTCAGCCTCCCAAAGTGCTGGGATTACAGGCGTGAACCACCAGCCCCAACAAATACTTTTTATTATGCGTGTGTCTCTACTGATGGGGAGGTGTGGTTTTTTCCCAGAGTGGAGCTGTTATGAGTAAAGGCCTAAGCCTTTGTGTGACGAGTTTTCATTTCTTTTGGGAAAATACCTAGCAGTGGGATTGCTGGGTTACATCGCTTTGCACCCCAAACAGCAACAAGGAAATGTTCCATTGAAGCTGCTCCCATCTTTGGTGACACTTTGTATTTGTGGGTCTTCTTAACTTTGTTCTCCTACCAGGAACAACGTGGAGAAAGAAAAAGAGGACAAAAACAGGCTGCTATCTTGGGGAAAATAAAAACACACTGCATGCATAAGTCCACTCCAGGGGTGAAGGGTTTGCGGAAAGAAACAGCTAGAAGTCGGTTTTATGTTGTTCAGGGAATTCGATTCCCCTGGCAGGTAAACTCTGGATTGGGCCTTGAGTGAGATGCACTGAGCATCTGCCTGGTGCTCCCCTGCCTTTTAGAGAAAGGGGATGCAGAGAGAAATGGCGCCCACTCCTTCAGCAGGCCAGAGACTACGGTGTGGGCTGCTTGCTACCTGCCCATCCTGCTGCCAGCCACACCCTCCCCAGCTGTGGGGTCTGCTCTGTTCCCTTCCAGCAATGATAAAGCGGGTGTTTCTGGAGCACTCAGGGTAGCCAGGTGCTTGGCTGAGGGCTTGCTGTGGGAGTTCCCCTTCATCCTTGTTCATTTCATGAGACAGCTACTATCACTTCCCCCCACCCCATGCAGATTCGGGAACGGAGGCTTGTCGTGTTCAGGGAATATGCAAGTTTACCCTTGGCCAAGGTTTTCCTCAGGGCCAAACCTCGCACCCAGGCAGTCTGTCTCCTCTTTGTCATTTCTATATTCTGCACTGTCAGCCTCCCTTTTTCTTTCTCAGGGATCCCTGCCTCTTGTACATCTTTCTGCCATGGAGGTCTCAGCCCCGATTTCAACCGATTAGGGGCACAGAGCTTAGGCCGATGTGAACGTCCTGTCATGATCAAGCACTTGCCTGTGTTTCTCCCGGTCACCTGGGAAGACAACCCAGGTTCTCGGGTTCTGTGCCTGTGCTGATGAGGCTTTAAAGGGTGGAGAACTCCAATATCACACACCTGGAAGACAGATCACCATATTGGATTTCTGGTAGGATGGGAATGAAGGCAGGACAGGCTGGCACTCTGAGGTATTCTCTAATGAGACCAAGCAGTTTCACAGGGGAGCAGTGGCATTCCTGGACATCACCCTTGCTGGCACAAGAAAGCCAGGTAAAGGTGAGACGGGCTTCCTGCCTCGGTCCGCCGTCTGCTGCGGGGTGCCCGCACCTTCCTCTGACCCTCTAAACTGTCTTCATGCACATTAGTGGGGCCTTATTTCCTGTTCTTGGAAACCTTCCAGAGCCCTCCTAAGCTGGGCCATTAAGTAATGAGACACATACCACCTTAATTTGCTCTCCAACGACACTCAATTATATACACACATTCTTTTTCCCCCTCCCTCAGGTGTCTTAGCTGCTAAGTCAGTAATTTATTCCACAGTAGCCTAGTTTTGTTGTTTTTAAAGGCCAGCCCACTATGGGGTATTTATTTCACTGGTTCACCATGAAACTTTTAAAAAGAGGACTGGAAAGCATTTGTAGGAGGGAAAAGGCTGGGGCAGAGTAAGTGGTGCAGTTCCCTGCCCTGCGCCCCACCCCACCCCTCCTTCATTCCCTAGGCCGTTAAATATATAAAAGCACTAAAGACTGCACATTTTGGGGCAATCTTTCTCAGTGATGGGCCCAGGGCCAAGGGGTGTGCTACAGATTTTCCCGTATAAATTAATACGTTATAATGGGCAACATGAGATGGGCGTGGGGTCACAGTGGCTGAGCTCTCTGGTTCCTCTATACAGCGTCTGTAATTTAAAATTTTACAAAGGGCTTGAGCAAATTCTCAGTTCGTAAGGGCTAGAATGTGGCAGGAGCTACTCAAACCGCAGGCAAAATGGCATATTGGCAGCTGGAATATTGAGAAAGAAAAGCTGGCACCAGTTTTGCAATCTTGTGATCTTTCATTAGAGTTTTTTAAAAAATAAGAACTTAACATGATCAACAAGATTTAGAGAGCAATACAGCAAAAAGCCACACACCCTCCACCGGCTTAAGAAAGAAAATGTCGGCCGGGTGCAGTGGCTCACGCCTGTAATCCCAGCACTTTGGGAGGCCGAGACGGGCGGATCACGAGGTCAGGAGATCGAGACCATCCTGGCTAACATGGTGAAACCCCGTTTCTACTAAAAAATACAAAAAACTAGCCGGGCGAGGTGGCGGGCGCCTGTAGTCCCAGCTACTCGGGAGGCTGAGGCAGGAGAATGGCGTGAACCCGGGAGGCGGAGCTTGCAGTGAGCTGAGATCTGGCCACTGCACTCCAGCCCGGGGACAGAGCGAGATTCCGTCTCAAAAAAAAAAAAAGAAGAAACAAAATGTCACCAAACAAAATAATAGAAGCCCCAGTCCCCCTCCAAAAGTTACAGTTATCCTGAATTTGCTGTTAATTATTCACGTGCATTTTTTGAAACATGTTTACATAAGCTTGAAAATCTCCCCAAACACCATGTATGATATGTTTTAAGCTGTATCTTACTGTATCTACTCTTCTACAGCTTGCTTCTTCCACTCAATATTATAATTTCTTTTCTTTTCTCTTCTTTTTGAGTTGGAGTCTCACTCTGTCGCCCGGACTGGAGTGCAATGGCCAATCTCAGCTCACTGCAACCTCCACCTCCCGAGTTCAAGCCATTCTCCTGCCTCAGCCTCCCGAGTAGCTAGGACTACAGGCGCCCGCCACTTCGCCCGGCTAGTTTTGTATTTTAGTAGAGACGGGGTTTCACCGTGTTAGCCAGGATGGTCTCGATCTCCTGACCTCGTGATCCGCCCGTCTCGGCCTCCCAAAGTGCTGGGATTACAGGCTTGAGCCACCGCGCCCGGCCTATGATATGTTTTAAGCTGTATCTTACTGTATCTACTCTTCTACAGCTTGCTTCTTCCACTCAATATTATAATTTCTTTTCTTTTCTTTTCTCTTCTTTTTGAGTTGGAGTCTCACTCTGTCTCCCAGGCTGGAGTGCAATGGCACAATCTTGACTCACTGCAACCTCCACCTCTCGGGTTCAAGCGATTCTCCTGCCTCAGCCTCCTGAGTAGCTAGGATTACAGGCACCTGCCACCACAACCTGCTAATTTTTGCATTTTTANCACCATGTATGATATGTTTTAAGCTGTATCTTACTGTATCTACTCTTCTACAGCTTGCTTCTTCCACTCAATATTATAATTTTCTTTTCTTTTCTCTTCTTTTGAGTTGGAGTCTCACTCTGTCTCCCAGGCTGGAGTGCAATGGCACAATCTTGACTCACTGCAACCTCCACCTCTCGGGTTCAAGCGATTCTCCTGCCTCAGCCTCCTGAGTAGCTAGGATTACAGGCACCTGCCACCACAACCTGCTAATTTTGCATTTTAATAGAGAGGGGTTTCACCATGTTGGCCAGGCTGGCCTCAAACTCCTGACCTCAGGTGATCCACCCACCTCAGCCTCCCAAAGTGCTGGGATTACAAGCATGAGCCACTGCGCCTGGCCTCAATATTACAATTTCTAACTCCATTCACGCTGACACACACCGCAGTAGTCCATCCACTTTCACTATGGGTAATGTCCCCTTGTATGAATATTCTGCCACTTATTTGTCTATCCTGTTGATGGCTACTTTGGTTGTTTCCGGATTCCATCATGAGCAATGCTGCTGGGATACTCCTGTCCACGTCTCCTTGTTTCTTGGGGGTAGTATTTTTCAAAATGAGAACTGTAGCCATTAATAAATATTGAAATCAATTTGGTGAGCCATGTCCAGCATTAAAAATAATAGGAAAAAACAGTATTAGAAATGCATCACACACAGTAAGTAATATGTCAAGGCACTTTTGCTTCAGAGGTGTGTGTGTGCATGCCTATGTGCCGGCTGGATTGGGATACAGATGTTCCTTCCTGTGGGTCATGATCTGAAAAGTTTGAGAGACATGGCTCTCTGGGGGATATATTGAGGAGAGAGACTGCAGGCTTACAGAGTGTGCGCAGCCTAAGCTTTGCTGGATGCTGCCAAAATGCTTTTCAAATGGTTATACCGTTTACACTTGACTTTCATTAAAGTTTCATAGCTCCTTCTTATGACTTTAAAGCACAAGGCTTGCTAATGAGAGCTAAGACCTATCTTATTGCCCTGTGGAAGGCTAGACATGAAAATCACAGCACATTAGACAGCTTCAGACAGCACAGAGATCAATCTCTGCAGCCATTAACCAACCACATTTCTTTGACGTTAAAGCTCCCCAGGATAAGCAGATCTATATCCCAAGACAGTTCCTCTTCTGGGCATGCTGTCCCAGTAGGAAGGCAGCAAGTCAGGGAAAGAGGATGACAATAACCTTTGCTCTTCCTGTCACCAGCCCTTTTTAATCTCCACATACCTAAAAACTCCAAGAGAGACAGAGTCTGAAGGTTCAGCCCAAGCAACTCATTCCTCCATTTAACAGCAAGACAACAAAACTCTTTGCAGAAATATAACAGAGTCCAAAGTGTTCACAAATAACCTTCATAAGACCCAAGATGCAATCCAAAATTACTTGACATACAAAGAACCAGGAACATGGGGCCCATCTTCAAGAGAAAAGACAATTCGTGTAGACCAACCTTGAAATGATCCAGATTTTGGAATTATCAGATGAGGATTTTAAAGCAGCTATTATTATTGCATTCAGTACTATAAAGGAAAATATACTCACAATGAATAAAAAGATGGGAAATCTCAGCAGAGAAACAGAAACTATAAAAAAGAGTCAAATAGAAATTCTAGAACCGAAATATACAATCTAGGAAACAAAACTACAGATGTCAGCCTGTTCTCTTAACTGCAAGCAGGTAAATCCAGTTCCCTGTTAGATTAGCTTCACCCTAGCTTTACAGAATGACTTGTCCTCTAGGGAACATGTCTAAGTATTTTGCACAAACCATTTTCCTCTGCCGCAATTCCTCCCTTTATAATCCATTTTTATCCCAGGGAAACTCTTACAGTTTCATTTCCCCTTCCCCTGGCACCTTTACTGTTCTCTTAGGCAGAGCACTTGGTCCCTTCCCTGTTTCTGTAGCAGGCATCTATTGTTTCTGCCTGCTCAATATTTATTCCCATATTTTCCTTTTAGGGGGAATTACTGCTCTTCTTCTTCTTTTCTTTTCTTTTTTTCTTTTCTTTTCTTTTCTTTTCTTTTTTTTTTTTTGGAAACAGAGCCTTGCTCTGTTGCCCAGGCTGGAGCACAGTGGTGTGATCTTGGCTCACTGCAAGCTCTGCCTCCCAGGTTCACACCATTCTCCTGTCTCAGCCTCCCGAGTAGCTGGGACTATAGGTACCCGCCACTAGGCCCGGCTAATTTTGTTTGTATTTTTAGTAGACAGGGGGTTTCACTGTGTTAGCCAACATGGTCTTGATCTCCTGACCTCATGATCCGCCTGCCTCAGCCTCCCAAAGTTCTGGGATTACAGGTGTGAGCCACCACACCCGACTGAATCACTGCTCTTCTATATTCAATCCATCTGACTTGGGAGGGGCCGATTCTTCCCTCCTGGCATCATGAATGGGTCTATGAACCAAACCTGGCCATTCAGTACATTTCCAACCCATGGCCACGTAACTGGGTCACTAAACAGGGGCGTGACCAAAGCCAAGCCAATGCGAGTACTCCATAAGACTTCGGTTGGTATTTTGGGCAAAAGATTCTACTGCTGGTTTTCTAAATGAGTACAATATAAGCCGGAAGCAGCTGGCAGCCACCTTATAACCTGTCTGAGAAGGACACCAATGTCAGGCAAAGCAGAAACAATGGGTAGAGAGGGGTCAATTCCTGATAGCAGTGTTTGAGCACCCACATCCAGCCATGCCCGAAGCCATCTGCCCTTGGATTTTTCGGTGAAGTGAGCCAGTAAATGTCATTTTCTGTCTCAGTAGGTTCAAGCTGGATTTCTATCACGTGTTGCTGAAAAGTCCCCATCTCCTCTAATTCTCCCAGGCCTAATCACGTTCTAGTGAAGAACAGGATGGTAAAGTCCTCAGGGTGGGGACTATCTCATCAACATTTGCATTGCCGCACCCAGAACACAGCACGACAGGCAGGAGGAGATTCTTGACTGCGTTTGCCAAATGAATGAGCAAATTCAATGCATCTTGGAAAACTCAACTTTTTCATTTTCTTATGGTCTGGATAATGCATTATTTGTACCACTTTATTTGCACTACTGACAAGGTGTCATTGTCCATGTTTTATGGCTGGTGACACTGAAGCTATTGGCTGTTTAGTGACTCACCTGAAGTCTTGAAGCTAGTAAATTACAGAGCTGAGATGGTGAGGCTGGGGGAGCTTATCCAGACAACCACTTTCTTGGCTATCAAGACCACTGCCTCACACCCCACTTGATTGGGGTGAGGAAGGGTGGTGGTGGTATTTTTTTTTAAGTGTTGAAGGAACAAAAACACAAATTCACAAGTAGGACCAAATGAAACGAAAGAGCTTCTGCACAGCAAAAGAAACTATCGACAGAGTAAACAGACAACCCACAGAATGGGAGAAAATATTCACAAACTATGCATCTAATAAAGGTCTAATATCTCAAATACAAGGAACTTAAACAATTCAACAACAAAAAAAACAACCCCATTAAAAATGGGCAAAAGGGCTGGGTGTGGCGGCTCATGCCTGTCATCCCAGCACTTTGGGAGGGCAAGGCGGGTGGATTACCTGAGGTCAGGGGTTTGAGACCAGCCTGGCAAACATGGTGAAATCCTGTCTCTACTAAAAATATAAAAATTAGCCGGGCATGGTGGTGCACACATGTAATCCCAGCTACTCGGGAGGCTGAAGCAAGAGAATCACTTGAACCCAGGAGGTGGAGGTTACAGTGAGCTGAGATTGCGCCATTGCACTCCACCCTGGGCAACAAGAGTAAAACTCTGTCTCAAAACAAAAAAAAAAAAACAAAAAAAAAACAAATGAGCAAAAGTCATGAACAGACACTACTCAAAAGAGGACATACATGCAGCCAACAAATATATGAAAAGATGCTCAACATCACCAATCATTAAAGAAGTGCAAATCAAAACCAAAATGAGATATCATCTCCCACCAGTCAGAATGGTTATTATCAAAAAGTCAAAAAATAATAGTTGCTGGCAAGGCTGCAGAGAAAAGGGAACACTTACACACTGTTGGTGGGAACGTAAATTGGTCCAGCCACTATGGAAAGCAGTGTGGAGATTTCCTGAGGAACTTAAAACAGAACTACCATTCGATCCAGTGATTCCACTATGGAATATACACCCAAAGGAAAATGAATTGTTCCACCAATTCATTGTAGCACTATTCACAATAGCAAAGACACGAACCAACCTAGATGCCCATCATTGGTGGACTGGATAAAGAAGATGTGTTATATACACACCATGGAATACTATGCAGCCATAAAAAAGAACAAGATCATGTTCTTTGCAGCAACATCGTTGCAGCTGGAGGCCATTATCCTAAGTGAACTAATACAGGAACAGAAAACCATGTTGTGCATTTTTACTTATAAGTGAGAGCTAAACGGTGAGCATACATGGACACAAAGATGGGAACAATAGACCCTGGGGTTACTAGACAGAGGAGGGTGGGAGGGGGATGTGGGTTGAAAAACTACCCTTTGGGCACTATGCTCACTACCTGGGTGACGGGATCATTTGTACCCCAAAATTCAGCAACATGCAATTGACTCCTGTAACAAGCCTGCACATGTACCCCTTGGACCTAAAACAAAAGCTGAGAGTGAAAAAGGTGATGAAGGAAACATAAGGAGAATGTGAGCGAAACACAGTTTGGAGGAGAGTAAAGAAAGTACTTGTTCCTTGGAAAGAGGAATGCAGGCATGCGTGGTGAGGAAACGCAGATTCATTTGTGTATTAGTTTACATATCCCCGACAAAATTACACACAGGCAAAAAACGAAAGCAAGTCTTAAAAGAATATATAAAATGCATCCCAAAGAACCAAAAAGGGGTGCATTTTTAACGACTCGTCATTGGAAATCAACAGCATCATAACTCCTGTGTTAGTCTCCCAGGACCACTGTAACAAAGGACCATACACGGAGCAGCTTAAGCAACAGAAATTTAGTATCTCACAGCTCTCCACGTCTGAGATCCACGTGTCAGTGGGGCCATGCTCCCGCGGAGGGTGCCAAGGAAGGTTCTGCTCCACACCTCTCTCCAGCACCTGGTACTTCCTTGGCTGATGACAGCAGAATTCAGTCTTCCCACAGGGTCTCCCTGTGTGTGTGCCTCTGTTCCAGTTTCTCCCTTTCATAATGAAACTGATCATAGCGGACTAGGGGCCCCGCTACTCCAGTATGATCTTAGCTAAAGACATCTGCAACAACCTTGTTTCCAATCGGGGTTATATTCCGAGGGGCTGGGGATTAGCACTTTGAGGTACGAATGGGCAGGAGTGCAATTCAATCTGTAACCCTCCTCTTCACTGTGGAATGATATAAAATCACTTTAAAAAATGATTCCAACTTATCCTTGATGGGTACCAGTGGGTGATAGAAATTGAGATGAATTTATTGCTGGTAATTTTTGTAGACTCGGTACCCAGTTCCCAAGTTCCTATTCTCTGTACTATTGCCCTAGGTATGTGCAAACATAGACATACACACCCACATGCACACACACTCACATGCATAAATGCACAAGTGCCCACAGGCGCATGCACATTCAGGCCCATGCAAAGGTGAAATTTCCACCGAGCTACGTATAGGGTTAAATCAAGGGGATGAAAGCAGAACTTGGAAAAACTGACTATGGGTGTTAAGCAATCCCCAGCTGTTTGAAAACAGTCTGAAGATTTCAGGGAGCCCAGAGCTGGGCCAGGTCCCCAGCCCTCTGGGGAGCCCCCAGGCTCTGCATCCTGCCCTTCCACTTTGCTCCAAGTCTCTCACACAAGAGCTAAGTGTGGTGGGTGGATGTCTGGGGCAAAGACACAGATATCATTATTTTGAGCCCCTCCCCAACCCTGCCGCCCCCTGATGGACCAGAGAAGCAAAGATGCTCCATTTCCCTCAAAAAACACCCCATTGTTTCTGCACAGCAGCAAAGCCAACCAGAGACTCACCAGGTCCTGGCTGGGGAAGAGAGATCTCAGCTGTTATAGGCAGTGAAGTCAGGAAACGGGACCCCAGGTAAGCTTTGAAGAGATGGGCGGATAGTTCTAGACTTTTTCAAAATTTTGCTTCAGCAGAGAACATTCCTTTTTAACTCATGTGTTTCTAGTTGGTGAAGTAGGCTGGAGCTTTTCCCAAAGATCAACTCCAACGCCTCAAGGTGTAAACTTCTAGAGACGAGGGATTCCGGGAGTTTTCTTTTGTTGTCTGCAGAGTTCCTTGTCATTTGCCTTTGTCTTTGTTTTGATCAGGCAGAGGAAAATAATGTGTGCCCGCAGCACCCCTTACAGCAGATGGAGTCTCGGCTCCCTGCCGTCCCTGCTGCTCTCACTGAAGTGCCTGTAACGTAGCCTCACCTGCCGGAACTGTTGGCTTTGCTGCAGTGCACAGATATGGCATTTTTAATGGAAATGGGACACCTTTGCCACTCTGGTCCATCAAGGGCACCTGTGGGCTTCAGTCACATGCCCACCCCTTCTGGTGACTTGGCAGTGCCCACCATGAGAATGGACAGTGTTTTTTTCCCTTCCCCATTGAAGGGCTCAGCCCAAGGCTTGCCTTAGCCAATGGGATGAGAATGGAGTGAGAGCCACTTCTGATGGCCTTTGTCCTCCTGTCTTCTGACATTCCCAGGGCCATCGCTGTCCATTTGACCTGAGCCTCAGTGGACTTCGGGCCCACAGTGTGCATGACTTTAGGTGACACCAGCTGTCAACCACCAAGTTATTCCGGCTGAGGACAAGTGGAGCAGAGATGAGCTGTCCCCACCTAGCCCTACTGAAATAAACGTCAGCAAAATAAACATTGCCCTTGTGAAGGTAGGGGGTCACTTGTTACAGAGCCCTGGGGACTGCAGCAGCCTGGCTTCTCTCTGGGCTTCCATGATGCTCGCTGTCCTTGGTTATCTCCCTACCTCATGGACTCGTCCTCCTTCATCTCTTCTGTGGGATCCTCCTGCCCTGAGTACCCCTCAAATGTGCTGGACCCAAAGTCTAACGTCACTTCTCTTTCTACCTCACCTGCCTCTCCCTTTGGGATTTCATTGGCTCTCTTGGCTCAAAGTACCATCTATGTACACGTTTGGGACAGACTTCTTACCCAAGCTTCCTAGACATCTCCACTAGAGCTCACAGTTCCCCGGAGTCTGAGCATTGGCTCATTGCCTTCCTTCTAAGCCCTTTCTTCCTTCTAAATTCTCAGTCCACCTGCCCTGTGCTAGATGTGCCTTCCTCTCTATCACATCCTGCATGGAATTGATTGCCAACTGGTAATTATGGTATTGCCCTAAAATTGCTTGAATCTGTTCTACCCACTGATTTAGGCTCCTATCATCTCTCAACAGCAGCTGCTGTAGTCCTTACTGTTCCAATAACAATCTCAAAACTGAAGTGGCTTAACATAGGGAAAATGTGTTTCCCATTCATGCTGGCATTGGATGGTCTTCAATACGGTGGTTCAGGGGCCCAGGCTTCTTCCATGTTGTGGCTCCATCCCAGCATCCTCCACTGGATCCTCTGTGTCCAGCTGGGAGACAGAGAAGAGCTTGGAGTTTCTCTCAGGAGCTTTTAGGGCCCAGGCCTGGAAGTGGCCATATCACTCTGGCTAATGATCCATTGGCCAGAAATAATCACATGACCCTGCCTAGAGTCAAGGGGTGCTGGGAAATGTTGTCTGGTGGGGGAGTGGAGAGGAGCCCAGGAAAGCGAGGAACAAGGGATTTAGAGGCCACTGGCAGTCTCTGTTAACCAAGTTCACTGCTCCACAGAGTGACTCATGTTCAACGCCAGGATGGACAGGACACCCTTCTGCTTAGAATCCTGCAGTGGCTCCCTTATCACTTGCCATGCACTGACCCAGGTCCTTAAAATGGCATCCAGAGTCCCTTTCTACTCATTTCCTGCCACTTCCTGTCTCTGTTTTATGGGACAGCAGTACCCACACATCCCACCCATCCTGTGTGTGTGTGCCTCTCATCCTCTCTTCCCCCGCACCTACGATGGCCACACTCCGACCTGCCCTAGGGACTCAGCCATGCTCCTGGTGGTCTCTGCTACGCGACTCACCCTCACCCCTGGTGCCCCCAGCTCAATCACTGTACCTGGGACCTCATCTTAGGTGCTGATCATGATTCCGTCCCTCTGTCCACACTGAGAGCTCCTGCAAGGCAAGAATGGTGTGTATTTCTCATGCTTCCTTGTTGTGTGCTCAGCACATACAAACTACTTTTAAAATGTTGATGGGCTGAATGGATGGGTGAGCTGCTTTGTCTCTTGCAGAAGGAAAATCGTGCCAGCCTGTCCAATCAAGGTGCCTGCTGGACCCAGGCTCCCCGGCCAGGGTGACAGCGGCATAGCTCCTGCTGAGGGCAAGGTCTGACAAGATGCTCATGAGAAGGGACCAGCGACCCAGGAGATTCTGTCCCCATAATCTGATTCTCAGGATTTCAGATCAGGAATACAGAGAGAGTTGGCCCATCGTGTCTGAAGCAGAAACCTGGACATGGAGAAGGCGGAGAGTGCTGGGACCACCAGGCGCGGGGCTGTGAGAAGTTTTGTGTGAACATTGTGAGTACAAGAAACAGTGGGGAAAAGAAAAGGTCATTAGAGAAGGGGGTGAGGTGGGTGAACTTGTGCAAGGATGGAGTGGCAGAGGCCAGGACAGAGAGTGGCCAGCCCCCCGAGCCGGCAGGGGACAGATGACCCAGCGTGACTGAGATCACAGGACACTGATTGCTACAACCTGCATTGGTTGCCATCACCTCCCAGGACCCCAACTCCGGCACACACCCGGGATTCCTGGAGTCCCCTGTTCCCGGGTCCCATGAGAATCATCTCACTGATTTTCCAGTGCAACATTTGGTAGGATAGTTGTTGGTTGGGAACCTGCTTTCACTTCTAGATGGCTCCTGGAAATGGGTCTAGAGATTCTGGGATCTGCTGACAGGCCCCGAGATCTTTCTTCCTCCCTCCCTTTCGGAAACAATTCTCGAGAAACCAACTTGCTTGGCTCAGTCTCTCCGAAATCCTGTGGCCTGCAGCCTTTGGAACTGGGTTTATTTATTCATTTGAATTGGATCCTGACATTTCTTTGTGTTTGTTCTCTCCATAAAGACCTTTTTATTTAGGTCCTGGAGAGCTGTTTACTGCTTAGCTCATGTGGCATGAAGATTGTGAGGACCTGGAGACCTTAACGCTTGTTACTCCCCAGCGACCTCTGCCCTCCAGGCAAACAGGCAGGGCTCCATCTAGATAAGAACAGCCCTTTCCAAACAGGAAGGACCTCACTCCCCAAACGCAAAGAGCTTAGAGATTAAAAATGCAGGCGACCTCCTACCCGCTCATCCCAGGAAGGTGCAGAGTCCTAGGGACCCACTGGGAGAGGGCTGGATTGTCATAATTAAAAGTACTTTTAAACGAGCATTTTGAAGTCTTCTTGTTCTTAGTTTAAAAAAATTAAAAAGCTGAGAAGGTTGAAACTGGGTAAAGGGGCTTTAGGCGTGGTGAGATGAAGGGGCTTTAGGCGTGGTGAGATGAAGGTCCCGGTGAATTTTGGAGAGGGCTGTCAGTCCCCAGCTGTGGGCAGAGGCTGGCTTGACTAGGGGTCCTGAAAGGAGTGGATGGGTCAAAAACAGACAAAGGAAACATGGGTCACTCACATGAGTTGCAAAGGGAAGGAGAGAAATCGAACAGTCGGTCATCAAACAAATCCAAGGAAAGATATGTTTTACTTTAAGAACTGGGAAGAATCAAGCATCTTTGAGGATGGAAGGGTTTTGTAGGGAAAGAGAGGACGATGTTTAGGAGGAGGGTTGAGAAAGAAAGCAAAACTTGGAAGTAAATGAAAAAGGGTCAGACTCAAGAACGGGTGGAAGGGTGGAATTAGAGATGAAAAATAACATTTGATTTATTGACTGAAGGGTTTTGATGCCGTGGGCAGGTCAGCGAGCGTTTTGCAGATAATACTCCTCATGGCATCTCCCTGACGTAGACAATACTATAGTACCCATTTTCCAGGCGCTCTCAGCTGTTACAGGCATTCTCCTCTCCTCGAGGAGAACAAGGCTTACAGAGGTGGGACCTGTCCATGACCACACTGGGCAGATGCAGAATAGGATCTCATGAGGTGTCCATCAGAGAACAGCTCATCCTCTGAGGGTGAAGGAAGGATGTCCTGGAGTAGCAATGTCCAACAGAAATAGAATTTGAGGCCAGGCACGGTGGCTCACGCCTGTAATCGCAGTCCTTTGGGAGGCTGAGGCAGGCGGATCCCCTGAGGTCAGGAGTTGGAGACCAGCCTGGCCAACATGGTGAAACCCCGTGTCTACTAAAAATTAGCTGGGCATGATAGTACACGCATGTAGTCCCAGCTACTCAGGAGGCTGAGGCAGGAGAATCGCTTGAACCCAGGGAGCAGAGGTTGCAGTGAGCTGAGATTGCACCACTGTACTCCAGCCTGGGCGGCAGAGCGAGACTCCATCTTAAAAAAAAAAAAAAAAAAAAGGCCAGGCAGTGGCTCACACCTGTAATCCCAGCACTTTGGGAGGCCGAGGTGGGTAGATTGCCTGAGGTCAGGAGTTTGAGACCAGCCTGGCTAATGTGGCGAAACCCCGTCTCTACTAAAAATACAAAAATTACTCATGAGGCTGAGGCAGGAGAATTGCTTGAATCCGGGAGGCGGAGGTCGCCGCGAGCTGAGATGGCACCATTGCACTCCAGCCTGGGCGACAGAGCGAGACACCATCTCAAAAAAGAAAAGAAAAAAAAGAAATAGAATTTGAGCCACAGGTGCAAACTGTGTGTGTATTTTGAATTTCCTAGTAGCCACACTAAAAAGGGTAAAAAAGAAACAGGTGAACAGGTGAAATTAATTTTAATAATGTATTTTCCTTAGCCCAGTATATCTGAAATATTATCATTTCAACACATGATCAATATATACAAATTATTAAGGCGATATTTTGCATGATTTTTCCATACTAAGCCTTTGGAATTCAGTGTGTATTCCACACGTGTGGCATATCTCCATGTGATCCAACTCCACCCGAAGGGAGAAAGCACTCAGTAGCCCCACAGGGCTGGTGGCTGCCATATTGGTAGGCAGAGAACTAGAGAATGACTCCTTCAGGAACTACTAAGCCATATCTTGTGGTCATAAAATGAGGAATCTTCAGGTTGGCTTCAGGCCGAAGACTTGTTACATATTTTTAAAAATAAACTTTTTAATCTGAAATAATTTTAGATTTACAAAACCATTGCATTCTTATGTATCTCAAACTCTAGAATCTACCTGCGGCAGCTCAGGGTACATCAGCTGGTCCACAGAGTCTGGCATATTCAGGGCATAGGACTTTTGGGGTTTTGAGAAATCAGACCAAGGCTGACCCAATTACTTGGGTGATCAGAGTCAAAATTCCCCAGAAATTACTCAGGGTATTGAGACTCTGGAATGTTCCAGAGTCCATGATAACAGAGGGAGCTGTAAAATATCTAAGTTATGATTCAGTTTTCTAATTACACCATACTTCCTCTCTGGGTGAGCAACAGCTTCTCAGCTAACATTTACTCCCAAGGTGGTGGCTGGGGAGTGGGCACAGGACAGGAGGCACCAAAACAATTGACCGGTGTCAACAGCCTCTCTGGCCTGAAGTATCTGTCAGCTCCCGACTGACTGCAGCTGCCCTGTCCAATAGAAACAGAATTCAAGCTGCCTATATAGTTTTAAATTTTCTACTGGCCACTTGAAAAAATAAAAAGAAGTAGGTGAAGATAATTTTAATAACATGTATTCCTTAACCCAGCACATCTAAAATATTACCATTTCAACAGGCCAACAATATTAAAAAATTACAAATTAGATAGTTTACATTATTTTTTGGTACCAAGTCTTCGAAATTCGATGTGCATTTTATACTTATTTGTATGTCAATTTGCATGTTATATGTTAACGGAAAATGTATAAAGTTATGTACATTTTATGATTTCTTTAAAAATTGTAAATTCCATAAAAGACTCCCATCACAGTTGAAAAGCTAGATTCACCTACTAAAGTTGTGTCAAACATACTTCAAAAGTTTCCTAACAACTGAATCAAGTATCAGTTTTTGAATTTAGGTTGATTAAAATTAAATTAAACTAAAAGTCCAGTTTCTCAGTTGCATTAGCCACATTTCAGGGTTCAATAGCCACACGTGGCCAGCAGCTACCCTATTGGACAACAGCCGTTAACACACTGGACGCCTCCTGTTAACATTGGATTTCTTTTTTCAGCTCCAGTTCTGTCTCCTTGACTCTAACTTGTCCAAGCAAATGTTCAGACTTGGTTTTCTCATCATCTCTTTGTCCTCGCTTTGCACTTTTCACCCAGCGAGGGCTTTGCCAATACGGTTGGCTCATGCCAAGGACTTCCGCTTCTGAGATGCAGACTTGTCTGGGGCACGGCTTGCCTTTGTTTTTCTAGATCCCCATCAACATCGGTCCTTGTGGAAACTACTCAAGAGGCCATGATGTAATTTGCAGGTCCTCTTCCCTTGGGAGGAGCACAGAAGTTGATAAGGGAAATTGTTCTCTATGGTACTGTCCTGATTTTTTTTCCTATCCCCTCCTGAGCATTTGAACTGTAAGCCACCATTTCCATGGCGATGCTGTGAGTGTGTTTATCTTGGCGTCTCAGGGAGGGGAGTCCTCCCAGCCTTGGTCATGTGGCTCTCAGCACAACACACCTGTTTTCTGTTTCTGATGGTTGATGGGGACTTGCTCACTGAATTTTGGGTCTTCTTTAAGTGCCTAAATTAGAGTAAGCAAATAAATAACAGGAGAAAGGGAGTTTTAGAAATTGCATGTACAAACCACTAAAATTTAATATACAAATTCCTCAGCCACAGATATTTTTCTAGGGAATTTGAACAGAGCCATAAGAAGTTTCTCTTCCTGGCAGGAGACCACCCTGATCTGTTTTCAGCCTAGGGGGCGTTGCACAAGAGTGTTGGTGCTATGACAAGATAACGGTTCCCAATGTTCTTAAGGAGTTTTTCCTCTGGAACCCCTTGTGGCAGCCTTAGGGTATTTCAAGCATTGAGGCATTCTAAAGTTGGCTCATTTGTGTGATGGTAGTCATGATGGTGGTGATGATGGTAATGAATGTGGTGATGACAGTGATGACCCTGATGATGGTGGCAATGGTGGTGGTGATGGTGATGATGGAGGTGATGATGGTGATAGTGGTGATGGTGCTGATGGTGACGGTGGTGATGGTGATAGTGATGATGGAGGTGATAATGGTGATGGTGGTGATGGTGCTGATGGTGATGGTGGTGATGGTGATGGTGATAGTGATGATGGAGGTGATGATGGTGATGGTGGTGATGATGGAGGTGATAATGATGATGATGGTGATGGTGGTGATGGTAATGATGGAGGTGATAATGATGGTGATGGTGATGATGGTGATGGCGTGATGGGTGGTGGTGGTGATTTAGGTGGGATAATGAAATGATGGATGGAGGGTGATTGGTGACGAAAATGGTGATGTGGTGGTGGAATGGTGGGTGATGGGTTGAAATGGGTGGGGGTGATGATGGTGGTGGTGATGGGATAATGGAGGTGATGGGTGATGGTGGTGATGGGTGGGGTGAAATGGGGAGGTTGATGATGATGGTGATGGTGGTGGTGATGGTGGTGATGGTGAATGGTGGGTGATGATGGTGATGGTGGCGATAGTGATGATGATGATGATGATGATGGTCATGGTGGTGATGGTCATGATGGTGATGGTGATGACGGTAGTGATGGTGGTGGTGGTATTGATGATGATGATTATGATGGTAATGGTGATGATGGAGGTGATGGTGGTGATGGTGGCGGTGGTGGTGACAACTGGATTAATTAACTGGAACCCAGAGCTACCAGAGGACTGCATGGAAAAATCTTTTAGCAATTCATGTCATCTTTCTGGACCTCAAACTGCAATGCTCTGTCCTGGTGATGGTCAATACTAAGAATTAAAATGATGCAGAAGGCATGATAATTCACTAAAAAAAACTCTAATGATGTTAATTTTTGACTTTAAAATTTATGTTGTGGCTCTTGACCAAACCTATTCGTGTTTTCACTGTATAAGAAAACTCATAGGTGAAACTTCTTTTTCTTTTTTAATTGTGAAGAACCACAAGTGGTGGTATTGCATGTTCGTTTCTTTTTCAAAAACCCACAGGATTTATGTATTCATTTGGCAAGCATTTAGTGAGCACTCACTGTGCCAGCCACTATTTTACACCCTGAGGGTACAGCTGTTGAGCAGACAGGCTGGGGGCTTGTATTCACATCAGGGAAGACAGAAATAAAGAAGTTGATCAACAAACCAGATCACTTCAGATAGTGAGAAGTGCTGCGAGAGAAATTAAACAGAATAAAGTAACAGAAAGTAACCATGGGACTTTAGTAGATCAAGTAGGCAGGGAAGGACTTTTGTATGTTTAAAATGAAAAGTGAACATTGAGAAAGAGCCACCCATGAGAAAGCAAGGGAGAGCACTCCTGGCCTGGGGGATAGTTAGCACAGAGGCCCTATGGGCATGCCAGGACATCTGGTTTTCTGTCCTCTCCTGTCTAGTGGGCCACTTTTGTTAAGCCGGCATGGTGATTTAGGCAAGTGGTTGTTGGTCCACTGTAGGTAACAACTGGGGCTTAGTCGCTTCTTCTTGCTGGTGGTGGCAGCAATGACAATAGTGATGAGAGCTCCCTGAGGTGGGAGTGATGAGTTCCCTGCGATGTGCGCTGTCCATGGGCACAGGTCATGTCTTTCACATGTGTATCTCCAACTCAGCGTTTAGCTCAGGAAATGCTTGCGGAAGTGGAGGTAGATACTGTAATTAAGGAATTAACTGGAAACCAGAGCTACCAGAGGACTGCGTGGGAAACCAGACATAGGTCTAGAGCCCAAGTTAAAAAAGAAAATTAAAGGCTGACCATACAGAAAAAGAGAGGGAGAAACTGCGTATTTATGCCAGCCAATTTACCCAACCACAACCCTCCCAGAACCAGGAAAGGATATGAACACAGTGAATTCCAGCTCATGGAGTCATCAATGCAGTATCTCAAGAGTGATAAAGTGATCAGGCAAACAGCCAGGCACACAATTGAAAGGCTGGGAATTTTCTATGGTTACCAAAGGCCCTCCCAATGGAATTTCTGTTTAGTTTCTTGGGATTTGCCAAGTATTTTCCAGTACTTTAGTTATTTGCATATTACCTTCCACATTTTTACTCTATCAATGTCACTGATAAAATACCTATTCCCAGTCACGTACCATATATAACAGAGATCAGCACGCTTTTTCTGTACAGGGTCAGAGGTCCAACCTCACCCATATTATTACCTACAAAATATATTAAGGACTCACTGTAAAAAGATACATACAATAAATTAATTTAAAGGAAAACTTCCTATCACTCCCCTAAATGGAAAACCCAGAGGCCCTGCCATGAATAAACAACTGCAAAAGTAAATTCTATGAAAACAAAACACGGTTATTAAATTCCAGCTGGAAGGATGAACAGCCTGAGGCTTAACTTTTTTTATTAAAAAAAAAAAAAAGGAAAAAAGGAAAAATTAGGAAGTCCTCAGAGGCATTAAAGACTCATTTGCACCAGGCTAAGTCTTTCTCTTTGTAATAATCAGCAGGATTAAAACAAATTGGAAGGCAAATGGCTTCTCCACGAGGTGGCTTGATCTCATTTAAGTCCATTCCGTTTTCCACGTGAAGTCATCTTGCTGCCCCAACAGCAGTGCCTGTTTCTGAGAAACCCTGGTTTTGTTTATCATAGAGGTTAAACTCTGACAAAGATGGGAGGCAACCCCCCAAACCACACAAGGAGGTCAAGGCTGATCACCTGTCAAGAGGCAGGGCAGCCCTAGGAGGACGGCCCCCACCGCCACCTCCGCCCTAGGCAGTGTGCCTGGGGCTTAGACAGCTGCCCTCGCTGATCCCATAGGGAGGAAACTAAACACTCCTGCTGAATTACTGCTGGTGACAGGCTGTGATGTGAGCCCTTGCTGAAAGGATGACCCAGGACACGTGCCCACCCTGGCACCTGGATGATTATAAAAAGCCAAATCTGACTCACTCTGCTCTGGTCTGCCCAGCAGCACACACTGTCTGGACTGCACTGGTGAGCCCTCTACCTGCTTGTGCCCTGACCTATCAGGGGCCCCAGGTGGGAGGTGGGTAACCAAGCAGCAGGGGTCATAAAGCCTGAGCCCCAGGGACCCAGCTGATCCCAGGGAAGGAGGGGCCAGGGTTTCCCTAGGCAGTGCTGGTGCTCCTAAGCTTCATCCGATCTCGGAGATAATAAAGCAGGGCTGCAAGGCAAACAAGGCTAGACTGCAAAGTAGAAGGTGTGTTAGCTCAAGAATTATCAGCCACTATTACCGTGAGTGAGTTAAACACTTGATTCAAAGAGCAAACTCAGGTGCTCAGCTCACGCATGCTGTGCAAACAGGCGGGGCACAGGTGGAGGGCCCAGGAGACACGTGGGCACCAGGCCTCCCACGCAGCCCGCCCAGAGCCGGAGAGGCCCTTGGAAGGTTTGTGAGGCTCATAAAACCGGATGTTGAAGATTTCACAGGGCTCCAGAGGGACGGTGCAGCCTCAGGACCTCTGAGACTCCTACAGGGTCCCTCTGCCTGTTCAGGAACCTTGTGCCTCTCAAGCTAGTTCATCCCATGGGGAAAGCAGGAGACAGAGGACAGCAGGTGCCATCGATGTCACGCACTCATCCCCTGGGCACTCAGGGCCAGAAGTGCCAGGGACTGTGTGCCTGCTCCCGTCAGGAGGAGCCTTGAGTGGCGACTGACAGAAGTTGATCCCTTAGGGAAGCAACTCCAAGGCGTGTTCCTCCCTCTCTTCCAGGGGTCCTTACTGAGATGGCGCCTCAGTGGCCCAGTAGTAACCAGCTCCCTGATGCATGCTTTCTTTCCTGCCTCACTCCCCACTGCTTCTCTCTGGGAGTTTCCTGGAATCAGGTCCCAAAATACTCCTTGCCCTCAAATCCTCAGCTCACAATCTGCCTCTGGGGGAATCCAGCCCAAGCCAGGGTGTTTCACAAGTAAACACAAAAATATCCCAAGACAGCAGTCGACCAGGGCTGCTGCTAGCTCACCCAGTGCCTTTGCACAAGTGAAAGGAGGGCATCCCTTCCTCTGGTGGACCCAGAGCACATGTTAGAGTGCAGAGTTTAGGGAGTAGAGCATGGATGCATTCGGCTCCCATCGCTCTCCTGAGCTGGAACACCCTTGGACAGCAAACAACCTGCCCAACCATATATGACATCTCTACGTTCTTAAGCTAGGTGAAGAGCTCATTTTCTAGAAGAACTGAAGTGATTTTGAAAGAAATTAAAAATAACTAGAAAAATCCCATTGTGTTGGTTTGAAATCAGAGTAACTGGTATTAACTCATGGTAACACATACACACCCACGTATACACACACAGATGGATAGATGTATAAATGCAAATGTGTGCATGCATGACTCTAACACACCCAGAAGCAATGACATCCCAACAGTGAAGAGCACCCTTGCACTCAGATCTTGGTTCCTATGCACCATTCTCCAACCAAGGAACCAGTGAACATTTGGAGAAAGGGCTAGTTTCAGGACTGGGATGGGGAAAACAAAGATAAGTCCATACTGTTGGAAAGTAAGGATGTACCAAAAATAATGATAGCATCACATCAAAAGAGCATTGCGGCAAACTACAAGAAGTACCCAAAGCCCAAATCTGAGAATATTCAAGCCAAGAAAAACAAATAATGATAGTAAGGGGTATTGCCCAGAGAATAAAATAAATATCCATGAGTCCACACTGCTATAAATAAATGATTGATCTAATAGATAGGATGGGGAGAACACACAGCTCTTCCTTGTGGTAGAGTTCTAATGAGTGAGTGTGGGAGAGATGATGAAATAGAAAGTCATCATTAAGCAAACGTGACAGTCTTAATTGCTGCAGGCAAGAATCATTGATGCATGCTAAAACCATCAAGTAAAAATATGAAGAGAAAGAGGATATTTGGAAATTCTCCAGTGTCTCCCCATAAGATACTTATTAAATACAGAGAGAAACCTGGCAGATGCCACCTTAACAAAGGTCAATGTCTCCAGTGAAAAGGTGATAAGGTTAACATCACCCCTGGTAAGATGGATTGAGGACACGACATCACTTCCATGGCATTCTTGCATAACCTCAGTATAACCATGAAAAAACATCTGACATAACCGGATTGAGGGACTTTCTACATAATTGGCCAGTATTCTTCAAAAGTGTCAAGGTCATGAAAGATATAGAAAGACTGACCATTGGCTGATCTAGGTTGGTCTTGCTGGGACAACTGGGGCCACTCAGCACTCCTCCACATGTCCCTTACCGTCCAGCAGGCCAGCACACAGACATTCTCAAGAGTGTGGCAGAGGGCAAGAGACCAAGCAGAAACATGCAAGGCCTCTTGAGACTCAGACGTGGAACTGACCCAGCCACTTCTGCCTCATTCTGTTAGTCAGATCCAGTCATATGACTGAGACCAGAGCCAGCATAGAGAGTGCTGCAAAGTTAATGCAGGAATCAGAACTACAGGGAGTTATCATTGCACACCCCCTGAAATGACTAAGTTTAAAAAGACTGACAATAGCAAGTGTTAGCAAGGATGTGGAGCAAGTGGAACTTGCATACACTGCTGACAGGAATGCAAAACGATAGAGCTTTGGAACACAGTCTAGCAGAACTTATAACTAAACATAAACTGACCATGCGACTCACCAATTGCTCTCCTCAGTGTTCACCCCAGAGAAATGAGTTATGTCTGCACAAAGACCAGTATGCAAATGTCTATAGCACTGGGCTGTCTTTTCACAATCACCCCAACAAAAACAACTCAGATGTCCACCAACGGGTGAGTGCGTAAGCACATTGCAGTCTATCAACCCTACAGAATCCTGCTCAGCAACAAAAAAGAGTGAATGCACATAGAACATGAATGATGCACATAGAACATGAATGATGCACATAGAACATGAATGAGTGTAAAAGCGTTATGGAAGTGAAAGGAGCTAAACTCAAGAGGAGACATTTATAGAAAATGCTACAAAAGGCAGAGTGATAGCAACAGAAAGGTTTGTGATTGCCTGGAGCTGGGGGTCAGGGTGAGGTTTGATTGCCAAGGGGCACAGGGAACTTTTGGGGGTCTTCTAAGTGCTCTAGATCTCATCTGTGGTGGCCGTTACATGACTGTATACAATGATCAAAATCCATCAAACTGAAATAAAGCCCATTAAACCTGGAAAAAGTAAGTTACATAGCAAAGGGTGTGGCTAGAAAAAAGGGGTGAAGAATTGGGGGCATTTGGGCTCTGTCAGAGGGGACACAAAACCCCGCTAAGATCTCCCTAAGAACTGTGAGTGCATGGACCCCAGGACAGAAATGGTTTGAGAAAGGTGGGGTAAGACCCCAGCCAGAGCCTGCCTCTCAGAAATGCATTCCAGGGTTCCATAGGTGACGTGGCCAAGGCTGGGAGGGCTGAATGGGGCTCTGAGCTAAGCAGGGGACAACGTAGGGGCTGCATGATTACCTGGAAATCCAACATGATGAGGTCAGAGGGCTCCTGGTCTCAGCCTGTCTCCCTGAGACAAATAGCGTGTGAGCCTGCACAAACCCATTCCAGCTCCCTGCCCTGACAGATGAAAATAAATAAAACCCTCTGGGTGTCCAGACGCCTGCCAAGGGTCCTCCCGTTCACCTCGTCACCCAGACTTGAAACTTCCAACGCCTCACTCACTTTTGGCGCCAACTTCCAATTAAGCCCAGAGGTCTTAGGACCCGCCTTTGAAGTGTGTTCACACGCCTTTTTCTCTTTTGATTCTGCACCACCCCCACCATGGTGCCATCTGACTGCAGCTGTGATGGTGGCCTCCCTGCCTTGGGAGCCCCTCACAGCCTTGGACCCGTGGCTCCCAGGCAGAGTGACACAAAGAGCCCTGTCTCTCGGCCTCCTCACCGTAGGACACCCAGTGCCACCCCACTTCACCTGGGCAGGAGTCCTATCCTCCACTCCTAGGGATAGGCTCGCCCTATCTTCCACTTCGAAATGCCTCATCCCTCTCAACGCCTTGGCTGCCAAACACACCTACCTCATGCTTTGCTTCGTGATGATGATGAAATATTTCAGGCGTTCAAGAAATACATGCATCACCACCCCCAGGGACCTGCCACCCGTGCTTACAAGGTAAATGATTCCAAGGTAAATGTGACCCCTGGGGTGCCCTTCACAGGGGGCATCCCTAGCCTATCCCAGCCCACCCCCATGCAGCAGGGGTGGCAGCAGCCACCACCCCGGACTTGGTGTTGTCACTCCCGCGAGTGTCTTGAGCCTGTCACCACCCATGCAGTGCGTCTGCTGTGGTGCACGATTTCAAGCCTGGCCTCTGTGATTTGATGTCACGCGGATCTGTCTGTGTTTGTCTTCTCCTAAAGTGGATCTGGAGAGGGTCTGGTGCAGTCTCTGTGGGAGGTGAGCCTGGGAGCCCAGTGAGGTGGGGAACGGAAGGGAGAAGAGGCAACGAAGGGGAGCTGGTGAAGCAGCCACGGGCAGGGGGCTGGCCCTTGGGGCTCAGAGAGTGGGGCACACAACTCAGCCTTGTCCCCACCCAGAGCCAGGGAAGCTGGAGTCTATGGCCGCTCCTGCTTGCTTCAGTGTTCTGATACCTCCTGTCCGTCTTGTTGGTCAAGAACTGCTCGTGTGGGCAGAGGAATTCTTCAGGGAGGGCGACACAGGTGCCTGGAGTGGAAAGCAGCCACTGTGTGCAGGAACCAGGGGCTCGGGTGGGCTGAGGAGGTGTGGGGTGTGGCAGCAGCAACACCTGCTACTGTATTCTTTTGCAACTTGCTTTCTCCTCTCAATATTGTACTTTTTCCTCTCAAGGCTATTTTGTGAAATATGTCCATGTTGACTGAGAGGTAGCTCTAGAATTCCTTTTTTTTTTAGCTTTTGGAAAATTTATTTCTATTGTGGCAAGATAGACATAAATACACTTTTCCATTAGGGGCATTTGGGACAATCACAGTGGTGCAGTCACCTCTATCTAGTTCCAGAATGTTCTCATCACCCCCAAAGGAAACCCCCTACCCATTAAGTAATTACTCCTCACTCCTTCCCTTCCCCCAGCCTCCGGCAAACCTCCATCTGCTTTCTGTCTCTATGGATCTATCGACATTCTGGCTCTAGCCACATTTTGGATATTTGGTATAAATGGAATTACACACCATGCAGCCTTGTGTGTCTGGCTTCGTTCACTCATGTCATATTTTCAAGGTTCATCCACGTGGTACCATGGATTGGAACTCATTCCTCTTTATGGCTGAATCATATTCCAGTGCACACTCACACGTGCACACACGCAAGCGTGCACCACATTTTGTCCGCCTGTTCATCTGGGGAAGGACATCTCGGTGGTCTCCACCTTTTGGCTACTGTGAATAGTGTCACTGTGAACATTCGCGCACACATTCTGGTTAGAACCTGTTTACCATTCTTCCGGATAGAGACCCAAGTGGAATTTCTGGGTCCTAGGGTAATTCCAGGTTTAACTGATTGAGGAACCTCCGGGCTGTTTTCTGCAGCAGCTGCACCATCCTACACTCCCAGCGGCAATGTATGTGGGCCTCGATGTCTCCGCCTCCTCGCCAGCACTGGTTATTCTCTGCTTTTTCTATTCTGGCCATCCTCGTGGGTGTGAGGGTTACCGTTCCTTTGGACTGATCCACCACACCAGACGCTCAGGCCGCTGTTCATCATCCACAGGTGTTTCTCACTTCTGGTCGTCACCCACCACGGGGTCGTGAACGCTCTTGTATGTGACCGCTTGGCGTGGTACTTGACTTTGGATTTTTCTCTATCCCACTCCCATCTTTTCTGCCTTCTTCACGTCCATCCTGCCTAAAAGTCTCAGCTCAAACCACAGCCTCTAGCATCCATCGCCGAGACCCAGGTCATCCAGTTTTCACTAGTCCAGGTTGAGATGTGCCGGAAGCATCAAATGCACCCCAGATTTCAAAGATGTAAAATGTGGAGAGACTGTGAAACAAGCTCGTCAATAGCATTCTACACCGATTACCTGTTGAAAACGTGTTAAGTACATCGGGTGAAATAAAACATTTGTTAAAATGAATTTTACCTGTTTCTGGTTCTTTTTTTTTTTTTTTTTT
>NW_016803605.1:4159956-4167768 GCF_001698545.2 Rhinopithecus bieti
AGAGGAGGGTGCTGGTCTAGATTTTATTTCCAGTGGATGGTGCTGGTCTAGATTTTATTTCTAGAGGAGGGTGCTGGTCTAGATTTTATTTCCAGTGGATGGTGCTGGTCTAGATTTTATTTCTAGAGGAGGGTGCTGGTCTAGATTTTATTTCTAGAGGAGGGTGCTGGTCTAGATTTTATTTCTAGAGGAGGGTGCTGGTCTAGATTTTATTTCTAGAGGAGGGTGCTGGTCTAGATTTTATTTCTAGAGGAGGGTGCTGGTCTAGATTTTATTTCTAGAGGAGGGTGCTGGTCTAGATTTTATTTCTAGAGGAGGGTGCTGGTCTAGATTTTATTTCTAGAGGAGGGTGCTGGTCTAGATTTTATTTCTAGAGGAGGGTGCTGGTCTAGATTTTATTTCTAGAGGAGGGTGCTGGTCTAGATTTTATTTCTAGAGGAGGGTGCTGGTCTAGATTTTATTTCTAGAGGAGGGTGCTGGTCTAGATTTTATTTCCAGTGGACGGTGCTGGTCTAGATTTTATTTCCTGTGGACGGTACTATTCTAGGTCATTCGTTTGCCTCATCACGTGTTTCTTCAGACAGTTTATTTCCATGTCTCCATCTCGACTGTAAACTCCTTGCCATGTCCCATACGTCTTTCTTTCCGCCAGCCCAGGGTAGCTTTAAAGAAACTTAGGCAGAGTGATCTTTCCAAAAGTGGGTTTAATAAAGTTAATGCCCTCCCACCCCCAGCTCCAGTCTCCCTTAACCCCTTTTGATGATTTCCTGTTGGCTTTAAAATAAAGCAAAACTCTTCAATGTGGCTGCAAGGCCCTGTGGGGTCTGCTCCCTACCCGCCTCTCCACACTCCTGTCCCTTTCTGGGCCCAGCCAACCTTGCCTTCTTCCCTGCATGCTCCTGCTGCAGGGCCTTTGCACATGCCATTCTCTGTTAGGGATGCCTGTTCTGTCCTGCATCACCTGGGAAGTTCTGTGCATTCTTCAGATGTGAGCTCAGACAGACCACTCCAAGACTCACAGGTGGCTCCTCACACCCAAGCCATGGCAAACCCCACAAAGCATCTCTTTGAGCTCATTTGCAAGCCCCCTGGGAATCCCTGGCCCTGTTCACCATCCAAATAATGACCCTGCCGCATGTTCATTGCACACTAGCTGGAGGAAGGTCTGTGGACCAGGGGCTCTATACCTGGGTCTCCAGTGTCTCTGAAATGTAATTTCCGTCCAAGAATAACATTGGTAATAAGATGCTTCGTGTCAATTTTATGGACTGCAAATACCTTCCAGTTTGCCCCTGAGGTATGCTGCAGGTCCTGGCAGACCTGGAAAAGCCGCCAAAATGTTTCTCAGTCGCTCTTCTAAAAATGGCTTTGTCCTTGACTCTAGGGCTGGCCGCCGCTGGATGGAGGTGGAGGAAGCAGCCTGTGGCTTCACACTCGGATGTCATTACCCGGGCTGTGGGGCGACCTCACAGGCAGGCAAGCTCGAGCTGGGCAGCCAAACCAGTGCCACTGTCCAAGGTCAGGACATCTGAGCCCCTGCAAGGGCACGCAGCTCTTCGGGCCTGTCACATTCACCCGCTTGTGGTGGAATTGCTGCCGGATTTTGCATGGAGATACAGAATCTCTCACCCAGAGGCCTGAAGACGGCGCAGATGTGCTGTCCATAAATGAGAGGAGGAAGGAAGACATCGCCCCCAAACCAAGTCACAGGCAGCACTGGGCCACCACGGTGCTCTGTGTCTCTCATTTGACATTGCCTTTTTAAAAAGTTTCCTGGGGAAGACAGGGTCTCACTCTGTCACCCAGGCTGAGGTGTGGCAGCGTGATCACAGCTACACTCCAGCCTCGAACTCCTGGGCTTGACCCATCCTCCTCCCACCTCAGCCTCCCAAGTAGCTGGGATTACAGACGCCAGGGACCACATCCAGTCTTAACAAACATTTTATTGAAACAGAACATATACAGAAAAATTGTATGTGCACAGCTCAAGGAATTTTCACGAGTGAACACACTTATGTAACCAGCACCCAGATGAAAAATCAGCCCCTTCTTAATTCCCCAAATGCCCTCTGCAGGCCACCTTCCAGGTCCTATAGCAATTCCACTGCACCGCCATCCTGAGTCCTAATGCTACGGGGCTGCTTGCCGTTTCTAAACTCAATGCAAATGGGATCCTATGGGATCATGCAGTTTCCTGTCTGGCTGAAGATCGCACTGATGAGCTGCATCCACATCTTGTGCAGCAGACACTGGCTGTCATCGCTCTGCTAGGTCACGCTGTGTGAGTCTACCACGTTTGTCCTGTTCACCTGCTAACAGATCTGTGGGTAATTCTCAGGATTATAGTTGTGACAAAGAATCCTGTTACGAACTTTCCAGGATGTGACTTTTGGTGAACACATGTACACATTTCTATGGGGTGTACCAGGAGTGGAACGGCTGGGTCACAGGGTAACTGTATGTTTCACGTTTTTGTTGTTTTGTTTTTGAGACACAGTCTCACTGTATCACCCAGGCTGGAGTGCAATGGCGCAATCTCGGCTCACTGCACCCTCCGCCGTCCGGGTTCAAGCAATTCTCCCGCCTCAGCCTCCCAAGTAGCTGGAATTACAGGCAGGCGCCACCGTGTCCGGCTAATTTTTGTATTTTTGTAGAGACAGGGTTTTGCTATGTTGGCCAGGCTGGTCTTGAACTCCTGACCTCAGGTGATCCGCCTGCCTCAGCCTCCCAAAGTGCTGGAATTACAGGTGTGAGCCACCTTGCCCGGCCTGTTTAACTTCTTAAGAAACTTCCCAACTATCTTCCAAAGCGGCTGTACCATTTTACACCCAGCCTGCACCACATGAGAGCCCTCGTAGCCCCCTGTCCTCACCAGCACCTAGTACAGTCAGTCCTTTTCATTCCAGCCATCCTTGTGGGTGTGTACCGGTGGAAATGATTATTATACACCCACAATAAAAAGTCCAAGGACTTGGAAATTTGAAGGAGGACAAGATTACTTCCTTTGTGTGGGAAGGTCAGGAAGGTGCCTAGAGATGTTTTTCTTATTTAATTCTAAATTTATTTTTCAAGCAGGCTCACATGGCTCAGACTTCAACACGTATAAAAAGGAACATGGTGAAGAAGATGTGTCTCTGATTAAAGCACACGTAGGGCCATCCTTCCCTCTCCATCCCTTCCCCTGGTTTCCAGCCCTGGACAGCTGTTCTCTCCGGGGGACAGCCCACCCTGTGGGCCAGGTGAGCTCCTGGGCAGGCACCCTGCCATATTCCCATTCTGAGGGGAGCATGGGAGTCATCCTGGGCGAGGCCGGGGGCAGGCTCATTCTCAGTTTGTAAATGTGTCCCTGGCACTTACAGCCAACATTTGATCTTACAGCCAACATTTGATCTTCTCTTTGGCTCACCGAGTTCCCCATTTCACAGGGTTATTTATGTCTCTTGTCACTTTTTGTTCCTTTGCCCACTTTAGTTAGTTAGTTATACACAGATTTTTTTCTTTTATCCAACTTCATTTGGAGCTAGCATGATGAAAACAAAATAGGCATGACCTCATGGGCATCTCAGTGGCAGCTGCGGGGGACTCAGGGACTCTGAGCCGACAGAGTGGCCCTTCTGAGGCTGGCTTTCTGTGGCCGGCAGGGGTGGAACACAGACTTCAGAGCTTTGGGTGCTGGGAGGGCTTTCCTGTCTGATCAAGAGGCTGGTTGGCAGTGGAGCAAACTGCCTGGACTGGGGAGGTGAATTGCATGGATTCAAAACTTGCCTCTACCCACTGCCACACTCTTTGTGCCTCAGTTTTCACACCTGTTAAATGGGACCACCATGCTGATTCAAGAAAGTCGTTCATATGACATGCTTAGAGCAACGTCTGGCACCCAGTAAGGGTGAGCTGCTGTCATTAACAGCATGATGACAGCGCTCATAAAATCATAGCCCTAAGGTGACCGACCTTTAGTTTCCTGGGGACTGAGGAGCTCGCAGGACATGGGCCTTTCAATGCTAAGACTGGGAAAGTCTTGGCAAACTAGGACAAGTTAGTTACCCTACATAGCACTGGATGAGCCCGCAGAGTCCGTTCTCTTCACTCTGACAGAAAGTCCAAACTAATAAATCAATATTGATTAGGCATCCATTCATTCCATAAATAGTTACTAACTTCTACTCTATGCCAGGTACTGTTCAAGGTGCTGAGGACACAGGAGAGAATAAAACAATGTCCCTGCTACCCTCAGGGAGCTGATGTTCCAGTGGACAGACAGATAATAAACAAAAAAACAAACAGACCCTTGGATGGCAGGTGGCAGTGGCTGCTGGCAGGCAGAGGTATGCCCCAGTTAGGGAAAACACCAGGATGGGAGCTTTGAGAAGGATCCTTTAAGGAGGCAAATAGATAAAGGAAGGGAGTGAGCCATGAGACCATCTGGAAGACAGGGGATCCAGGCCAAAGCAGCAGGTGCAGAGGCCCTGAGGTGAGAGGGTGCTAGCACCAAAATGCTTAGGAGGCAACAGCACGAGAGATTTCATCTCAGTCAGTTGCGACCATCCCCATTTGTAAGCCAACACTAGGCATTGTAAGTGTATCAGTCACCTCCCACCAGGTCCTTCCCGAAACGTGTGGGGATTACAATTCAAGATCAGATTTGGGTGAGGACACAGAGCCAAACCATACCAGTAGGGATGCCAGTGAAGATGAGCATCCTCAGCTAGCAGTTACCGGAAAGACAATATGGCGCCACAGAAGGGATTCTAGACACAGAGGCGGAAGACTGGGCCCTCCGCTCGGTGCTGAGTGACCCTAGGCAAGCCTCTTAACTCCTCTGCACTTCCCTTTTCTCAAGTTTAAAGTGGGGACTCAGAGGGAAGGATCTCACCCTTCAGAGTGAGCCACTGGCCACGAGGCCTGGTTTTAAAATTCCACTTTAGGCCGGGCACGGTGGCTCACGCCTGTAATCCCAGCACTTTGGGAGGCTGAGGCGGGCAGATCACGAGGTCTGGAGTTTGAGACCAGCCTGGCCAACATGGTGAAACTCCATCTCTACTAAAGATACAAAAATTTAGCCAGGTGTGGTGGTGTGTGCCTGTAATCCCAGCTACTCGGAAGGTGGAGGCAGGAGAACTGCTTGAACCCAGGAGGTGGAGGTTGCAGTGAGCCAAGATGGCACCATTGCACTGCAGCCTGGGTGACAGGGCAAGACTCAGTCTCAAAAAAAAAAAAAATCCACTTTTGGGGACAGCCACACAGAAGGAAGGACTGTAGTTCCCCAAGAGCATCTGTCGCTGGTAGCCACCAAGGCCCAGGGAGCCTTCCTAAAGCCTTTCTCAAGTGGGCCTGAGGGTGCCCTTGCCGATGTGGACAGTGGGACAGTGAAGTTCAGGGGAAAGCAGCCTCCTTGCTAGCAAGAGGATGAAAAGTTAGGAGCTTCCTTTGTTGGGGCTTCCTTGTCAGAGGAGAATAAATTGCAACTTCATTCTCCAAAATCTCCTTCAGAGAAAACCTGCAAACAAATATCCCATGGGCTTGATGCTGACTGTCTAAACCTAGGATTTGTTAATACAGCCAAAGCTGCTTTTTTGTGAAAATTCGTAGCTCTGCCTGTGTGTGAAATATGTAAGAAGCCTGATTTCCTGGTTTGGTTTTCACAGTGAAACAGAAGCCCTGCCCCTTGTCCATTTGTTTTTCAGACACACAGATCTATTGTCTGTCTGTGGCTGATACCTGGCTCACCTTAGAGAGGGGAAGTTGAGCCTGGCCAAGTCAATGTGTTGCTCCATGATTCAAGGAGAAGACTGGCTGCCCCACCGTCAGTCCATATCCGAGGTACAGCCCCAGCTTTGTACCAGAGGCCTCTTGCCTCATGGGTGAAGCTGATTGGACCGGGGGGCAACTCAATGTCAGCAGCCAATCCATTGGCTGGCAGGCAACCAGTGAGGAGGCTTAGAATGAAGAATCTCCCGAACAGGATAAGCAAGCCCAATAAGATTCTCCTTCTTTGAATTAGGAATGTGGAGGGGATCAGGTGGTTGGCAATAGGATCAGAAAGACCCAAGGTGGAGAGGAAACGTGAATGGGGGAAGCCAGGAGCAAGGCAAAGCTGTGACCGAGACACTGCATAGAGCTCGGGATGTCTGAATGATAGCAAGAGAATACGCAAGAAGACACCCAGAGATACAGAAACAGAGAGTAGCTGAGTCCCACTAGAGCCTGCCCTGGAGGAAAGCATCCTCATGTCCGCTGAAGTCTTTGTACCTTCTTGGGAGTTAGGGCTTTCTAGCTCCTTCCTTTGAGAGACGTTATGTCCAGGGTTGCTGCATTTAGCTGGAGAGGGTGTGCAGTGTACATTTCCGGGAGGGAGAATGCCACATAATTGACAGCACCTCCTGCAGCTGTGCAGTGTACAACATTTACAACTGTACATGAGGGTTCTGACCAGGGCTGGCTTCTTAGCATTTGGTGACTGCCAAATATCCATTGTATATTTATTTATTTATTTGTTCATCCAACACATAATTTTGAGGCATGTTCTAACTGCCTGGCACTATTTAAGGCGCCGGGAGTTCACAGGTGAATAAGACAGACATGGTCCCTGTTCTCATGAGGAGAGGCAACAGAAAATAAGGTGATTTCAGAGCGACAGCTGCGATGAAGGCAAAATGAAAGAGTGATATGATAGAGAGTGGCTTGTGGGTGAGAAGGCTGTATTCATTAGGTAGTCAGTAAAGGCCTCTCTAAGAAAAGACATTTGGCCACATATTTAACGAATGAGCCTAGCATGTAGAAACTGAGGGGACAGTGTTCTGTGGGGGGAATAGCGAGGGCAAAGGCTCTGAGGCATGAATTGCACCCAGACAGGGCCTGATTGCATAGGGTTCATTCTATGTCTGATGAAAAGCATGTGGAAGGCATTAAGCATGTGTTAGAGCCTTGCAACACTCCCAATATCTGAGCAAGCGAGCATAGGCCCTTTTTCTTTGCAATGAAAATAGCTAAAATAGCACAGCTGCCAGAGTCTTAATATTACTCCTCCATTTCTCAGAAAGGTCCATCTTCAGATCAAATGAGGCCACATGGAACCTTCACCCTCGAGCCATGTCAGATTAGCTTCTTGATGAATTACCTTAACTGGATTGGCTTCTAGCCAAAGTTATTTCAAGAAACCATCCTGGGAATTCTGTATTTACATTTGTTATAAAATGTTTGTCAAGAGAACTGTAACTCAAAGCCGGGTGCGGTGGGTCACGCCTGTAATCCTAGCACATTGAGAGGCCATGGCGGGCAGATCACCTGAGGTCAGAAATTCAAGACCAGCCTGGCCAACATGGTGAAACCCCGTCTCCACTAAAAATACAAAAATTAGCCAAGCTTGGTGGCACACGCCTATAATCCCAGCTACTCGAGAGGCTGAGGCAGGAGAATCACTTGAACCCAGGAGGCGGAGGTCACAGTGAGCCAAGATTATGCCACTGCACTCCAGCCTGGGCAATAAGAGTGAAAACTCCATCTCATAAAAAATAAAAATAAAGAGACCTGTAACTTCATATCCCTTATATAAAGCCCAACATAAGAATTGACTTTAGAGTTTGGTATCAGAAATAAACTAAGGAATTGCTGTTTTCTTCTTTCTATAGTTGAGAGGGATGAGGCATCCTGGGTTTCTCTTTTTGACCTCACTACCAGGAAGCTCAAGGCTGAATCAGATGCTTCATCATAGGTACTGTTCATTCCTAGGGCTGGCAGTTACTCCTGTTTTCACTGGACCTAACTTACCATTTCTGTCACGCTAATTTTTTTTTTTTTTTTTTTTTTTTTTTT
>NW_016803605.1:4168163-4174031 GCF_001698545.2 Rhinopithecus bieti
TTTTTTTTTGTATTTTTTAGTAGAGACGGGGTTTCACCGTGTTAGCCAGGATGGTCTTGATCTCCTGACCTTGTGATCCGCCCGTCTCGGCCTCCCAAAGTGCTGGGATTACAGGCTTGAGCCACCGCGCCCGGCCACGCTAATCTTTTTAATTATGATTTAAAGATGTCTTTGTTGTAAGCTGTCTCAAATTCTTTTTTTGGAGAGAGGCAGAGGTGTAAATAAAGACTTTATTCACCCAGGGTGTGAGCATATGCAAGGTCTAGTTGACCTAGTTCCCCAAGGCTTAAGACTTGCAAATTCAAACAAACCTAAAGAAAAACAAACACAGATTTCATTTCTTACAATTAGCTTTGGGGTTAGAAATAAAAACAAATCTATCTCCTGGAATAGCTAATTATTCTCCCATGCCCTGACATTCGCGGCTGTTTGTGGGCTGAGACAAGCTCACTTTATTCCTGACACCACCTCCCTGGGTGGTGTCTGTGTCTGTCCTCGCAGAAGGATGTGAGCCCTCTAAAAGAGAGCAGGGACCCAGTGAAGCAGAACAGAAACCGATTTCAATTAAAAAGTCACTTGTGCATGGGCTGACAGCTCACCCGAGCCGCCTCTGACAGCCTGGTAACCCGTCATTTCTCCACTTTGCAAGGACGATTATGTTCCTTCAAATGGCAGCATAATGAACGGGGCCTATTACAGCCTCCCACGGCTATGTAGGTTCGCTGGCTGTTTCCAGAGCTGGGGTGCGGGCGAGACCTGTCACTGTGTCCTCTAATGAGCCTTTGCAAGAAAAGGCCGCTCAAGCTGCCAGCAGGGCATCGCTCTGAGGGGGTGAGCTGTGGGGGGCATTTCCCCTGGCACACCAGGCCACCGGGCTGCCCCTGTGCTCAATTCTCAATTCTCACCCCTGGGGAAGGGATTTGCACCAGCAATTCCATTATACTCCTGGGGCTGCTATTCTTCTATCTGAAAAATGCCACACAGACCAAAAAAAAAAGCAGATAGGACTTAGGAATAGCCCAGAACGTAAACCATTGGTGCTTATGAGTTGAAGCAGAACCGTGGTTCTGAGTGTGGTCCCCAGATCAACAGTATCCCCTGGGAAGCCACAGGAATGCAGCTTCTCAACTGGAACCCAGACCGCTGAATAAGAAAGGCAGAGGTGGGGCCCGGTGGTCTGTTCCCATCAGCTCCCCGGGGGTTCTGAGGTTCACTCAGGCAGGAGGACCACTAGGGGTTAAGGAGGCAAAGAAAGGACTGAGCCTTGATTCGGGTCTCCTGGCTACCTGCTCTCATTCCTCCTCCCACATGTATTGAGATGAGAGAGAGGGCCCAAGGGTCTGAAGGGAGGGAAATGGGAAGAGAAAATGACTGCCAAAGGACATGGACATGCAGCCGCGTTTCAAGCCTCCACCTATGGGCTGGGCACCGTGGCTTCTGCCTGGAATCCCAGCACTTTGAGAGGCTGAGGTAGGAGGATCACTTGAGGCCAGAAGTTCAAGACCAGCCTGGGCAACATGGCCAAACCTTGTTTCTACCAGTAAAGATATAAAAATCAAGTAGGCCTGGTGGCTCCTGCCTGGAGTCCCAGCACTTTGGGAGGCCAAGGCAGGAAGATTGCTTGAGGCCAGGAGTTTGAGATCAACCTGGGCAACACAGCAAGACCCCATCTCTACAAAATACAAAAAATAAAACCTCCACCGATGGTAAAACAGAAGACATAATTAAACAAGAAAATAACTGATTGTACTGAGTGCTACTAAAAAGAAAAGGAAAAAAGAAGGAAGGAAAAAAGAGGGAGAATAAAAAGGAAAGGTCTGGGGAAGATCACAGTTCACTGAGCAGCAGGTGAGTCTCATCTGGGGTGATTGTGCCCCCATCCACCCAGGGAGATATTTTTGGTTGTGTGTGTTGGGAGGCTGGAGAAGTGGATGCTACCAGCATCTGGTGGGTAGAGGCCAGGGATGTCGCTAACAGTCTACAGTACCCAGGAGGCCCCACCACAAAGAATGATGCAGCCTCAAATGTCAGCTGCGTGGAGGCCGAGAACTCCTGCCATGGCGCCATCGAGGAAAGCATCTCCAAGGAGATAACATTCGAGCCGAGACCTGCACAATAAGAACAGACAGCTATGGGTAGAATTCTGTCCCCAAGAGAGCCACACTGAGTCCTAGCCTCTGTGAATGGAGCCTTATTTGGAAACAAGGTCTTTGCAGATGTGATCGAGGTACGATGAAGGCATTCGAGTGGGCTCTAATCCAGTATGACTGGTGTCTTTATACAAAGAGGACAGAGATGCAGAGACAGGTGCATACAGAGTACAGATGATGGGAAGATCCACAAGGAGGAGGCCACATGAAGACACAGGCTGAGATCGGAGGGGTCATCTGCAAGCCAGGGACCACCAAGGGTGGCCAGCAACCCCAAGGAGCTAGGAGGGAGGCCTCGAGCAGATCCTCCTCAGAGCCTCCAGAGGGAAACACGCTTGAGTTTGGACTTCTGGCCTCCAGAACTGTGAAAGAAGAGATTGCTTTCGTTTGGGATACTTGTTGCAGTGACCCAAGAAACAATACCAAGACCAGTTATGCAAAGAAGGGAGACAGCCTTCCAGCAGAGCCGTCAGCAAGGGAGTCGGGAAAGGTTTGGGGTGGTGGAAGAGCCGGAAGCAGGCCCCAGTGACCGAGCACACGGTAAAGGGAGTATGGTAGGAGATGAGGCTTGAGGAGCTGGGGGGCCAGGCCTGGTGAAAGTCCCATGCAGGAACTGCCCTCTTTCCAGCAGGAGAAATGAAACATTCTCAACACCAGAGATGGGGAGGCGAGGCTGAGAGAAATCTGTACAAACTGACCTTGTTAAAATCACTTATATCTTCCTTTAGCTTCTCCATATCTTTTAGTGCCTTTTCCAAAAGAGGTTGCCTCTCTTTGTTCAACCTAGTATAAAAACATTTAGGGGTTGCTACATTTTGGGGGGAGGATCCTGTGTCCCATAAAATTTATTAAATCAAGTTGTTTGGGCCGGGCATGGTGGCTCACTCCTATAATCCCAGAACATTGGGAGGCCGAGGCAGGTGGATCACCTGAGGTCAGGAGTTCGAGACCAGCCTGGCCAACATGATGAAACTCTGTCTCTACTAAAAATATAAAAATTAGATGGGTGTGGTGGCACACATCTGCAATCCCAGCTACTTGGGAGGCTGAGACAGGAGAATCACTTGAACCCAGGAGGCAGAGGTTGCAGTGAGCCAAGATCGTGCCACTGCACTCTAGCCTGGGTGACAGAGAAAGACTACATCTCAATAGATAGATAGATAGATAGATAGATAGATAGATAGATAGATAGATAAACTTGTTTGCTTTTGTCCTGTGAATCTGTCTTATATCCATTTAATCCTCAGGTCCAGCTGACAACCCTAAGGGGGCAGAGGTCGAGTTTTGCCCCCACTGTAGTGGCTTTCTGGAGAGGACTAGAAGTGGATGTTTCTACTTGTTGGGATCTCCTGGGCAAAAAAGAATAATGTGCAAGTTCATTTCAAAATCTTGTTCTGAGAAACTCAGTAAACAAGCCTCATGCTGAGGGTCTTAGTCTAGCACTTGCCAGCTCAGCTAAAGCTGCTTTTATAGTGAAAAATCATAGCTTTGCCTACATGGGACGTACATGGGTAAGAAGCCTGATTTCATGGTTGGGTTTTCATGATGGAATAGAAGTCCCAGTCCTTGTCTATCTGCTACTCTGGTGGAAGCAGGAGAGATGGAGAAGTGAGCAAATCGGGGAGAGAAAATGTTCAAGGTTTACTGGTGAGGGGATGTGAGGGATTCAGGAGAAGAGTGAATCATTGATGACTCCTGTGAGCAGTAGGGGCGGGGATAAACTTGGAAGATGGTCCACACCCCAGTACCTGATGTCTGGGGCAATGCAGGAGAGGTCAAGATTCAGGAAACTCTGAAGAGAAGCCACTAGAGCACTCACAGTCCTGAGAGCTCATTTACTCCCTGAGGTCTGGGAAACTCAGGCATCCCAGCGGAGCCTGGCACCATTTTCAGGGCTAAGGACGAACCCCCAAAAGAGAATCAGTCCCTTTTGCAAACCAGGGAGGACACCAAGAGCCTCCACTACCCTGAATTTCACCAGCATCTGACACCGAGCAGAGAGCCAGCATAGCTGTCAGCCCTGCAGAAGCCGTGGATGAAATCCAACCCTCTGCTACCATCCGTCATCTCTAATATCTGGAGATTAGGAAGCTGAGGGCGGCTGCGTGAGATTTTCACATTCATTCTGCAACATGATGTGACCCCTGCTGGAGCCAACAATGGTACTAGGGGGACTTTTAAGAAAAAACGTGAACTTTTCCATTCCCTTCATTGCCCTAAAATCATATGAACAGGCTCTGGCCCACATTTGAACTTTCCAGAATAAGGCGATTATTGTTTTTCTCTTTTGTTTTTCTTGGTTACCTGCTGCTCGGTCGCTGGGCTGGGCTGTTTTGGAAAATTTGTAGAAGGATTTCTAAGCCCGTTTGTCAGTTCTGATTTGTGATCACAGTGTGCTTAGGAGCGAAGGTTCCACGCCAGGTGGTCCTCCTTAGCCCAAGCTGGGCGGATGTCCACGGCCCTGCTGGTGCTGAACAAAACCACAAAGCATCTCCCGCAAACCATCAAGCAGGCCACCATTTATCCTCCGGGTCAACTTGAATCTGCACAACTTTCACATCCTTGTCATAAAGGACTTGTCTGAGATCACACAGCAAAACAATCTACATCCCTTTCTTAATTCTAGTCTTTTGCGCTAAGAAGAGAGGAATCCTCTTTCTACAAGGAAGACATCAATCCTGTTTTAGATGAGTTTGATAATCATGAGAATAGTTCAAAAATGGAATGAGTTGATTTTGAGTAAGTGAGCTCTTCCTTGGTAGAAAACAAGAGGGGAATCTGTGGTGTGCTCACACTGGCTCATACAGCTCACAGGAGGTGACCCACACACCTCTTCCCAATGCCATGTTCACTGACATCTCATTGGTAGCTCAAGATCAGTCACACTAAGAGGATTTATACTACAAGAATTGACAAATTCTACAAACCAAGGTTCCCTCCACCCAAGAGACCCAGTTATTCAACATCTATCAGCAGTCTCCTAAGAGTCATTCATTCATCCATCCATCCATTCATGCATCTGTTCATTCCATGAACCCTAAACAAGCAGTTACTGTACACCTGACACCATGCTGGGTATTGGGTACCAAACAAGTGATGGAGTGTCTGCTTTTAAGAAATGCATTATAGGCCAGTGCAGTGGTTCATGCCTGTAATCCCAGCACTGTGGGAGGCCGAGGTGGGCAGATCATGAGGTCAGGAGTTCGAGACCAGCCTGGACAACATAATGAAACCCCATCTCTACTAAAAATACAAAAAGTTAGCCAGGCATGGTGGCAGCTGCCTGTAATCCCAGCTACTCAGGAGGCTGAGGCAGGAGAATCGCTTGAATCCAGGAGATGGAGGTTACAGTGAACTGAGATCACGCCATTGCACTGCAGCCCAGATGACAGTGCAAGACTTCCTCTCAAGAAAAGAAAGAAAGAGAGAAGAGAGAAGAAAGAAAGAGAGAAAGAAAGAGAGAGAGAGAGAGAGAAAGAAAGAAAGAAAGAAAGAAAGAGAAAGAAAGAAAGAAAAGAAAGAAAAGAAAGAAAGAAAGAAAGGAAGGAAGGAAGGAAGGAAGGAAGGAAGGAAGGAAGGAAGGAAGGAAGAGAGAGGGAAAGACAAAAGAAAGAAGAAAGAAAGAAGGAAGGAAAGAAAGGAAAGAGAAAGAAAGAAAGAAAGAAAGAAAGAAAGAAAGAAAGAAAGAAAGAAAGAAAGAAAGAAAGAAAGAAAGAAA
>NW_016803605.1:4174072-4182378 GCF_001698545.2 Rhinopithecus bieti
ACAGTGCAAGACTTCCTCTCAAAAAAAGAAAGAAAGAGAGAAGAGAGAAGAAAGAAAGAAAGACAGAGAGAGAGAAAGAAAGAAAGAAAGAAAGAAAGAGAGAGAAAGAAAGAAAGAAAGAAAGAAAGAAAGAAAGAAAGAAAGAAAGAGAGAGAGAAAGAAAAGAAAGAAAGAAAAGAAAGGAAGGAAGGAAGAGAGAGGGAAAGAAAAAAGAAAGAAGAAAGAAAGAAAGAAAGAGAAAGAAAGAGAGAAAGAAAGAAAGAAAGAAAGAAAGAAAGAAAGAAAAAATAAAAGAAAGAGAGAGAAAGCCGGGCATGGTGGCGGGCACCTATAGTCCCAGCTACTCAGGAGGCTGAGGCAGGACAATAGCATGAACCCAGGAGGTGGAGCTTGCAGTGAGTGAAGATCATGCCACTGCACTCTAGCCTGGGCAACAGAGCGAAGCTGTCTCAAAAAAAAAAAAAGAAAAGAAATCCATTATATGGAAATATGGAAAGGGGGATAAATATCTACCTCCTCACCTTCATTATTTTAAAAACAATGAAAAGAAGAAGACTAAAACAAGACAAAACAAAAGAAGATCTGGGAAGAGTCCCATTTTACTGCTGCAGCTGTAGGAAGCCACCTGGCTCAGCAAAAGGACTGCGTTTTAACCCTTCTCCTCCTCTTTCTTATTACAGGAAGAAAAAAAATCTTCTTCAGATAGGACACTGGATGATGATGGGGGCCAAGTGACTGGGGAGGAGGGGACAGGTAAATGTTATTATTTGCACGTAATAATATTTAGTAAGAATGACGTGCCAGTCACCATCCTCAGGGATCCCTACAACAGCTTATAGGGTCAGCCAAAGAGCATATCACTGTTCACCAAAGTATGCCATCCCCATCACCCTACTTCCCCTCCTCCATGGAAAAATGATGCCATCCAACCCTATTGAACTTAAGTGTGACCATGTGACATATTTTGGCCACTGCAATGTGTGCATAAGTGATGTGTTTCACTTCCACTTGAAAACTTTACAAGACAGGATGTGCTTTGTCTCATCATCTTTGCCCTCTGTCAGGAGGCTGGCCATGTTCTAGATTAAAGCTGCTCCGTTGGTCCTGAAGTGAGGATGAAGGGAAGCAAAACTCCCTGCCTCCCTGCAAACGACATGGAGTGAGAGTGAGAAATAATCCTTTGTTGCATGAACAAAGATTTTAGGGTTGTTTGTTACTGCAGCATAACGCAGCATAGCCTGACTGATGCAAGGTAGCTAATATCCATTTTCCTACAATATAAGTGAGGAAATTGACATGCAGACAGGCTTAGTTATTTTCTCCAGCTCACACAGCTGGCAAAGGATAGCAATGGAACTTGAACCCAAGAAGGCTGCTGCTGGAATTCCAGTTGTTAACCACTACCCCATGGTTGTTCTAATCCTGACTGACATTTTGGGTCTTAGCAAAAACCTAAGACTCATTGCCTGGAATCTCTTTCCCATTCATTCTTCTTAAAACCTATGTTTATTTTTAAAAGAATTTATTCCATATGTTCCTGACCCTCTTTCATTTAAGTCATCTTAACTACATTTGGACAGAGTTGTCTGATATCCAGGGAAATTCTGGGTTGTAATTTCTTTTTTCTTCAGTAGAGGAGACAATATGACTCAACCAGGCTCCCAAGGGGAAGGCAGCCTGGGGGTCTCTCACCTACTTTTCAGCCTAGGAAGAGATAGGAGAAGGCAGACTATTTCCAGAAAAATCCTAAGAAAGCCAGGGTGATAGTGGATGGTAGAGGGGCTGATTGATATCACAGGGGCATGGGGAAAATCTAAAATAGATCCAGTTGAATTTTCACTGGATGCGATCTTTATCCCTGATTATCTCTTTAAAAAGCAAATTGGGGAGTGGGATGCTGATGACTGGAGGAAGAGCATGGAGCCGCAGTTCTCAAATTGGTTGGTTGCAGGATGTGGTGGGCTGCACAATGGACCCTCAAAAGTTGTGTCTATATCCATATCCCTGGAATCTGTGAATGGGATCTTATTTGGAAAAAGGGCATTTACAGATGTAATTCAGGATCCAAGATGAGATTATTCTGGGTTTTTCGGGTGAGTACTAAATCCAATGGCATGTCCTTATAAGAGAAAGGGAGATTTAAGATGGAGAAGAGGAGAGAACTATGTGAGGACAGAGGTAGATACTGGAGTGATGTAGTCACAAGCCAACAAGCCAGCAGCCCCCAGAGCCGGGAAGACCTTCCTCTAGAGCCCTTGGAAGAAGCAGCACCCTGCTGACACCTCGATTTTGGCCCAGTGATACTGATTTTGGACTTTGGGCCTCCAGGACTGCGAGAGAATAAACCTCGGTTATTTCAAGCCACTAAATGTGTGACAATTGGTTACAGATGCTCTGGGAAACTAATACACAGGGCCTCTTCTTAAAACTTAACTGAGGATTCTCAAAGAGCTTTTACTTTTATATACCCTTTATCTGTTGATATTTATTGTATTTGAAATTAAAACAGAATTTTAAAAAAAATTATATATTTTAAAATAACAATTATATTTTAGTACATGTTGACAAAATAGCACATTTTTTTTTCAGGACAAATAACTGCTTTACAAAATAAAAGACTGAGGGGGGAGAAGAGTGGCATGGGTTTACATTTCGTACACTTCTCTAATGTCTGGCTTAGCCAAAGATGGCTGGATTCTCATGTCTCCTTCTGCCTTCAATCCCTTGTAAGACTTTTTTTTGGTCCAAGTGTGAAAAAAAATCCAGCCACCTACTGATAAGTAGCTGGAGGAAGAAGCAGGATTTGAATAATCTTTTCAAATCTGTGGATGCACCATGTAGCCTTCGGAAAACTCCACCGTACACTTGTGAGAGAATGAGAGCCAGAAAGACAAATCCTTTAGTATTAATACAAAAATAGATTTGATCTGGAAGGGGTTCCCTCAGGGGTTCCTTGACCATACTTTGAGAATCAGTGCCAACGAGGAAGGAAGAGAAAGGAAAGAAAAGAAATCAAGACTCTCTGATGTTGACCAAAGTAAACCGCACTGGTTTTGGCCAAGGTGAAGCCTTTCTCCCGCTCCTGCCATGACAGAGCGCTGGCTGGAGTGCCGTGGCTGAGAGCTTCCCAAAGAAGGAGAGGTCTGCTCCTTCAGCACCAGAGCTCCCGGGCAGCACTCAGCAGCCCTGCTGGAAAAAGTGCTCAGTTCTCGTTTTGGCACCAAGGCCATGAGCTGTGTGACTTTCTGCTCACGTGTGGCAGCGCAGCCAGGAGCTATGGGCCTGGCTGAGACACATCGTGGGTGCTGTCAACACGGCAGCCCCCAGCTCCCTGATTTCATGAGCTGGCTCCACACAGGGCCTCTACCTCTCAGCACCCTCAATTCCCTCCTCTAAGGCAAAGAAGCCCTCAAGAAAGCCCGCTAAGGATACGGGTCACACACATCTCACGGGACTGATTCAACCCTTGATAATACAAAAAATATATAATATAATGATAATATTAAAAATATATAATGTTTTAAAATTTATTTTGTATTAATACTAAAGGAATTGTCTTTCTGGCTCTCATTCTCTCACGAGTGTATGGTGCAGTTTTCCAGAGGCTACGTGGTGCATCCACAATTATCTGACAAGATTATTCGAATCCTGCATCTTCTTCCAGCTACTTATCAGTGGGTGGCTGGATTTGCAATTTTTCATACTTTGACCAAAAAAAAAAAAAAAAAAAAAAGTCTTACAAGGGATTGAATGCAGAAGCAGAGATGAGAATCCAGCCATCTTTGGTTAAGCCAGACATTAAAGAAGCATTCGTCCAGGGACCTCCCTGCCTGTGGGGGATCCACACCAGAGGCCCCAGCTCTGCTGCTGCATCTCCGTCCCTCCCCATTAAACACCACGTGGCCTGTGTGGGCCAGAGTTAACTAGTCAGGGATGCAGAGCCAGCCTCAAAGCACTGTGCTCCGTGACCATCCCATAAACCATCCCTGAGAATCCCAGAACTCACGCCTCACAGAGCCCAGAGCCACTAATGCTGGTCACATGGCATCCCCCACCCTCCAGAGACCACCCCAAGGGGAGGAGGAGAGGGAGCCAGGCTTCTGACAAAACCCATACCCTGTGATCCCACATCCTAAAAACCCATGGGCCATGGCTTTCTGAATGCACTTTCTCCAATGACTCCATTTACTCCACCTCCTTCCTGCCACTGCCTTGCTCCCCACAGAGGCCTGACTTGTTACTGGACCTCCAGGTGAGCTGGACTCCACTGGAGTCCTGCTTGCCAAGAGTTCTCATAGTGGAAAAGGGTCCTTGGTTCTTGTTTTGGCATCAGGATAATGAGTTGTGCAACCGTCTGCAGCCAAGAGTTCCCGGCCGGCTGCTGAGACATATCCCCGGGTACTGTCCACATGGCAGCCACGAGTTCCCTCAAAAACAAGACACTGGGATGACTTTGCCCTTTCTCCTCCACAGGATTCACCTGAGGGCCTGCAGAGAACACATGGCATTAGGAAAAGTGCAGGTTCCACAGGTAGAGGAAATGCTCGGCTTCCATCTGCGGTTCCCAACACTGCGCTTCACAACACTGCGCTTCACTGTTATCGCTGTTGGTCATTTTGCTTCTCTGGATAAATGGCCAAGCCATGCTATCTTAGTTTCCTTATCCATAAAGTAAGGGTAATGACAAACCGTCCTTTCTCCCTCCACTTGTAAGAATTGAATGAGATCAACACGTTGAAGTGTTGAGAAAGTCAAGATAGCAGAGACATGAAAAGCTCCTCCTTCCCTCTGTTCCTTCTGGGAACATGCATTGAGCCCCCAGCACATAAGTGCCAGTGATACTGAGGTGAGAAAGAACTCGTTGGTGCCACCCTCACTTGCAGAGTTTAAGTCTTGTGCAAATCACGTGCAAATCAACATCTCCCCAAACTCAGTTCCTCCCCCGCCGGGGCCAGTTGGAATTCTGGAAGTCCTGGCTTCCGCCCGACTGTCTCAGTCAACCTCACAGCATCTTCACACTGTCATGCTTTGCTGGAACGACCTGCCCATCAGAGTGGCACCGAAGACGTCACACTATCTTGTAGCTCTGTGCCTGTGTCACAGCTTCCTTTGTGACATGGGATTCATGTTCAAAAAGCCAGAATCAAGTTGTGACAGGATTAGAAAAGGTCTCAATGTCCAGGTTCCCAACCTCAGTTCTGAGGATGGGATCTCTCTGACAAAGGTTGACACAAGAAGGGGAATTAGGTGAGATGGAAATGGGGTTATTATTTCAGGCTGGCTCACCACTCTACTGGATAATCCGGGATTATCCAGTTCTTAATCCTTTCTGTGCTAAAACCCTTCTCAGGTGCTGAAACTTCAACAGCAAAAACATTAAAGAAGAGAGGAGAAAGGATCTCTAGTTTTCTTGAGTGGTCAGTTTTCCAGATTTCAGGTTGACAGAGTGGGCTTAGATCTGGTAATTCAACATCCCCAGAAGCCCTCCTCAGCCCCAAACCCACCCCTTTCCATCAGATGAGTACGTGGAAGAATTCAGGGCAGGCCCTAGTGGAACTGGCCTTGTGGGATTAGAAAATAATTGCAAGGAAATCTGACCTCATCGGGGGTGGAGGGGAAGCTGACCCTAACGAAAAGTTCTACAAAAAGAAAAAAGAAAAGGACCCCGAAAAGGCACAGAAATCAGCCCTACTCATAAATGAGCAATCCTCCACGATGACCCAATAGTTTTAGAAAACAACTACAGTCCTTCCAGGATCGTCTCGTATGTTCCAGGCACTGTTCTAAATGCCTTATGTGTCTTACCTAATGTAGTCCCAGAGCACAGACTTCTCACTACTGCAATCAACAGGGACATGACGCAGTGGGACAAGGACCAGGCTAGGGTAGAATTCCCAAAATAAAAAGTTTTGAATCATTGCAGAAAGTAATCAACACATGGAACCAATAAAGAGAGTCAATAAAACAGAAGATCCTGAAAGCACAAAGAAAGATTGAGGAAGAAGTTAACAGAAATGAGAGGAATGAGAAAGAAGGTGAAAGTTCCTCAACCTCCCAAGTAGAAAAGACAGATTCCTTTCAAATATGCCTGAAACTGGCTACTTCTGGGGACTCTTAGGCTACTGTGACCAAGACCGGAAGTTAATTTTCAAAAACATTAAAGAACTGGTGGTAGCTAAGAAAATGGCCCACATTGACATTGTTATTAAATGTAATTACATCAGAAGGATATTCTTATAGACTTTACCTCCTAAGTACCATTTTAGCAGACATCAGTGGAAAACACTTTGTTGAGAACTGCAAGGTTGCTTTAATAGAGGTGTTAAAAATGTTTATAAAAAAGAACTACAAGGACTAAAGAAAAGGAGAAAGGGTTTTTAAAACCCTTCCCATGTTGGAAAAGTATCTATGAAGACCAGAATATTTTAGACAAAAATAAATAATGTAAATTAGGATGGGGCACTTTCGGGTTAGGATGGTTGATTGCACATATACATCTAAGTTACTTACGTTTCAAAAAATTTTAGCAAAAACTACAAGAAAAGGGCCAGCTTTTTTTTTTTTTTTTTTTTTTTTGGGTTTAAAAGCTTAAATCTTCAAGGTAAAAAGAGGAAGGAGAGGAGAGAATTGCAAGAAAATTTTGGAAACTGAGAGTTGGATGGATGAGTAGTAGCTGACTTAGCAGACTCAAAAAGCCAAATCCTAAACCAGTAGTGGGGAAAGCTGATAACTTAAAGAAAAGTCCACTTCTCATGGGTGATACTAAAAAGCAGGTATTTGCCATTTAAATATACTATTATATTACTGACAACAGAACATATCTTGCACATTAAAACCATCGTAAGAAAGGGACAATGAAGAAGCATAGCTAAGAGAGAACAAAACCAAGGAGCCATCAAGGAAAGCAAAACCATTATAACAATAAATATAAATAGTCCAAATTCAGCTTTAAAGAGGCATAGGGTCTCAAAGTAGACTTTTACAAGAGAAATTGGTATAGAAAGGCTAAAAATATGACAAATAATTTTCAAATTCATATAACAAGAAATAGATTAATAATGTAGTTTGAAAAATAAAATATTCATCAGGATATAAATTGATTATTAAAAAGTTACAGTTAGTAATGGACTAAAGATAAGGCATTCATGAACTATAAACTAACAATAGTATAAAATGAATAGAATAGAAACTAGTATTCTATTAGGGACAAGTTAATAAAGGCAGAGTATATTAAAGATCTGCAAGTCCGTGAATAAAGGAAATTAACAAAAAGTTGAATACATAGAACTTACAGTCTTGACAAACATATACCATACAAGCAGGAATTAGGCCTCTGTCTTAGTTCATTAAGGCTACTATCACAAAATACCATAGACTGGGCAGCTTATAAGTAACAGGAATTTCTCTCGCACAGTCCTGAAGGCTGGGGAGTTCAAGATCGAGGTGATGGCAGATTTGGTGTTTGGTGAGGATCGACTCTCTGGTTAACAATTGCACCTTCTTGCTATGTCTTTGTGTGGTGGGAGGAAGAAAGCAGCTCTCCTGGGTCTCTTTTATAAGGACACTGATCCCATTCACAAGGGCTCTGCTTTCATGATCTAACCGTGTCCCAAAGCTCCTACCTCCTAATATCACATTGATCATTAGGTTAAGCACTTGAATATTAGGGAGACACAAATATTCAAACCATAGCAACCTCCTTTTCAGTGTTCATAGGTCTTGCATAAAAATTACCCACAAAATGGGTGCCTGTAATTCCAGCTACTTGGGAGACTGAGGCAGGAGAATCGGTTGAACCCAGGAGGCGGAGGTTACAATGAGCTGAGATCATATCATTGTACTCCAGCCTGGGGAACAAGAGTAAATTCTGTCTCAAAAAAAAAAACACCCACAAAAACTCAATGTATTTTAACAGAAGCAAAATATGTATGTATACCAATATTCAGTGCAAGCTTCTTTATAAAAGTCAATACTTGAAAACAAGCTACAAGGTTTCATAGTTCACGACATAGCAACATGATGAAATATTACAGGTCATCATGAGGGCCAGGTGGAAATGGGAAAATGTTTGATAGGCCAAGCTAAAATGTACCAATACATTTTATATACACATTTATTTTATAATAAATGGAAGAAAATGTCAAAAAATAAAACTAGCTTTATACAGGGTGACCAGATTATTATCGCTTTATTAGATTAATGTTATTGTTATATTGTTTTATACACACACACATACATAAAATATATATATAATATATATATTAACATTTTGGCTTACAAAATAAGTCAAAATAAAGCAAAATCCA
>NW_016803605.1:4184503-4255265 GCF_001698545.2 Rhinopithecus bieti
AAATAAAGCAAAATCCAAGGAAAAGAAAATAGGACCCTTTTACTTCTCTTTTACTTGACATCTTACCTTCTCTCAGTGGGTTTTTAAATATTTTATAAACCCTGGGTAGTTAAGGTACAATCTGAGGGACAGATTGGCACTAAGGGACAATCTGAATTTTTTATCACCTGGACAGGTCAAAACTTGTTGATAATTCTTCCTTTGGGACAGAAATGAAGACATGATTTACTAGATGCCAAACCAAGTGGCCCAAAGATGGGAGACCCATTTCTTCCAATTCAGGAACCCAAGTAGCTGGCCTGGTCCCTGCATCCCTGTGTACGTGTGTGTGTGTGTGTGTGCGCGCGCGTGTGCATGGACATGTGTGCTTGTGTGTGCATGAACGTGCAGGAAAGGAGGTCCGTTTCTAAGTATCCACAGCTCTGGTTGCAGTCTCTTGTTCATGCCCCACCTAGGCAGGTCTTTTGCGGTTTTATATGGCAGACTCTGGAGAGTTTGATGCACAGGAGGCTCCCTAGAACTTTTGAACTGTGGGAAGAGATTTCCACTTTGCAGTGAAGCCTTAATTTAAAAAACATGTTACTTCTGGAAAAGGAGGCTGGTGGATATGTTGACATTTTCTTACAAAGCTGTGTTCTCCACAGACAGTAAAGAGGTCAAGGGGTAAGAGAAAGAGAAGAAACAAATGTTTGGCGCCCACCGTTTTTTGGAACGATGCTCAAAACCCATTCTACATTCTTGTGAAAAATCTGCAATTCTGACAAATCTTCAACCTTTTTGAAGGTGGACCAGGTTTTTGTAAACAGCCTAAAGTAATTCCAAGCTCAGTGTGGTGAATAAGCATGGTAATTTATCTTGTTAATGATGTCATTATTAAAGCAGGTATAGCTCCATAAGATTGATTTCCACATGTAATTTACAGGCTGCCTTGAAAAGGAATTTATAAAGATGATATTAATAGCTGGGTCATTGCTAGAATAAGTGTAAAACACTCCAAGGTCATTAGTTTGAAGGAAAACACTTGTTTGAGCTAAAAGCTTTCATACATTGTTTTAAAGTTTGGTTTTATTATTTTACAGGTTCTTTCACTCTTTCAAAATGGGGAAAAAATCGCTATTGGTTTTCTCTGATTATAAAAGTGTACATGGAAATAATACATTGAAAACATACAGAAGGGGACGAAGAAGAAAACGTTACACATAATCGTGCTTCAGAGATCTTCACGGTTAAAATGTTGATGTGCGCCACTCCATTTTTAAACAAATTTACAGACATTTTATTGGGAGGCAGATCTTAGAAAAGACTTTATTTGCCAAGATTTCTTTCTTCTTTATTGTAGCACGTAATGAATGGAGTGAGTAAAGATTTTTCTTCTCAGTAAAAACAAATCTTATTTTATTTTCAAATATGATTTTTAGCTCACCTTTAAGAAACAATGTCTTGGCCAGGCGAGGTGGCTTGTGCCTGTAATCCCAGCACTTTGGGAGGCTGAGGCGGGCAGATCATGAGGTCAGGAGTTCGAGACCAGCCTGGCCAGCATGGTGAAACCCCATCTCTACCAAAAATACAAAAATTAGCCGGGCATGATAGCAGGCGACTGTAATCCCAGCTACTCGGGAGGCTGACTCAAGAGAATTGCTTGAATCTGGGAGGCAGAGGTTGCAATGAGCCGAGATTGCGCCACTGCACTCTAGCCCTGGTAACAGAGCAAGATTCCATCCAAAAAAAAAAAAGAGAGGACAGAGAGAAAAAAAGAAAAGAAACAATGTTCTTTATTCCTCAGTTGTGCCAGTAGGGATTCTCTGTTCTTTGATTTATTCATTATTAGATGATTCATTATCAGATGGTGGAAGGTGATTCTTTGGTATTTATTTTGAACATTATTTCATTAAGATGGAAAGTACTTTTATAATAGTTTATATGGAAAACATAGATTTTTTTGATAGACAAAATCACACATAATATTGAATCTTTTCTGACAGGTGTTGGGTATATTTTCCCTTCTAATGATTGTTTTTCATCATAACCTTTAAAGAGCAGATGGAATCAGCCCTTAGGAAGGGTATGGTGTTGTCACTTACATCACCCGTCACCTACTGCTGTACAATTCAGTTCTTTTCCTTTTTGGAACATTCATAGAAACAAAACTTTATCAAACGATTCTTAGAAATAATTTTTGTACACATTGATATGGATTGTTGTGTTACCCCAAATTCACGTTGAAATCTAACCCCACTGTGACGCCTTAGAAGGTAGGGCTTTGGGGAGGTGATAGGTCATGAGGGTGGAGCCCTCAAAGGAATGGGATTAGTGACCTTGTAAAAGAGGGCCCCAAGAGCCCCTTTGCCCCTTTTCACCAAATGTGAGACATGAAGGGCAGATGGCCTCTGCAACCCCGAAAACCAGAACCTGCCGTGCTGGCACCCTGAACTCAGACTTCCAACCTCCAGAGTGTTGAGAAGTCAATGTCTCTTGTTTTAAAGCCACACAGTCTCTGGTGCTTCATTACAGCAGCTGGAATGGAGACATACATGCCTATGGTCATTCCTTAAGACACATTTCTAGAAGTGGTACCAGGCAGTCAAAGACTATAAACACTTCAAAGGTTTAGTGCTTTAGCAAAAGATCTTCTAGAAATATCTCACAGTCTACTCCCATTGTGTATAGAAAAGGACACAGTTTCCTGCACCTTTACCAAAACTGGGTGGGTGTCCAAAGTTGAAAGGGGAGTGTGCCAAATTGAGAAGCATATCATCCTTTTCAGTAGCATTTACTACTACTGGAATGCAACCATTTTTCCTGTGTTTCTAGGCAATTTGTATTTTTGTTTCTAGAAAACTGCAGAACCAAATCCTTTTCTTCATATCCTTCATAGAATCTTGGGAGATGCTTCTCATAGAGAAATACTAGTTGATTGGCTGACTTTGCCCCCATTCCCTGAGGCCCAGGAGCTGGAAGACCCTGGGTACACTATGTGCAGAAAGCCAGCAACAAAATGCATCAAGTGCTATGTACCAAGAGGCACCAGGCCCCATGAGCGGGGCTCGCCAGGCTCCTGCTCATCTTTTATTTTCAAAACAGCTCCAGGAGAGGGATGGCTGTGTTTGGTCAGTTTACAAAGGAGCAAATAGGGCTAAGTAACTTGCTCCGTTGTATGGCTGCTGAGAAGTGGAGTCTGAATTTCTGTACAAGGCACCCTGACCAGAGTCTACACCCCAGGATTCATCTTCCTAAAACCCGCATCTGTGCTATCCCTCCATCCCCCATGGAATCCACTACATCTGCCTTATAATTCTGGGATCCTGGTAGTGTCCAACCCACCCACCCTTCCAATGCAAGCTCCTCCTTCTCAACAGTGTGCCCACTTTGGGACCAGACCAGCTAATACCCTAGTCCTCCACTGCATAATATGCCTTGGGCCCTGGTGCTCCAGAATGCTTCCCACATCCCCACAGCAACCCAATGCATCTTCCAGAACCCAGAGCCAGATTCACCCCTTTCACAAAACCAGGCACGCTCCTACCTCACGGCCTTCGCACTTGCTGTGCCCTCTACCTGGAATGCCCTTCCTCACATGTCCATGTAGACCATGCCCTCACTTCATTCAGGTCTTATTCAGACATCACTTCCTTAGGGAAGCCTTCCCTGATCACTCTGTCTCTACACACACACACACACACGCACACACACACACAGACACACCACACACATAGACACACCACACACTACTTCATAGCCCTCTTGCCTGCCTAATTTTTCTCCCTGTGGTTTATTTAACACTGTCTAACATACTGTATATTTTACTTATTTATTTTATTTTTCAAGACAGGGTCTCTCTGTCACCCAGGCTGGAGGGCAGTGATGCAATCTTGGCTCACTGCAGCCTCTGCCTCCCAGGCTCAAGCAATCCTCCCACCTCAGCCTCCCGAGTAGCTGGGACTACAGGCACATGCCACCATGCCCAGCTAATTTTTGCATACCCTATCTCCTGATCGCCTTTGATATCAAAGGAGTGTTGCATTGCTTTCCTGCAGAGTTTGGGGACATCTGGCTGCCTAGTGGGCCCAGAGGCACTGCAGAGACAGGGTCTATGTTGCCCAAGCTGGTCTTGAACTCCTGGGCTCAAAGCAATCTACCCACCTCAGCCTCCCAAAGAGCTGAGATTACAGGTGTGAGACATCGTGCCCGACCTATTTTGCTAATTTATATGGGTAATTACCTGTCTCCTGTTCCCCTGGAATATCAGTTCTGTGAGGGTGGGGGTCTTTGTTTTGTTCACTGTTGCATTCCCCCACCTGAAATGCTTCTTGGCACATGTTGGGCACTCAATCACCGCTTCCAGGATGAATGGAAACTTAGTGAAGCCCCTCCCACCTGGCCCTCTTCTGTGTGCGTCGCATCCCCTGAATGGCATTGTTCTAGGAGACTGGGGCCTGGGTTCCCTATCTTTGTAAACCCCACAGTGAACAGGGCCACACTCTACTCTCAGAAAGCACAGAATAAATGTGCTGAAAAGTCAAAGCTGCAGCCATGTGCTCCATAAGCCACGTGGGAGGACCTTCCCTGAGCCCCCTCTGCTCCCAGGGACTTCAGGGCCTCCCTCCCTGCCCACTGGGACAGGGAATTTAACTGCAGCACTGATGCTGTCCAAGAGTGGGGACTCCTGACCCGGAAAGGCCTGGGATTGGCCTCAGCTATATCCAGGGCTGTGTGACCTTGGGTGAGTTACTCAACCTTTCTGGGTGCCTCCTTATAAATGGCCATGTTGTAAAGTTCTGTGAGCATCAAATTACATGGTGCATACAAAGTGCTTTAGCACGTGCCTGGCAGGTAATACGCACTCAATAAATGTCACACATCATCTCCCGCTGGGGAACCAGCTGCCAAATGTGCCTTACTTTTGCATACTTTCTTGTAGGCAAAAATAAAAAGCCCCCCAGCTTTTATTTAGGGACTAAGTCGTTGGTATGACAGTGTGGCCACCAAGCATTCCTCTCCTTGCTGCAGGTGCAGGCCACTTCTGCCATGAAAGGAGGAAATCCGTCCACTTCCCCACCTTGAATCTGGGCTTAGTATGTACTTGGTTTGACCAATAGAAAGTGGTGGAAGTGACCCCGTGCCAGTTCTGGACCCTGGGTTTAAGAGGCCTGGCGGGTTTCACTTTCAGTGTGTTGGGATCCAGTCATCACACAGAGGCTCAGACAATAGACACCACATTGTGTGGGGGAGGCAGGGAGAGAGAGAGCAGGAGCAAGAGAGAGCGTGCGTGCCATTGCCATGCTGTCCACCCTCCAGGGGCCCGTGGATACAGCCACATGAGCCACCCTGGGCAGAACTGCCCAGCGACCCCAGCCAACTGCCAGAATCACAAGAAAGGGTAAATTGTGGATGTTTTCAGACACTCAGTCTTGGGGTGATTTGGTTCGCTGCAGTGGATGGCTGAACCATGGAGTATCTCATTTTTCCTTTTTCCTTGTGGTAGTACCATGAATCAGTTACGGGAGGAAGACTTAGTTGAACGGTACTGCTCATGGGAAGAGGAGGCCAGAAAGATCATAAAATGTCTCATCCAGAGTCACTTGGCCAATCTGTAATGAACCCAGGACTGGAAACCAGTGACCCTTGACCTCTCACAAGGCCACCAGCCTTGACCCTTGACCCTTGACCTCTCACAAAGGCCACCGGTGATATTGCCAATTGGCCCTGTGACACCCTCCAAGAGCCACTCACCTCTTCTCTCCCTGGCTTCCCCACCTCTCACATAACCCTTGATTTCATTTCTCCTGGTTTCTTTCTTCTATTTTTTCTCTCCCAAATTTTTGCCTACAGGCTCCAAAATCTGTCTCCAATTCAGCCACAGCTCCCGAGCTCCCCTGCACCACCCAGTGCAAACCCCTCCCTGCGCACCTGCCAACTACAGCAGCCTCCGCTTGAGCTCCACTCCTGCTGCCCAGAGTCCATTCCCACACAAGCGCCAGCGTGATCACTGTAAGAATGTAAATCCCATTCTGCCACTGCCCTCAAACCATTGTTTCTGATCTCTGCAGAAGCGGGTCTTTCCAACCATCTTGGCTCTGACCTCTCTTCCATATTGTGTTGCCTGTGAATCTGTCATGTCCTGTGAATGTGTCACACGCCACTAAAGTCATCCTTCCCACAAGCCACACACTCTGGTATCTTCTGTTCTATTCTATCCTATTTCATTTAAATTCTGATCATGACCCGTTAAACTGATTTCATAGCCTGTCAAGGGATCCCAATTGTATTAGTGTAAAAAGTCTGTATTTCCTTTGCAGATCAGTAAGTCCGTCTCTGATCTGACCCCTGTTCACCTACCTGAGCACATTGCTCCCACCTTCCTCAAGCCCACCGGCCTCTTCCCACCCCAGCCTCCTTGCCCCTCCTCCAGCGGGGCAAGCTTGTCCCTGCCTCAGGGTCTTGGCATATGCTATTCCCTCTGCTTAGAACACTGATCCTCAGCCCTCCAGATCACAGTAAGTTCCTCTACCCCAACCATCCTCCCTAAGGAAGTCACTGTCATCTCACCCCATCGTGTCACCTGCTTCGTTTTGCAATTAACATGTAAAATAATTTGAACTGTCTTATTTTTCTTTTCACTGATGATCTCTGACCCCTAGAATAGAAGCTCCAGTTCAGCCCAACATTTCACATCCACCATTCTCCCACGTCAGTGAACATCAGAGTTCCCCGGAGGACTTGGGGGTGCTCAGGCTGCAGGACCCACTCCCAGGTCTGGAGGATGCATCCAACAAGTCCCGGGATGCTGCACGTCCAGGGACCACAGGTGAGAGCTACCAGGCTGCAACAGCACTCCACTCACAGGAGGTGCCCAGTAACTAGCGACTCACTACATAAGGCCTGACAGCCAGTTCTAGAGTCTTGAAGAGAAGAGAGAGGGGCCATATTTCGCACTGCATGGCATGTGATGTTCGCATATGAGACTGCAACCCCAACACCATCACCATGAACCTGCCCACAAGCTCGCTCTCTCCAGACCCCAGTTCTTGGCCCATAAATCAGGAATTTCAACAAGCTGGTCTGTCCATTTTCTATCAGTATGATAAATGGCAATACTTTTTGAGTATATCATTTTGAAATATTCTGTGTTTGCTTTCTTGACTACTTAGACAACTGTTTTGAGTAATACATTATTTATTTGTTTGTTTATTTATTTTTTGAGATAGAGTCTCACTCTGTCACCCAGGCTGGAGTGCAGTGGCACTAGCTTGGCTCACTGCAACCACCTCTGCCTCCCGGGTTCAAGTGATCCTCCTGCCTCAGCCTGCCAAGTAGCTGGGATTACAGGCATGCGCCACCACACCCATCTAATTTTTGTATTTCTAGTAGAGATGGGGTTTCACCATGCTGGCCAGGCTAGTCTCGAACTCCTGGCCTCAACTGAGTTGCCCTCCTCGGCCTCCCAAAGTGCTGAGATTACAGGTGTGAACCACTGCGTCCAGCCTGAGTAATAAATTAATTTATTTGGGTCATTACTGGTAGTTGAGCCAATAGCCTTGTGCTGGAAATAAACCAAATGTCCATCAACTGGTGACCAGGTAAACAAAATATAATATTTTAGTCCATTCTCGCACTTCTATAAAGAAATACTTGAGACTGGGTAATTTGTAAAGAAAAGAGATTTAATTGGCTCACAGTTCTGCAGACTGAACAGGAAGCATGGCTGGGGAGTGGGGCTCAGGAAACTTACAATCGTGGAGGAAGGTGAGGGGGAAGCAGGCACCTATATGGCTGGAGCAGGATTAAGAAGAGAGGGGTGGGGTGCTACACACTTTTTTTTTTTTTTTCTTTCTTTCTTTCTTTTTTTTTTTTTTTTGAAACGGAGTCTCACTCTGTCGCCCAGGCTGGAGTGCAGTGGCCAGATCTCAGCTCACTGCAAAGCTCCACCTCCTGGGTTTACGCCATTCTCCTGCCTCAGCCTCCCGTGTAGCTGGGACTACAGGCGCCCGCCACCTCGCCCAGCTAGTTTTTTGTATTTTTTAGTAGAGACGGGGTTTCACCGTGTTAGCCAGGATAGTCTCCATCTCCTGACCTCGTGATCTACCTGTCTCAGCCTCCCAAAGTGCTGGGATTACAGGCTTGAGCCACCGCGCCCAGCTGCTACACACTTTTAAACAACCAGATCTCACAATAACTCACTATCACAAAAACAGCACCAAACGGGAAATCTGCCCCATGATCCAATGACTTCCCACCAGGCCCCACCTCTAATATTGGAAATTACAATTTGATATGAGATTTGGGCAGGGACATAGACCCAAACCGTATCATGTGATCTTTTCGTACATTGGAATACTATGCAGCAGTGAAAAGGAACAAACTACTGATACACACAACAACAACATAGGCAAGCCTCAAAAGCATGCTAAGGGGAAGAAATCAGACATATAAGACTACATATTATATGGCTCCACTTAAATGGAACATCTGGAAAAGGCAAAACTATAGATAGAGAAAGCTGGCCAATGGTGGTTTTTTTGCCTGGGGTAGGAAGCGGGGATTGACTGCAAAATCATGAAGGAACTTTCTGGAGTAATTAAAATTTTGAAAACTGGATTGTGGTGATGGTTGCATAGTTGTATACATTTTCTAAAATTCACATTGTAAAACTATACATTTTCTAAAACTACACTTAAAATGGGTGGATTCTGTGGTTTGTCAATTGCTCCTCAATAGAGCTATTTAAAATTTTTACAAAGCAAAACAAAAACTCTGAATTCTCACACATGCTAAAATCAGACAGTCACTTGGAAAAGGGTTGAACAGTTTCTTGCGAAGTTGAGAGTATACCTACCATACAGCCCAGCAATTCCAGGTCTGGGTATTTATGTAGAGACGTGAAGACATACAAATCCACACAAAGACCTGTACACAAATGTTGACAGCAATTTTATTCGTAATTGCCTAAAACTGGAGACAACCCAAACATGCATCAACAGGTAGCTGGATAAACAAACTACTTATGGCATGTCCATACAATGGAACAGTACTCAGCAACCAAAAAAATAAACTATTGACACACACAATCATGTAGTTACATCTCAGAATAATTATGGTGAGCGAAAGAAGCCAGACCAAAAAAGAGTGCAAGAGCCCAGCATGGTGACTCACACCTATAATCCCAGCACTTTGGGAGGCAGAGGTGGGATTACTTGACCCCAGAAGTTCGAGACCAGTCTAAGCAACACAGTGAGACCCCATCTCTTCAAAAAAAAAATCAGCCAGGTATGGTGGCACACACCCATGGTCCCAGCTACTTGGGAGGCTGAGGTGGGAGGTCGCCTTCCTGAAGGTCAAGGCTGCAGTGAGCCATGATCACGCCACTGCACTCCAGCCTGGACAACAGAACAAGACCCTGTCTCAAAAAAGAAAAAGAGTGCGTGTTTTACACACGTATGATTTCTATGCAGCTCCAGAAAGACAAATCTAATGCCCAGATAGAAAGCAAAGCAGTAGGCGGGGTGAGGTAGCTCACACCTGTAATCCCAGCACTTTGGGAGGCCAAGGTGGGTGGATCATCTGAGGTCAGGAGTTCGAGACCAGCCTGGCCAATATGGTGAAACCCCATCTCTATTAAAAATACAAAATTAGCCGGGTGTGGTGGCAGACACCTGTAGTCCCAGCTACTGGGGAGGCTGAGACAGGAGAATCACTTGAACCTGGGAGGCGGAGGCTACAGTGAGCCACGATCGCACCACTGCACTCTAGCCTGAGCAAGACAGAGTGAGACTCTGTCAAGAAAAAAAAAAAAAAGCAATCTAAGCAGTGGTTATCAAGGCTGGGGATGGGTGGGGAGCTGGCTGGAAATCAGTACCTACTGATTGGGGAGGTTACAATATTTTGAATCTTTTTTTTTTTTTTTTTTTTTTTTAATATTTTGAATCTTGATTGTGGTGGTGGTTAGCTGGGTGTATATGCATCTGTCATAACTCATTCAACTGTACACATCAAACAGGTACATTTTATTATGTGTAAATTATGTTTTAATAAAAAATGATTAAAATTTTAAAAATGATTAAAGCATGAAATTTCAATTCTGAATCCATAACAAAATCCACCCCCTCCCAATTCGTCTTACTGTTTGTTAAGTACAGACGTGAACAGATGTCCACCTTTCCACAGCAGAGAGTTTATATGGAGATGTTTTTCTCATGGAGAGAGAAAAGCAAATGCAATCACAGAACAGGAGCCATCTTCCAGGATTTTATTTTCCCCTGTCCCCTGCTGCCTAAAACTTTTCCCAGGCAGGCTAAATCTACTGGAGAAATGATCCTCAAAAAACCCAGTCCCTCGGGTCTTCAGCAAGAAGAAATACTTCTGAAAATGCACACAGTTTGGTTCAAAGTGGCTACTGAGTTTCAGTGCGGAACCTGCTGTTCTTGGAGCATTCAAAATCTCCTTTGTTGACTCCTCAGCAGTTGGGCTCAACAGCTTCACCATCCTTTGAAGATGAAAAAGAATAAGGAGGCTGGGAAAGCCAGGTGAAGCCAGCAAGGTGATCACCAGCAATCTAAGCCTACGGAAAAGTTGAATTCAGGAGACACGACTTTCTGCCTTCTGTGTGTCATCCCGGAGTCTGAGAGGCAAGTCAGGGTCTTGATCTGAGTCTGTGGGTGGTGACATGCAGGAAAAAGGCTCAGCAGGGGGTTCGGGGGTGAAAATGGACTTGGCTAGCTGGAAACTGGAACCGTACCCACTGGCCTGGGTCAGGAAGTCACTGAAGACAATGGATTTCTGGCCCCCGCCTAGAGTGGGTGTTTCCGTGGGGTGGTATGTGTTCTGCACGGGACCATTCCACAACGAGGTGGCATTCCATAACTTGGCAGGACAGAGGCCACCTCTCTGGAGCCTCCTGAGCAAAGCCCTGGGGAGACAGGGTTTCAGGTCAGGCCGCAGCTGTTCTTCTCCAGCCCAGAAAGCAAGCAAGCTAGGAAATGACTTCTTCAGCGCCCTGCCCTCTTCTGGGGGAGCTCCCTTGGGTGCTTGATTAGGAGACCAGGAAGACAGAGGTTTGGGTTTCAAAGCAGCCGCATCGCTGAGTGTAAATCTAAAGACTTTGCCTCTAAGTCAGGTTATAGCACTCAGATTAATTAGCGAGGGTCTGCCCTGGTACCTTGCAAAATGTACACTCTGATATTCGTGCTAAAGAAATTCCAGGCTGGGCACAGTGGCTCATGCCTGTAATCCCAGCACTTTGAGAGGCCAAGGCGGGTGAATCACCTGAGGTCAGGAGTTCGAGACCAGCCTGGTCAACATACCGAAACCCTGTCTCTACCAAAAATACAAAAGTTAGCTGGGCATGGTGGTGCACCTGTAACCCCAGCTACTCAGGAGGCTGAGGCAGGAGAATCACTTGAACCCAGGAGGCAGAGGTTGCAGTGAGCCGAGATCATGCCACTGCACTCCAGCCTGGGTAACAGAGTGAGACTCCAGATAACAATGCTTCAAGCAGCGTAAAACATACAGCTTTATTGTTAGCTGGGTGAGGGCCAGTAATCAGACTCACAGCTCCTCCTTCCTGGGAAAGGACCAGAGGCTGGCCTGGGGTTGGGAGAGGAGCTGCAGGTACCTCCTTCTCTATTTTGCTCCCCATTTCAACGACTCAGGGCTCCTTCTACTCCTTACAGAATAATACCCAAACCCCACAGCCTTCAGTCTGGTCATGTTTGCCAAATAATGAACCACTCCAAACTTGGTGGTTCATGGAATTAAAGGGCATGCCAAGGGTAGCTTCTCTCTGCTTCATGATGTCTGCAGCTCAGGTCTGAAATAATCTAAAACAATCTGAAGTTTTCAGATCTGAAATCTAAAATAATAATCACTCACTCACACATCTAGGATCTGATGCTGCGTATTGGCTGGAACCCCAGCCAGACCTATCAGCTGGGGCACTTATACATGGCCTCTCCACATGGCTGCTTGGGCTTCCTTACAGCATAGTGGCTGGTTTTCAAGACCAACCATCCAAGCAGAGCAGAGGGAGCCCTGGAGAGTTGAAATAGGGAGTCAAATAGAGAAGGGGGTACCTGCAGCTCCTCTCCCAACCCCAGGCCAACCTCTGGCCCCTCTCCTGGGGAGATGGAGCTGTGGATCTGATTACTAGCCCCGACCCAGCTAACAATAAAGCTTTGTGTTAATTCGTCTTCTGACATCAATTCTGGGTGCACAGCTCCTCTGGGACACCCGTGGACAGGAGAGGTAATGGGTGGGGCATGATCCAGACATTTGTGGTTGTAATTCCATCTAACAACACAGAAGTCTTCACCCCTTATCAAGCAATACTGTCAGGGTGTGTTTCTCAGGATAAAGGATGGCTTTACTGATTTAACGGGGGAGGGGACAATCCAAGAGGGGAGGACATGATTTAAAAGGCTATTGCTATATCCAACTGAGAGATGAAGAGCTTGCAAACCTTAGCAGCGTTAGATCCAAAAAATATTGGGGAAGTAGCATTGGCAGAGCTTGGGTATCGACTGGATGTGGAGGGAGGAGGACACTGCCATTTCTGGCTTGGGTAAGTGGATGGTGAGGCCATGAACTGAAACTTAAGTTTACGGAGGTGGATGGTGATGGGAGTTTGTTCAGGGATAGTTTCAGTTTGATGTGTTACTGGGCAGCCAGCCAGCCAGGAATGTCGTGTGTGTGTGTGTGTGTGTGTGTGTGTGTGTGTGTGTGTCTATTTGGGTGGGTGATATTCTCCATCTGGGGAGGGAGGGAGTCAGATATCACTATGGTAGTCAGAAGCACACAGGTCACTGTTCAACAGAATACATCAAATGCGTGAAGAAAGGTAAGGGCCAATTTCTAGGGTGGTTCAGCTCCTCCAGGGGCTGAGAGTACAATGAGAAAAGTCAGGAGTCGGGTGGCGAACGAACGAAACAAACTGCACTTGATTGACTGGGGCAGACTGATTGCAGAAATGACCCCGACTCTCACCCTCCCTATATCCACACTCCTTTACAAAGTGACTTTGCAGCTTCTCCCTTTAGGAGGCAGAGTCTATTTCTTGCTTTGGGCCCAGCTATGTGACTTGTTTTGGCCAATGGGATATGGGAGAGTGGTGGTAGGCCAGTGCTGAGCCTTGGGTGCCTGCCTGTGCCATGGGAACAAGCTCCCATGGAGAAGAGACCCCATGGAACTGAGTCATCGCAGCTGAGTCCAGGTTGAACCAACCAGCCCCGAGCGGACTCACCAGCTGCCCCGTAGAGGCACGGAGGTCAGCTGAACCCAGCCCCATCAGCAGAACTGCCCAGCCAACCAACAGACTCGTGAGTAAGAGTAAGTGGGCATTGCTACAAGCCATTATGTGTTGGGATGTTTTGTTACACAGCATGTGTAACTGATACACTTGGGAAATAAGTCAGGGAGGTCTGTTCCACGTAGCTCGTGGACTTGGAAAATTTTTTGTTTGTTTGTGTCTGTTTTTGAGATGGAGTCTTGCTCTGTCGCCCAGGTTGGAGTGCAGTGGCCTGATCTTGGCTCACTGCAATCTCTGCCTCCTGGATTCACACCATTCTCTTGCCTCGGCCTCCTGAGTAGCTGGGACTACAGGCGCCGCCCCCAAGCCCGGCTAACTTTTTTTTGTATTTTTAGTAGAGGCAGGGTTTCACCGTGGTAACCAGGATGGTTATGATCTCCTGACCTTGTGATCTGCCCGCTTCAACCTCCCAAACTGCTGGGATTACAGGCGTGAGCCACCGCACCCGGCTGTGGACTTGGAAATGTTATACACAGAATGAAGAAGACAGATAGGTACAAAATAAGTCACCATTCTGTCCTCACTCCCTCTATGTACACTCTCAGAACTTTGATGATATCGTCTATTTCTTTGTACCAGTCTCCCTCCCTGGGTCCCAGACTGTAAGGAAAACATCATAGAAATGGCTAGTAGGATTTCTCAGCCTGGGCACTGCTGAAATTTGGGCTGGATCACCCTTTGCTATGGGGCTGACCCTCAGCAGCATCGCTGGCCTCTACCCATCAGATGCCAGGAGAGCTCCCTCACCCAGCTGTGGCACCCAAACATGTCTCCAGCCACTGACAAATGTCTCCTGAGGAGTGAAAAAAACACCGCCAACTGAAAATAGCTGGGCTAAAGGATTTTAGAGAAACCATCAGGCCAGCCCTCACAGAACAAATAGGCAAACCAAGACTCCAAGACAATACATGGCTGATATGGCTGCTATAAGAGCTATCACTCACTCACTTGTTTATTCCTTCATTCCCGAACAATCACTCAGGCCCACCAGGTGCTGGAAATTCCAGGCCCTGTCCCCAGGAACTCATAATGTAGTGAGACACAAGCAATCAAACAAGTGTAAGCCCTGGGAAGTCAGAGAACACATGTAATGCAGATAAGCAGGAGGCATTCAGGGATGACTTCCTGGAGGAGGCAGCTTTTTAGCTGAATTTAATTGCCAAGTCACACATCTCTAGGATGAAAAAGGGGCTGTTTGGGGACTATGGGAAGATAGAATACATAACAGGTTCTACAGGTAATTGGGAATAACCAGTGTGTAGGGGGCGAGGCTGCAGACCGGAACATGCATCTTATAAGAAGCAGGACTCATTTTCCAGGAGTTGTGGCCATCCAGCCACTCCCTGATCACACACGTTCACACATCACTTCCCACAAATCTGCCATGAGACAGAAAGCAGACACGGGCTCTCAGTCTTTGCCACAGAGCTGGAGCCAGGCCCCAGGGAGGCTCTAGCTGGCCAGCACGGTTCACGCAGAGGACTGAGGGGAAACAAGGCTCCACTGTGGGCCCCGACACATAGGAAGGCCCGGCCCAGCCGCTCCTAAGGGCTGGCACACGGCTGCATCTGAGAAGACGTAAAAAGCAACATTGTGGACTGGCTGGGCAGGAGGGGGCTCTGGGCGCCTCACATTCCTGCCTTTGGGTTCCCTTGATCCAAAAGAACCATCGTGCTAAAAGAGAGAATTTGAAATCCTTCCACCCAGCCCTCTATCATGAGGCAGGTAAACGGAAATACCAACCATTCAGCAAATATTGACCAAGGGCTGCGTACGCAAGGCCATGCATGAGGTGTGGTGGTGAATAGGGTCTCAGAGTTTAGTGGGAAGCAGGCTGATAGTGCCAGGCATTCGATAGACACTTCCAGAAAAACACTGAATGTTCATCTACTATGTGCTGGGCACTGTTTCAGGGATAGGACGTTGACAGAGGTTTTTCCTGGTATCATGACACTTATATTCCAGCCACGGGGACAGGCAGTAAAGCAGTAAATAAATAAACAAGAACACTATTAGATAAGTGCCCCTGGGAACATAATAAATTGGGATAATGAAACAGCAAGGACTTGAATGGAAGAGCAGCTTCTGGGGAGACGGCCGCAGACAGCCTCTCTGATCAGGCAACAGGTGGTCTGAGGCCGGCCTCGGCTTATTGAGTATGGACCAGGTAGGTGCCAGGCACCGGCATCAGTGAATGAAATTGACAAAGATCCCCATTCTCATGGAACCAACAGGGTACCAGGAGTGAAATGAGCTGAGCAATAAACAATCCTCTAATAAACACATTCTCTTAAGTGTTAGAAGGTGACAAAGTGCAATGGGAACAAGAAACGGTGGGGCAGGGAGAAAGCAACCGGAGTGCTGAGGCTGAGGCTGAGGAAGATGCAGAGCAGCGGCTGCTTAGAGGAAGCCCCCCTATCCCGCCCGTGACATCTGGGTAAAGATGCAAAGGCCAAAGTCACACCAGTACCTGGGGAAGGATGTCTCAGGCCAGCAATACAAAGAAGATAATTTGTTACATATTTGTTACATATGCTATTGCAAAATATAGTAATTACAATTGAATACAATGTTTTATAGTAAAAATCTACTATTGAGAAGAACGGAATTCTTTTTGGGAGCTCAGGAATATTTTGCTGAATGGGAGTTTAAAGCTAGTATCTCGTATCATCAAATGTTCATACAAAATCCATTCTTAGCTCATGGGCTATTGCATATATAACAAATTGTCTTTGGCACTAAGCTGAATCGGAGATGCTTGTTACATAGCAGTAGATAACAGGAAAGCCTGACCAAGCTACGTGCCTGGCCCAGGAACTCCCCTACACCCAGCTCCTTCCACACACACACAATCACCTAATATTTTCAGGTCAAATAGCTTTGACTTTGGTTTTGAGGACTGTCCCTTCCGGTCTACTGCAGCAACTCTTTCCTGAGCCCACATACTGGACCTTCTCAATATCCAGACCTGGCCCAGCTCTGAAATCTTAGGCTCTGGTGTCCCACCCCAGATGACCACAGCTTCTGCCTCTCTGTTCCCCGCATTGCTTCAGTTTCTTCCTTTTCTGACTCTTGCTCTGTCCGCTTCCGAGGCCCTTACAGCCCCAGCAACCCATCTGCTGTTGGCTGTACTTTGTAAACCTCTCTTGTCTGCACCTTCCTTTTTCATTTCCACCATCCCTCCCTCGGAACGAGATTTCCTCATGTCTCCCCAGGGTGGCTGCAATAGCATCCCTCTTGGTCTCTGTCTCTTGCAGTCCAGCTTTCAAACAGCCATGACTGTGACCTTCCTAAGGCATAAATCATACACATACACACATGTGGATCATACACATACATACAGCAAAAATGTACAAACACCAGTTGCGTCTCGAAGTTCCTTCCTAAGGGGTCCTTCCTGGGAACACTTCTTTGATATCACCAAGAGGCATTAGAATCTCCTTAGCAGAGTTGCCATCACATCCTGATGATATTGGTTTGTCCTTGCTGTTTACTTGTGAGTCCCCCCATCACCCACACTATGAACATCCGAGCATAAAATGATTGCCTCATCCACTGGCAGCCTAGTGTGGCACCCAGCACAGGGTAAAGCCTTATCTACAGGAGCAGTCGGCAGACGACAGCCCGTCAGCCACATCCAGCCTGCGCTACTGCCTGCTTTGCATGGCCCGTGAGCTAAGGATGGATTTCACACGAACGTCAGATGACACTAACTTTAAACTCCCGTTCAGCAAAATGTTATTCCTCAGCTCCCCAAAGGAATTCCATTCTTTTCAATAGGAGACTTTGACTATAAAACGTCGTATTCAATTAGAACGACAATATTTTGAATTTTGTCAATAAACGTTTGGTGGCAATTTGTTCTACCTCATGTTACATGGATCTATATATTATGCCTGATTTTGTCTCCTGGCTCTCCGGGTCTAAAATATCACTTGACTCTTTACAAAACAAGTTTGCTGATGGTATTGTGAGATCTACAATCCGAAGTGCTGCGTTGACATCTCAGAGCCTCGCAGGACCTCAAAGGTCTGACCATGGATTCCCCTGCCCTCATCAGAAATGCTCCCCTCATCTAGCAGGAAAGGCCCCCACACACCCACTGAGTCATCAGCCTGGCAGGTGTCACCTCCCTGCCAGCACGTGACATTATTCAAACAAGTGCATCACATCCTCCCACAGAACCAAGTGTCACCCCATCCTCTTGTTACTACTAAGCCTGCCTCCCATGGGCCCTGTGGGTTCCCTGTGCTCTCCAGTGCAACCTCGAGTGGCATGAGGTGTGCACCTTCCCCAGGCTATGAGTATATGCGAACAACAAACTGCTGCCAGCCTCATCTGTCCAGTGTTGGGTGCTGCAGCTGTCTCATGCTATTTAGGGTAGGGCCTTCATCAGTGTGGTGAATAAGAGGTGATCAGAACACTGACCCCTGGTCTAACTGAATGAATGAGTGAATCTGCCTGATTCCAGAACCTGTTCAATCTCCCTTGACCATCTTTCCTCCCTGCCCCACCCCCAGTCCAGCCTACAGCCTCCTCATCCCCATCCTCCCCCAGACTGGTCCCCTGAGCACACGGCCTCGCCTGTGCGTTCCTCCTACCTGGCAGAATCAACCACCGTGTCCTGCCAGCTCACTCTTAACATCTTCCTGAAAGCTTGGCTCAGCCCCTCCTTGGCCAGGCCCCTTGATCCAAGAAAAAGAAGTGACTTGTTGAATGTTTGGAGGCTGGAAGACTTCGATGGCAGGTCTGTCTGCACGCTGCATCAATAGCCGTCATGCTCTTAGGAAAAGCCCTGTATAAGAAGGTGGGCTGGGAGATGCTGTTGAAGTCAAGGCTGCCAGCTTCCTTCTTTTGAGAAGTCTGATGGGTTTACATGACACCTGAGAAAATAAAGTAGGCGCTGTGCCGGTGGTGTGTTGATAAAGTAACCCAGAGGCAAAGAAATCCATGAGTATGCTTGAATCATGGGGACAGAACATTGGACCCTTTGTGAGTCTTTACAGCCCAGCAGCCAACTCAAAAGCAACAAACAGAAACCTCTCTCCACCTTCACTCCGCCTGAGAAAACCCAGTCAACCGCCGTGTTTATTCTGGAGCCCAGGCTGAAGGGACTGTTGTCTGAGACTCTGGGAATGTGGGCGCCAATCAACCATCTCCCAGTCTCCCTGAAAGAGAGAGGGCTACTCCGCAGCCAGGAGGGAGCACAGTGTTGTGCATTTGTGTCGATAGGGCCATGGGAGGAGAAAATGATGGGCGGATACCTGAATCACAGGGACAGAGCCTGGGCATGCAGGGGCGTGGGAGTGGGTGAAAGCAGGTGCGAGAGGGATGGCGAGAGACGTCTCTGTTCTTGCCCTCCAATGCATCTTAGGTGCCAGGCTGTTGTCCATGAGAGGGGATGACCAGATGGCCCTAGTTTGGGGGTTCCGTGGGGAGAGGCCAGGCAGGTACTGGCCGTAGGCAGCCTAGGCATGGTAGGCCAGGGGCTAGCACAGAAAGGAGTGAGTAGGGGGAGCATGGGCTTGATCCCGTGTGGACAGAGGAGTCAAAGGCTGGGCAGCAGACTCTTCCATGGCCACAGAGTAGGCAGGCCCCTTGGCAGTGTGGCTTAGTTGCTGCTCCCTCCCAGAGGCGAGTCTATTCTCTACTTCCTGGAATCTGGGCTGGCCATGTGACTTGCTTTGACCAATAGGATGCAGGGGAAGTGACATCATCTTAGGGCCCAGGCCTTAAGAGTCTGAAGCTTCCCATCTTCTTGGAATTGTACCCTGAGGCCTCCATGACTTTTGTCAGGAAGTCAGTCCAGCCGCCTGGAGGGCGGGAGGCCACACTGGGGAGACCCAAGGCCGGCACCAGCCACCCATCAGGCCCTCCAGTGGGGCCATCTCAGATCTTCCAGCCCAGGGATTGTTGGCTGAAGACAGACACTTGAGTGAACCCAAGAGAAACCAGCACAGGAACCTCTGAGCCAACCCACAAAAGCATGAGCGATTCATTCTTTGAAACCACTGGGTGTAGGGCGCGGCCTGCTACCCAGGTCTAGGTAACTGACACCGGCAGACAGAGTATCAGAGAGTGATACACATTTAACCCAATATATCCAAGATAGCGTCTGTTTCAGTAGACAATCCACTTCGAAAAGGTGGATGGGGTATTTGCTTTTTTTTTGTACTAAGTCTGCCAAATCCAGTATGTATTTTATACTTCAGCTCATCTCAATTCCAACAGGACACGTTTCAAGTGCTCAGCTGTCACTTGTGAATAGCAGCTGCCATCTGGGAAAGACAGTTCTAGGTTGAGGCGATCTGGAGGACGACTTGGAAGGACAGATTAGAGACAGGGTGAGGAGGTGGTGAGTTCCAGGAGAGGCTCAGACAGATGATAAGGCCTGAGCTGTGTCCTCTGGAATAGAAAGAAGGTGATGAGTTCCAAGGACATTCTGGAGATGGAAGTCGGTGGTTACAATGAGTTGAATGATGGCCTCCCAAAAATACGTCCACCCAGAAGCTGTGACTGTGATCTTATTCGGGAAAAAGGTCTCTGCCGATGTGATTAAGTTAAGGATCTCGAGTTGTGACTATCCTGAATGATCCAGCTGGCCCCTAATCCCAGTCACAACTGTCCTTATGAAGAGAGGCGAGGGGCCAGGCACCGTGGTTCACACCTGGCACTCCCAGCACTTTGGGAGGCCAAGGCAGGAGGTTCTCTTGAGCCCAGGAGTTCGAGACCAGCCTGGGCAATATAGTGAGACCCCCATCTCTACTAAAAAAAAAAAATTAGCCAGGTGTGGTGGCACACACCTGTAGTCCCAGCTACTTGGAAGGCCGAGGTGGGAGGATCCCTTGAGCCCGGGAAGTTAAGGCTGCAGTGAGCTGTGGTTACTCCACTGCACTTCAGTTTGGGTGACAGAGTGAGACCTCATCACAAAAGAAAAAAAAGAAAGAAAGAAAGAGGAGGAGACACAGAGACACAGAGGAGGAGGCTGTGGGAGGACAGAGGCAGAGACCAGAGCGACGCAGCCACAGCCAAGGAAGCTGGAAACTTTAGAAGCTGGAAGGGGCAAAAAGAGCCCCTGGAAGGAGCGCAGCCCTACAGACACCTTGCTTGTGGACCTCCAGCCTCCAGAGCCGTGAGAGGATCCATGTCTACCACTGTGAACCCCCTATCCTATGGTAATTTGCTACAGCAGCCCCCAGGAAAACGGATGCACCACTGCCCTGATATGGGAGATCAGCAGACCCCAGACTTCAGGACACACAAGTGGGTGGATGGTGACACCGTCAGCTGAAATGGGAGCTGTGAGGGCAGAGGAACTGCATGCAGAGGCTGCAGAAATCCAAGCAGCTCACACTTAGCAAGCACAGAGTATGCAGATGCTTTTCTAAATGCTTTATTTTATTAGCTCCATTCATTTCCTCCATGGCCTCATTATGAGTAGGAGATACTCATCTCCATGATACAGAAGAGCAAACTGAGGCACAGAGAGGTACCTGCACAAGACCACACACCTGGTAGACAGAGGAGCCTGGATTTGAGCCCCGGCTGTCTAAGCATTGCAACACCTCTCCCCGGGGTGTGCAGCCTCCGGTGCAAGGGCCAGGCTTGGGGAGAGACAGGCAGAAAGCAGGCATGAGGGGCCCTGGAGAAGGAGAAGGGACTGGCCCAAGACAAGCAGACCCTGGGGCCCCTTTGGGCTGTCTATGGTGAAGGACAATTTTATCAACATGCACATTAAACTCTTTGAGGTGGATTAACAGTTCACCAATTTCCCTGTGTCCACCTGCTCTGAAGTCACCGCTGAATGCCAAGAAGCACCCAGGGCAGGGGACCCTGCGGGATTCCTGGCAGAAGTCAAGCCAGCAGGACTCATGCTGCGAGCAAGCCTGCATTTTCCATTTCCAAACGCAGCCTGCTCCCCAGCTCCGCTCCCTCCAGGAAATCCTGTTTGTGCTATTTTGGGAAAAATGGATGGCTTTTTTTTTTTTTTTTTTTCCTGGGCCTTCCAGGAGCCTGACAGATGGTCCCAGATTTGTGAGCTGTGTTTCCAGGGTGGCACCCAAGGGACTCTCCCAATGATTCTTTCTATAGTGTCAGGCACTGCAAGCGAATTTGTTCCTTCAATAAATATTTATTGAGAGCCTGTGGTATGCGAAAAACTGTGCTAGGTGCTGGGAGATGACTCGAAATAGGTTTCTTGAACGTGTCTCATGCCCTGGGGCACATGGGGGCCAGCAAGATTGTAAGGCAGGGCCAGGGCCATCCCCAGGGGGCTTTGGAGCCCCCAAATGAAACCATTTATGAGCAGCAACTTCCCAGTTACCCCATAATACACGGACACCCCCCAGAATGTTTTCAGACAAGCTAGATCAGGTTAAAAGAAGTAACCGTGGCAGCATTAAAATGGAGAAAAACACAAAGGAACACAAGAAGGAGGAGAAAGCCATCTGTCTTCGGGAGAGGAAAGTGAGTTATAAAGAGAAACTGCCGGCCTTTCTCAAACCTGCTGGAAACCCAGCTCCTTCCCTTCTCCTGGGAGGAAAAGGAGGAGGAAACTAAACTGGGCAGGCACAAGCCTGGAGTTGGGGACCGCTCTGCGGAGCCCGCGCTGTTTCTATTCTCAAGGAGATCGTATTCTAAGCAAGGCGCTCAGAAGCTCCAGGGAAACCTGGCAAAAATATTCCATGGCCATTCAGCCAGATTCCGCCATGGTGGCCAAGAGCCATTTGTAATGTGTCTGCCACCATTATTGCGGCTGTGATGAACACACAGCAGCGAGAGGGCTGGTTTTGAATCTCACAGGTGAATCCCAGCCTCACCTGTCCAGGTGAATTCCAGGAATAAATGCCCTCCCTGGGCTTGTTTTCCCATCTGTAAGTGGGGGTAATCAAGGCACTCCCCTCAGAGGGTTCGGTGGGTTGAATGTGACAATGTGCATGTCCCTGGCACACACCACGTTCCCTGCCAGCGTCAAACTTGATCCAGCTCAGACCATAGAAGGGCAGCCTCTTCCTTCCAGTGAATTCCATCTCAGTTGGATTAGACTCCCTAGATAGAGATAAAACTTCTGAAGCAGGACGATCTTGGAGTCCAAAGAGAAATGGACATGGAGACATGGAGAAGGCCGCTAGGAACATGGAGAAGGCCGCTGTCATTGTTCAGTGTCCAGGCCGACAGGCGTCCTAGCTCAGGTTACCCCGGTATTTTATTTTGGATATGCTCAGGCAGACAAGATCAGGAAGCAAGGCCAGGCCTGCCCTCCACTCTCCGCCTCCACCCAACCCCGCCTACCCAATCTGGTTCTCAAGGCCGACTCTCCCCATACCAGCCTCAGTGCCAGGCCCACGCCCAGGAAGGCAGGAGGTTTTCTGTGCCCAAGTTTCTCTTTAAGAAAACTCAGGCCAGGGTGCAGGGACCTCACGTCTGTAATCCCAGCACTTTGGGAGGCTGAGGCGGGCAGAATGCTTGAGCTCAGGAGTTTGAGACCAGCCTGGTCAACATGGCAAGACCCTCTCTCTACAAAAAATATGAAAATTAGCCAGGTGTGGTGATGCGCACCTGTAGTCCCAGCTTCTCAGAGGCTGAGTTGGGAGGATCACTTGAGCCGGGGAAGTTGAGGTTGCAGTGAGCTGAGATGGTGCCACTGCACTCCAGCCTGGGTGACAGAGAGAGACCCTGTCTCAAAAAACAAACAAAAAAGAATCCCAAAGGATTTTTTTTATGTCAGACATTAGATTTATTTTCAAAGTATTTTCCCAAAAGTACTTTTAAAGAAAACATTTTATTATGTAAATATTTAGTTAGTAGTACACGTACAATTACAGGCACCACCCAGAGTCAACAATTGTTAACACTTTGCTGTTTATTCTCTCTCCATCCCTCCCTCCCTCTCTGTCCCTCTCTTCCTCTCTCCCTCCATCCCTCCCTCCCTCTCTGTCGCTCTCTTTCTCTCTGGCCTCCCTAATATCATCTAATACCCAGTCCACATTCAGAGTTCTCCAATCTCCCACATATTCTCTTCCCAAAGAATTTCCAAGCTATGTCAACCCAAGCAGATGTGGGAAGCTTTGTCAGCTGCTGAGGCCAACTCTGGATCTGATTTTAGCCTGAGCGGCAAAGAACTGTCCAGAAGTGTCGACCTCGCCAGAGAACTCCAGGCCACAGCAGGCTGCGGTGTCCTGGAGTCTGGGGAGAGGAAGCGCCGGGGAGAACTATTTCATTTTTCCTTATAACTTCAGTTTCTGGAAAACCCATATCTCGCACAGGCCTTGGCCCAACCCACTGCCTACGAAACCAGACCCCTGAGTTTCTGTTTTATGTTAGGAAGATAGCGTCCACACGAAATGGTACTTTTCTTGCTCTGCCTGTAAGAATCCAAACAAAATTCTTTGGTTATCAACTTTCTTTTCTGTGGCTGAACTCCCTTAATCTGCCACACCCCCTCTCCTCCATGGCTCCAAATGACTGCTCACACATGCTCACGTGTGTACACGCACACACACTGAATGCACAGGTCCTTTTGTGCAAGGACAGATGGAAGCTCAGGCTCCCAGACAGTGTCGCCCCCTCCTTCTCCCTCCTCCCCAACTCTCCCTGCACCATGTTCACCCTCCCCAGTTTTTGATAAGCCCCCTGGCTTGCTCCCACCTCTAGGAAGGTTGCAGGCAGCCAACCTCTGCTTGTAAACAGGCGGAACTGGCTTGCACAGCCTGGCAGAGGAGAGCCCGTGCCTGAGAAAGAGGAACCTGGTGGTTTCATTGCTGCGGCAGGCTCTCCTCAGCCTCCTGCTCCCGCCTGGGGCCCCCTGCACACTCTGGCCCACTGAAAACAAGGAGGGAATGTTAAGCCCTTCAGTGCAGCACACGTCCTATAAAAGGAGAATTTGAATGGCCAATCCTGATGTGTGATAAAGCAGACTGGGGTCCAGGGAGGGATGGGGGAGAAAGGTTCCAGACCTGGGGCAGGGGCAGGGAGGATGAAGGGAAAGAAATCGAGTCTATGTTTTAAAGGGAATTGGATTCAAAACAGTAGGGTCCCATTTTAAGTCTCAATCTTTTTTTTTCTTTTTCTGAGACGGAGTTTCACTCTTGTTGCCCAGGCTGGAGCGCAATGGCTCGATCTCGGCTCACTGCAACCTCCGCCTCCCAGGTTCACGCGATTCTCCTGCCTCAGCCTCCGAGTAGCTCCTACACCTGGCTAATTTTTGTCTTTTTTTAGTAGAGATGGGATTTCTTCATGGTGGTCAGGCTGGTCTTGAACTCCTGACCTCAGGTGATCCACCTGCCTCGGCCTCCCAAAGTGTTGGGATTACAGGCGTGAGCACCGCGCCCAGCCTCAATCTTTTTAGAAATTGTCCTTTTTGAGATCTTTGTATAAAGCGGCCTGCAATCAACATGACAAAGAATAACTCAGGTGTGGTGTTCAACCTGTGCCAGCGCCTTCGCTCGGTGTGGCTCTGAATAGCTCAAGATGGGCTGTAGGTATGGTACTGAACTGTTTCCCTCCTATGGAGTGGGTAACACACACAGCCCCGTGGAAAGAAGCACAGCATGCAGCCAGGGAATATTCCAGTGCATTCCAGAAGCCACGGCACACACTCTTGTCAGGTTTGCCCAAAGGCTGCGGATATCTGTGGGCACCTGTGGTTGGCAAAACTCCACTGCACCTAATATGCATGATGCTGCGAATTCAGAAGCGAAAGAAGCTGCAGAACAGGCTTGCAAAGCATCTACTCAAATCCAGTTTGGGGCCAGAAAAGAGATAAAGCAGTCCTCGCTATTCGCAGGAGTTATGTTTTATGAGGTCTCTGCGAACACTGAATTCACAAATGCTGAACCCTTGCTCTCAGGGAAAATACAGGGTTAGGTTCCTGCAGGCCTCTAGGCACAATATTTTCATCCACTGATCAATGCATAACCTTGTTTTATGTGTGTGTTGTTTGAAGACACCTTGTTTAATGTCCGATGTTGATTCATCCACATGCATCCCATAGCCAAAGCCTCTCTAACTCAGGCTGAACGAAGTGTCCATAATACCCGCATCTTCTCTATCAGGCACCCCACAGCTCAGGAACACCAGACCCGCCCTTCACCGCTCCACAAGGATGCCATCGCAAACAGCAAAACCAACAACAAGCACACAAGTGCAAAAAGCACGACACCAAACAGACTGTGAAAAGGACACTTGTTAGGGGTGCGCGAGCTGACGCCAGGAGGCAGAGCGCTGCCCTGCGCAACCTCAGCTGAGAGCGTGTGTGTCGTTCACTACTCGGCATGCGTCAAATGACGGCCAAGGTGTCGTGAGTACTGGATTTGGAGTTATGGATGCATTTTGGTGAGCAGGCAAATTCACAAATACAGAAACCACAAATAGTGAGGACCGGCTGTAGTGGAAATAGCTGCAGAATAGGGGTCAGGGCTTCCCCACAAGTGGAATTCCACCACTGCCCACATCTAGCTTCATGGGGTACGAGTCAGGGTCACCAGAAAGGAGAGGGGCTGAGGGTCCTTCAACGGACAGGCTGAGGGCGGGCCCCTCTGGCAAAATTTCTGCTACTTAAGCCATAGGAGTCAGGTCCTGAAAAGAAACACTTTCTTTTTTTTTTTTTTTTTTTTTTTTTTGGAGACAGCCTCCCTCTGTCGCCCAGGCTGGAGTACAATGGCACAATCTTGGCTCACTGCAACCTCTGCCTCCCGGATTCAAGCAATTCTCCTGCCTCAGCCTCCTGAGTAGCTGGGACTACAGGCACCCGCCACCACACCCACCTAATTTTTTGTATTTTTAGTAGAGACGGGGTTTCACTGTGTTTGCCAGGATGGTCTCCATCTCCTGACCTTGTGATCCGCCCGCCTCGGCCTCCCAAAGTGCTGGGATTACAGGCGTGAGCCACCGCGCCCGGCCCAAGAAACACTTCCTACAGGTTACTCAGCCACTTTCTGGGCTATTTGATGAAAACTAAGCCATGGCCGTGAGCATGAGTTCAAGCAGCAGCCAGGCCCAGGCTTGCTTGGCGAGCCTCTCCACCCATCGGGCCTCCGTTTCCTCATCTTGAAAATGGGTGTAGCATTGCAGAGTGGCTGTTAGCACAAGCACGGGGCTTGCTAAGTGACAGTTCCGCTATGATTGTTACTATTATTCCTACCAGGCGGCTATTATTATTGTTATTGTTTATTATGATGATCACCATTATTTGCTACCCAGCCTGGCATCTGACCACTAACTCATCTTTGGTGGCCAGAGTAGGTCCAGGTTTTGGGGCATCTGAAGCTTATGCAATTTCAGGGGACTTCTTCAAAAAATTACAAGTGCAAAATTAGATCAGGGCCTTGGAGGTGGCTATTCAGGTGAGGACACTGAAGCTCCACTTCCTGGCCTTTGAAGTAAACCACCTCTGTTTAGATTTTGTTCTGATAAACTCAGTCCTCAGGCATATGCTCCTCCTTAAATAATCAACTAAAATCATTGAATGTGTGTTTTTTGTTCTCTACTCTGTGCAAAGCACAGCAGTGATAAGACAGAGTCTCTGCCCTCATGGAAGGGAAGTGGCCTCTTCTTCATGGTTAGGGATGGGTTAGGGAGATACAGGAAATAAATATGCAAACCAACAAACTGCAGGGAGAGTATGAGCTGGAAGGGATCTGCCAGTGGTAGAGAACTCAGGGAAGGTTCAAAGCTGAGATTTTAAGGATAAGAAAGACCAAGCCCTGTAGCGCCCTGGGGGCAGATCTTCCAGACAAAGAGAACAGGAAGTGAAGGGACAAGCATGGAGTATTCAAGGAACAGCAAGGCCAATGGGTCCAGAGGGAGTGATGCTAGATTAACTTGAAGAGGTAGGCAGGGGGAGATCAGGGAGGGTCCTGAGGACCTGAGAATGGAGTTTGGATTTGATACTAAGAGCAAAAGAAAGCCAGGGGAAGGGCCGGGAGGGGGATGTGTTTAAACAGAGGCTGATGTGATTTATGTTTCTGAAAGATCATTCCAGCTACTGTGTGTAGAATGAATTATGGGGGAGAGGATGCAAAGAGGAAATGCAGTGACAAGGCCCCTGAGCACCGTCTCTTGGGGTCAGCCACTTGTGGGGTCTGATTGGGCAAAGTGAGGGCTCAGAAGTAGAGTGATTCTAAGGGGCACCCTCTCCCCACGCCGCCACCCTCTTCCAGCAGCTCCGGGCCCATGAGGGTAAGCAGCTGAAACCACTTTGTACTACTAGAACCAAAATAAAGAAGGAACAAAAAGCAACTTGGCCAACTGGGACCCAGAGGGGCTTACACAGCTGGGCCTGCAGAAAGCAAAGACACAGCAACTGCAAAGAGCCGGCCTCCGTGCTCCCTCCCCAGGGCGAGGGCTTCCCCAGCGAGGGTCCTTTAGGACCCAGCCTGTCGACGGGTTTTTGGCAACTGGCAGGGCACGGTCAAAAGGACTCTAGTCTCATGAATCCAGAGTTAGGCAGCGGGGAAGAGTTTGCTGCAATGCGTTTTTGCTTTTGTTTACCCAGGCGGCCTTGCAAGGGGCCCAGGGTTGTGGAATTAATTGTAGCTAATTACCTTCCATGTACTAGTTGGGTTTCAGCTTGCTGAAAGCCTCCAGAGGTGGGAGAAATTCACAGATGAGCGGCCCAAAAAGGCCTCCTTCCATCCTTCTCACCACCCAGCCTCCTATGAGTTTGCCTTTTGCCCCAACATTCTCTTTTAAATAAATATGGCCTCCTTATGTCACCATTTAAAAATTCTGCAAGTAGGATTATTGCAATTAATGTAAAATACATTTCAGAGCCACTTAAGTTTAAATGTTGCCTGTATCCACCTCCCCATATCTGTGCTTATAAACAAATGATAGAAGATGCCCCTAAAAAATGATCCATATCTCAAAAAATACATAAAATATGTATCACGACCACCAAATAGCAAAGCAATCATAGTAGAAAGCACTCTCATCTGTAAATAATAAGCCCATCTTCTTTTCAATCACTGTATCCTCTTTCTAACATCCATGTTTTTTTTTTTTTTTTTTTTTTTTTTTTTGAGACAGAGTCTAGCTCTGTCACCCAGGCTGCAGTGCAGTGGTGCAATCTTGGCTCACTGCAACCTCCGCCTCCCGGGTTCAAGCAATTCTCCTGCCTCAGCCTCCCGAGGAGCTGGGACTACAGGCGCCCGCCACCTCGCCCAGCTAGTATTTTGTATTTTTTAGTAGAGACGGTGTTTCACCGTGTTAGCCAGGATGGTCTCGATCTCCTGACCTCGTGATCCGCCCGTCTCGGCCTCCCAAAGTGTTGGGATTACAGGCTTGAGCCACCACGCCTGGCCGAGATGGGGTTTCGATGTGTTGGCCAGGCTGGTCTTGAACTCCTGACCTCATGATCCGCCCACCTCGGCCTCCCAAAGTGCTAGGATTACAAGCGTGAGCCACCGCGCCTAGCCTCTAATATCCATGTCTTATTGCATTGGCTTATGTGGCTTAACCAGAACAACATTCAATCATGCAGTGATAACAGGCGCTCTTGTCTTGTTCCTAATTTTTAATGGGAATGTCTCCATGACTTCATCATTTAATATGGTGCTGACAGCTACTCTTACAATAAATTGTCATATAAATTAAAAATATTAGGCTGGGTGCAGTGGCGCATGCCTGTAATCCCAGCATTTTGAGAGGCCAAGGCAGGCAGATCACTTGAGGTCAGGAGTTCGAGGCCAGCCTGGCCAACATAGTGAAACCCGGGCTCTACTAAAAATATAAAAATTAGCCAGGCGTGGTGGTGCACGCCTGTGGTCCCAGCTACTCGGGAGGCTGAGGCAGGAGAATCACTTGAACTCCGGAGGTGGAGGTTGCAGTGAGCCAAGGTCGTGCCACTGCACTCCAGCCTGGGCAACAGAGTGAGGCTCTATCTCAAAAAGAAAAAATAGTTTCTAAGTTTTATCACTGTTATTTTAAAATATTTTAATATAAACGGAAGATAAAAACAGATCCACTGAGAAATTACTCAGAAATTCTTTCCCAATCCCCAGATACCCAGTTCACCTTCTCACCTGCAATCTCTGTTCTTGGTTTCTTAGGTATGTTTCCAGAGACGGTCGGTGCCTATGCACCTGCATTAGTCTCTAAGGCTGCCACAACAATGGACCACAGACTGGCGGCTTAAATGACAGCAATTCACTTCTCCCAGTTCTGGAGGCTAGAAGTCCAAGACCAAGATGGCGCCAGGTCTGGTTTCTCTTGAGGCTGCTCTCCTTGGCTTGCAGATGGGGCCTTCTCACAGGATCCTCACATGGCCTTTCCTAGGTGCACACATCCCTGGTGTCTCTCTCTCTTGCCTAATAAGAACATCAGCTGTACTGGGTTAGGGACCCTCTCTTACAACCTGATTTTCCCTTAATTACTTCCTCAAAGGTTCTACCTCCAAATACAGTCCCATGGCAGGTTAGGACTTCAACATATGAATTTGGGGGAGGGACACAATTCAGTCCGTAATATAAATTCACCCTCTGGCCCCCCAAATTAATATCCTTCTCACATGCAAATTACATTCAATTCCAATAGCCCCAAAAGTCTTAACACATTCCAGCATCAACTCTAGGTGCAGTCTCATCTGAATATCTAAATTAGGTATGGGTGAGGCTTAACGCATGATTCATCCCGAGGCAAAATTCCTCTCCAGCTGTGACCCCATGAAACCAGACAAGTTATGTGCTTCCAAGACACAGTGGTGGGACCAACATGGGATAGACATTCCCATTCCAAAAGGGAGACGTAGGAAAGAAGAAAGGGGTGATGGGTCCCAAGCCAGTCCAAAACCTAGAAAGGCAAATTCCATTTGTTCTTAAGCCTCAAGAATAATCCTCTTTGGCTCAGCATCCTGCCTTCCAGGCCCACTGGGGCAGTAGCCTGTAGTCCGGGTGCCATGGCCCGAGGCGGTGGCCCCAGCCCCAAGTCTCCGAGCAGCAGTCTAACCCTTTGAAACCAAGAAGGATACAGCTTTGTTCCCTGGTCTGTGGTGGCAGTGCCAGCCCTGCCAACCTCTGAGTTGCCTCCAGAGTCCTTCTCTTTTCTTAAAGGATAATGCATGCTCACAGATGAATAGCTCTACTGTCCTGTCAAATTCCAGGACATCCATCTCCACAGGACACTATGTCCTGTCTCTGTCCCCATTGGTCCAGGCCTGGCAGTGTCTCTACTGGTATAATCCCATCTCTATGGCTGACTTCTGCTGAAATGACTGATTAAATCCACACATCGCACCCACAATATCTATATAAAATGAATTTCCAGCCAACCCTTGCTGTTCTTTCCAGAACCTGCTTCCTCATTTTTCGAAATATAAATAGGCTGAGAATTTTCCAAATCTTCAAGGTCTAGTTTCTTCTTGCTTAAAATTCCTTCAATTTATATTTCTCTGTTCTCTCACATTTTACAATAAGCAGTAAGGAGAAACTAGACCACACCTTCAACACTTTGCTTAGAAATTTCTACAGCTAAGGCCGGGCGTGGTGGCCTACACCTGTAATCCCAGTACTTTGGGAGGCCGAGGCAGGCAGATCACAAGGTCAGGAGTTTGAGACCAGCCTGACCAACATGATGAAACCCCGTCTGTACTAAAGATACAAAAAATTAGCCGGGCACGGTGGCACATGCCTGTAATCCCAGCTACTCAGGAGGTTAAGGCAGAAGAGTCTCCTGAACCCAGGAGGCAGAGGTTGCAGTGAGCCGAGATTGCACCACCGCACTCCAACCTGGGTGACAGGGTGAGACTCTGTCTCAAAAAAAAGGAAATTTCTACAGCTAAATATCCAAGTTCATCACTTTTAACTTCTCCTTTCTCTGCAAACACCAGAATACAATCCAACCACGTTTTCTCCACTTTATAACAAGCGCCACCTTTCTTCCAGTTCCAATAACATGCTCCTCCTTCCCATCTGAGCCCTCAGCAGAATCACCTTCCACATCCATGCTTCTACCAACAGTCTCTTCAAGGCAAACCAGGCTTTTCCTAACATGCACCTCAAAAATCTTCCTCCTCTACCTTTTACCCAATTCCAAAGCCACATCTACACTTTTAGGTATTTGTTACAGCAGCGCCCCACTTCTTGGTATCAAAAATCTGTGTTTGTCAGGGCTGCCATTACAATATACCACAGAATGTGTGCCTTAAACAATAGAAATTAATTTTATCACAATTCTAGAAGCTGAAAGTCTAGGATCAAGGTGTTGGCAGCTGGGTGTCCCCTGCAACCTCTCTCCTTGGCTTGCAGATGGCCACCTTCCTGCTGGGCCCTCGCACGGCCTTTTCTTCTGTGTGCACATATCCCTGGTACCTCTTCTTGTGAGGACACCAGCCATATTGGGATCAGGGACCCAGCCTCATGACCTTATCTAGCCTCAATTACCTCCTTAAAAGTCTTATCTCCAAATATAGTCAAATTGGGGTTAAGGTTTCAACATATGAATTCAAGGGGGACACATTTCAGTACTTAACAAGAAGCAAAGAGATGGAGAGATGATTGATAGACGCAGAGATAGATGGGTAAGATTGAGAGATGACAGAGAGAGAGATCATAGATAGGTAGACAATAGAAAGACAAAAAAGTCAATCAGGGCCAAGCTCAGTGGCTCACGCCTGTAATCCCAGCACTTTGGGAGGCCAAGGTGAGTGGGTCACTTCAGGCCAGGAGTTCAAGACCAGCCTGGCCAACATGGTGAAACCCTGTCTCTACAAAAGTACATTAGCTGGGCGTGGTGGTACACACCTGTAGTCCCAGCTACTCAGGAGTCTGAGGCACAAGAATCGCTTGAACTCAGAAGGTGGAGGTTGCAGTGAGCCAAGATCGTGACACTGCACTTCAGCCGGGGTGACAGAGCAAGACTCTGTCTCAAAAAAAAAAAAAAGAAAAAAGTTAAGAAAATTAATCAATTGATAAATAGATAATAGATTGATAGATGACTGATAATTATTGATCAATAAATAGATATATTGATTGATTCCTCCTTTCTTCACAGATGGCAGTATGCTATTCACATCTTGCCTTTTATAGTTCACACTCCAGCTTGGAGATGTTTCTGTACCAGGATATTAAATGTTCTCTAGTTTTTGATGGATCATAATTTATGAACGGACTTCAGGTTGTTCCCAATATTCTGCTAGTAGAAATAAGTTTCACTTGTAACCTTGTCCAAGTGTTATTCCACACCTGTGCATATCACTGTAGGATAAATTCCTAGAAGGTGTGTGTGCATTTGTTACGTTGACAAATTGCCCCCAGGTGAGGTTGAAGCCCTGACGTTCCCACCAGCAATGGGTCAGCATCCTCGGTGCCCCGGCTTAAGACCCACAGCATTCTCTCTAACTTGCACCTTCACCAGCCTGACAGGCGATGGAAATGGTAACAGGGTCTAGTTTTGATCTGCAATTCTCCTATTAGGAGGAAGGCCAGGGATCTGCTCATAAACGTAAGAGCCATTTGAACAGTATTTTCCTGTGAATTCTGTCCATATCCTTTGCCTTTCTGCCCAGTGTGTTACTGTCTTCTTCATACGGATTCGTCTGAGTGTGACCCACAGCCAGGCGTTATTTTCAGTTTGCAGACCCAGATTCTTTTCTCAGCTTCCATCTTGCCTGTGTGGGTTTGTTCTGGTTTCTTCTTCAGGATGTCACCCATTGTTTGACTCTCATTTTTCTCATTCATATCTTATCACCATCCCTTTTTGCTTTCTCTCCTTCTGCATTCTAGGAGAGCAGCTTAAACTTATCCTAGATAGGGTATTTTCTCTATTCTTTCTTTCTTTCTTTTTTTTTTTTTTTTTTTTAGAAACAGGGGCTCCCTCTGTCATCCAGGTTGGACTTCAATGTCACAATCATAGAGCATTGTAGCCTCAAACTCCTAGGCTGAAGCAATCCTCCCGCCTCAGCCTCCCACATAGCTGGGACTACAGGCAGGCATGTGCCACTTTTTATTTTTTAGGGACAGGAGTCTCGCTATGTCACTCAGGCTAGTCTTGAACTCCTGGGTTCAAGTGATCCTCCTGCCACAGCCTCCTGAGAAACTGGAACTACAGGCATGCATCACCATACCCAGCTTGTAGATAGGGTATTTTTAGCTACGTACAGCAGGACACCCTCCTGCAAGTGACTAAAACAGTAAGAATATTCATTGTGTCTCATAACAAGCGCATCAGAGGTAGAAGACTCCAGGACTGGCTAACTCAGTAACATAACAGCTTCAGTTCAGGTTCCTTCCCTCTTTCTTCTCTGCCATCTTTGGTGGATAGAGGGGGAATATAGTTATAGGCATTGTGTGCAGATAAGATAATGTCTCACAGAAAAAACACACTTCCTCCATGTGCTTCCTCTTCCTGGTGAGGAGACCCTTCCCCACACATCCCCCTACAGAGGCCACCTCACGAGTCCCTGGCCGGCCGGGCATCCCATGACCAGGCCTAAGAGGGTCATTGATGAAGGCAAATGAGACCACCGTGGTTGACTTAAACCAACCAGATTCACATCCTGGGGCCAAAGAGGGGCCAGCGCCCACCCCCTACAAGGGCTCAGGACTCTGAGGAAGATAAGGATTTGGTTAGCCTGGAAAATGTTGAGGTGGGAACATGGCTCTTGGTCAGCAAACAATAGATTTCCCCCTCACGTCTGGACATCATTGATTCGATTTTCCACTGTTTCACTTGTTTCTGCTGCAAATGCCACCATGCGTTTTTCAGGTGTATTTCCTCAGGGCCTTCCTAGACACACGGAGCTCCCTGGCTGTTTCTGCCTTCATCTTTGCCACCTCTCCTTTTCATTGCAATCCTGTGTCTTTGCATCTAAATGTTATCTCATTTTAAGGTCACATTTCCTTGAATTTTATTGTGAACACAAGACAGCTTTCTACAATTTACTTCCATTTCCCATAGTAAATCTTTAACAAAAGTATGTTTTTCCTCTTGGGGGCAAAGTTCGCTGTCTTTCCTACTGCAGGATGATTTCCTGCAATCGCAGGGCTTTTCATTTTCTGATGCTCTGCCTTGGAGGGATGCTGGCTCTCGGGTGCCCTTCCGCATCCACCTGGTTGCTATTAGAACCCTCCGTTCTGATCTCCACAACAGAGCCTTGGCTGTGAAGACCCAACCTCGAGCCAAGTTCCCAGCGTCTGGCAGGCATTTTCCTGGAGGGGCTCTGCTGGCTCAGGAGGCATCTTCCACTTCTGCTGCCTGATTCCCTGACGATCCAAAAGGAAATTTATTCATAGATAATTTGAAACAGTCTGAAGTCCTTCCAATGCCAGAGAGAGCGCATAAGAATCAGCAAGCCCCCTAGGGTAGCGCTCCCACAGCTATCCCTGTCTTCACCCTTCCTGTCTTCCAGTTTGACATCCCACAAAGCGATGACCAATGACCACCACCCATCCATGACCACCTCGGCCCAGGCTCATTGCTGGGGATTAGTAGAGTCCCCGATTGGCTATGGAAAGGGAGGTATGAATGGAGGCATGAGGTGGGAGACATCTGTGGTTGCCACCAGAACACAGCCTCTGCGAAGCTGGAGGTGCTGCCCTCTCCATGGTCAGCAACAGCCCGTGGTGTTGAGCCAACCTTTTGCAGCCAGTGGAAGCCACTTCCTCCCTTTCCCCTTGGCCTGCCATTTTGCCTGGTGACACCATTTAGGGCTTTCCTCTTGGAGTGTGATGGACAGAGGCCAGTATTCCCAGTGGTCACAATGGTTGCAGTTCCCTCCAATGCTGCAGGAGCAGGAAGGACAAAGCTGGTTCCCTTAATGCTCTGTGTGTTTTCTGTTTTCATTTTTGCTTCTCAAGAGTTCATTGAAGCTTTTTTTCCCTTTTGTTTATTTGTTTTGCTAACATGCTGAGAGAAGAGAGAAAAATAAATCATCAAGACCTTTGTTTTTCTCCATATGAATCTCCAGCTGGTTCCTATTCTGAGATCCTGTTCCTGTCATCATCACCAGCTTCTGATGATTCTGCAGGCAAAGTGGGTGGTGTTTTTTTCCATTAAAAAAAAAAAAAAAAAAAAAAAACCCTCTCAAACAGAAGCCCTGAAACTGCTCCCTTCCCTCGGACACCCACAGGCCATCGGAAACATTTGCCATTTGCACAAGATCCCAAGGGTGGCCCTCGGATGGCTCTCACTATCACCAGAAAGACAGCACGCCCATGTCCCAGCAGCTTGGTGGCAGCTGGAAGTGTCTCCTTCGGTCTGTACTTCTTGGCAGTGCCCATCTCAGCCTGCGCCATCTGAGCTCAGCCCAGCCTCGTCTCTGGATAGAGTGGGTTCCCTTTTTTCTTTCCCGTGCTCTGTTGGAGGATTTGTCATGGCTGTGCAGTCAGGGTGGGCCCACCGGTTATGAAATCCTTGCCCCTGACCTTGCAGGAAACGCCTTCCACTGACCATTCTTATACATCCTCCTCTGGAACTGGCTGAAGTGGCTGCCTCCAAGCCAACTGGGTGGCCACCTTTTCCTCTCCTGAGTCAGCCCCCAAGCCCAGGACGCCCCGTAAATGGGCTCTCTGCAAAAGGAAGCTGTTGGTTTTGTGCCAAGATGCATAGCATCAGAGGTCAAGGCCAGTTGCACATAGGACAACCATGAAGTCTGTGCTTGCTGGTACTCCGTGGGTAGCTCACACACCAGGGGACGTGATCAGTGTGTGTTATTCTCAAATGGATGGTGACCATTGTGGTTAATCATTAAAAGCTGTAGACTTGGCCGGGCGCGGTGGCTCAAGCCTGTAATCCCAGCACTTTGGGAGGCCGAGACGGGCGGATCACAAGGTCAGGAGATCGAGACCATCCTCGCTAACACAGTGAAACCCCGTCTCTACTAAAATACAAAACTAGCCGGGCGAGGTGGCGGGCTCCTGTAGTCCCAGCTACTCGGGAGGCTGAGGCAGGAGAATGGCGTAAACCCGAGAGGCGGAGCTTGCAGTGAGCTGAGATCCGGCCACTGCACTCCAGTCCGGGCGACAGAGCGAGACTCCGCCTCAAAAAAAAAAAAAAAAAAAAAAAAAAAAAGGTGTAGACTTTATTTTTTTCCCAAAAAAAAAAATGCTTTTAAGGAGAATGTAGAACATATGTACATCCTGAAAGCTTTCGGAAACGAATACTCTTCTTTTTCTTCAATAATGGGCTATTATACTTGATTTTACAAAGATCACTACCTTATTTTCTTGAGTATCCTTGTGAGGTCAGAGAGACCACTTTTGTTCTCATTTTACTGATGAAATAAGGAAACTGAGGCCTAGAGAGATTAATGGCCCTGAAGCCAAGATGGGAACACACATTCTCAATATGTCTAACAGGACTCTGTTTCCTGGACCACCACAGCTCAACTCTCTCTACTGAGTAAATATCTCCCAACAGGAGGGAAAGAAACTAGCCCTCACTGATCACCCTCTATGTCCTAGAAACTCCAACAAGCACTTTTTCTCGACTGTTTGCATTTTTGACAATTTAGCACTCAGATCAGAGAGGTTAAGTAACTGGCCCAAAGTCACCCAGTTAGTAAGGACTGGAGCTGGGATTTGAATGCAGGGGTGTTTGATGCTGAAGCCAGAGCTTTGTCGCTGAGCCTTCTGAGTTCAGCAAGCAGGGGAGATTTGGGAGAAAAGAGATGAAGGAAGTGAACAGATGCCTAGACAGGTCAAATAAACTGATCGCCAAGATTCAGATCTTTGCCTGGAGTTAGACCATCGCGTCTGCCACTGAGCAGCCTGAAAATTCCCCACCCAGCTTCCCACAGCACTTTTGACACTGGCCCCACAAGTCCACCAAATCTATCAGCACCAGGCATGGTTCTGCAAAGGTACCACCCCACCACGTGCAAAGGGAGGTAGAGAATTCTTGGACTTGCCTTTCTGATTAACTGGTCCTTCAGGGGTTCATGTGCTAGTTTTTGTTGTTGTTGTTGTTGTTTTAACTAGAATCTAAAAGGTTATTTCAGGTTTTCCTTATAAAGTATGCAACATCAACCAAGTCTTCATATGCCAGCACTAAGGTTCTGCGATGGCAATAGCATGGTCACAGGACACAGGTGAGGTGCTTTCTTTTTTTTTTTTTGAGACAGGGTCTCGCTGTCACCCAGGCTGAAGTGCAGTGGTGTGATCTTGGCTCACTGCAACCTCCGCCTTGTTGGGCTCAAGAGATCCTCCCACTTCAGCTTCCCAAGTAGCTGGGATTACAGGTGTGCACTACCACATCCGGCTACTTTTTGTATTTTCAGTAGAGATGGGGTTTCACCATGTCGGCCAGGCTGGTCTCAAACTCCTGAGCTCAGGTGATCCACCTGCCTGGGCCTCCCAAAGTGCTGGGATGACAGGTGCTTTCTTGGATTTACGTTCACCTCCATTAATTCACACGAGAACCCCAGGGACAGTTTCTCATCCGCGTCTTAGAGATGGAGACTCTGAAGCCCAAAGGTATTCTGGTGACTCAGGGTGGGGTTCAACTCTCAATCTCTCAACAGCAAAATTCCCCAGGAGGGCCTCCTCCCACAGGAAATGCCACCACCATCTGGGCATGCCCCTGCCTCACTTTGCCCCGCAAATGTTTCAGAAGCGTCCTCAAGTATCACCTCTGTACCACCAGATCACACTTACTCACCCTGGAAGTGAGGTTGTGAGCTGGAATCCATGGCAGGGGAAGACTTTCCTCTCCCAACACTGACAGGCAATTGTTGGGATGTCCTGGCATTTGGGGTGGCGAGCCTGGAGGGACAGACTCAATAATGGTCCCCAAAGATGTCCCCAGAATTTGCAAACATTTGACCTCACATGGTTAAAGGGACTCTGCAGACGTGATGACGTGAAGGATCTTGAGGTGGGGGGATGGTATTGGGTTATCTGGGAGGGCCCAATGTAGTCCCAGGGCACTTACAAGAGGGAGGGAGGAGGGCTGGACTCAGAGAAGACGTGACCATGGAAACCCAAGTCAGAGTGATGTGGCTGGAAGCCAAGGAAGGTGGCAGCCTCTAGAAGCTGGAAGAGGCAAGGAATGAAGTCTTTCCTAGAAGCCAGATGCAGTGGCTCATGCCTGTAATCCCAGCACCTTGGGAGGCCAAGGCGGGCGGACTGCTTGAGCTCAGGAGTTCGAGACCAGCCTGGGCAAAATGGTGAAACAACATCTCTACTAAAAGTACAAAAAAAATTAGCCAGGTGTGGTAGCTCACACCTGTAGTCCTAGCTACTTGAGAGGCTAAGGTGCGAGGATAGCTGGAGCCTGGTAGGCGGAAGTTGCAGATCCAAGATCATGCCATCGCACTCCAGCCTGGGCAACAAAGCCAGACCCTGTCTCCAACAACAACGAATTCTCTCCTAGAGCCTCCAGAAGGAGCAGCCCTGCTGATCCCTTGATTTCAACCCCATAATACCCATTTTGGACTTCCACCTTCTGGAACTTGGGATAAGGTGACACATTTGTGTTGTTTGAGGCCACTAAGTTTGTGGCAGTTTGTTACAGCTGCAAGAGGAAACTCATGCACACAGCATTACAGACTCAAGTCCAGTGGCTGAGGCTCCACCACACAAAAGAAATGCAAGCCTATTGGCCCATGAAGTCACGAAGGTCACCACCAGTATCCAGCTACACCAGATGACATGACAAGTTCCCCTTTGGGGTTGAAATACACCCAATCAAATTCACCTGCAGATTACTGCTAGCATAGCCTTAGGGTCAGAAATCAGTCATTCCCCTTATGCAACAATTTCAATCCATTTTAAAATTATTATCATTTTTTAGAGACAGGGTCTGGCTACGTTGCCCAGGCTGGACTCAAATTCTTGCACTCAAGTGATCCTCCCATTCAGCTTCCCGAGTGGCTGGGACTACAGGCACACACCACCATGCCTGTCCAATCCATTTTATATGAAGCCTTATGAGAAAGTGCTCCCCACCACCTCATTTTTTCCACGAATGTGGTAAGGCCTTGGTCCAGGAAACAGAAAAAAGAAAAGTATCACACTGTTTCAGAATGCAAGGGAAATTAATTAAATCCAAATTTTCACAGAACATTAAAATTTGAACACAACTCAAAACATACTTGAGATTCAGAATGGATTTCAAAACCCTTTCTGAGAAGACAAGCAAAAGAAACCCCAAACGACTTTGCTTTAGATGGTTCTCCCAAAATACCCCGAAGGGAGCTAGAAGGGAATGGTCAAGGAAGGCAGGTGGCAAAAGACTGCGAGGTTTTAGGGGAAAGTAAAAGAAAAAAAAAAAGGAAAAATTCAGGGTTGTCTCTTGGTTCTCAGTAATCCCGGGGCTAGACAGACAGCTGGATGAAGCGAACATCAGGAAATACCTCTGTGGAATGTGAAACCAAAGCAATTTGAAACAGGGTATGGGTTAGCCAACCGGGGAGGTGGTGGTGCTCATTTGAAAGTGCAAAGCAAACTACGATTTCACGGAGGGAGCTCGCTGGGAACAGGCATTCGAGGGCTGGATCTGGGGAGTCTTCTCTCAGGAAAGGGCACCCCCAGAGGCTCATTTTCTTGGTCAAGACACAATTATCATCTCTGAGACTCTCCTGTGATTGGAAGGTCTCCCCAGAGAACACCCAACCTCATAAAAAAGATTCCAGTAGGCGAGGCGCAGTGGTTTACGCCTGTAATCCCAGCACTTTGGCAGGCCAAGGCAGGAAGATCGCTTGAGCCTAGGAGTTTGAGACCAGCCTGGCCAACCCAGCAAGATCTCATCTCTACAAAAAATAAAATTAGTGGCGTGTGGTGGCACACAACTCTAATCCCAGCTACTCAGGAGGCTGAGATGGGAGGATGGCTTGAGCCCGGGAGGCAGAGGTTGCAGTGAGCCAAGATTGCACCACTGCACTTCAGCCTGGGTGACAGAGCAATACCCTGTCTCAAAAAAAAAAAAGTAGAAACAATCCAATATCCAAAAAAAGGAGAGTAAACAAGTTATGGTATATTCATGTGGTTAAATATTATACAGCAATTAAAATCATGTTTCCAAAGACTATTTAAGAACCAGAATGAGTCTTAATAAAATAATATTACGTGAAAAAGGCAAATATAACAAAAATTCCATTGTACTCAATAATTATGTATTTGTACAGACTGACAGTTTTGTGGAGGGTGGTCAGTGTAGGGGCTTTGGAATTAGAGTGATTTCCATCGGGGGTCTGGTGCTGTCACTTCTTAGCCATGTGAACGTGGTAAGTGATTCCCTCTCTCTGACTTCATTGTCTCACCTATAAGATGGGCTGGGACTGGATGAAGTGATTACAATGCCTGTGAAATATTAAGTGGCAAAGCAGCTGCTGCTGATCTGTTCAGTATTATTACCATGATGGTTTCTTATCTCTACCATTATTATTTATCTGTCCTCCAATTACTACCTGAGCAATTCTGTGCCTTGGCCCCATCCCAGAAGTTACCATATTTTTAGATGTAACAAAGGCAGCTCCAATGCTGAGTGCTTGTAAATATCAGCACTGGAGCACGTGGGCCCCCAAGATGCTAGTGCCTCATGGTGCTAGTGCAGATGGATCCTGAAAACTTGCAGGCTGCCTGGGCTGGGTGAGATATCAGAGGCGTGGAGGGCTGGGGAGCAGGGTGCTGTACGGCCATTAAAGGTCAACACTGAAGGTGTGTGGTGAGTTGAGATAGCCCAGCACTGCTGGTAATCAGTCAGGCCCCACCCCCCCTTCCACCCAGGTCTGCAAAGCAGAAGATGCCTTTGTCATCAGGGAGGCAAGGAGAGGCTTCCTGTTACTTGTATAGTTTCCCAGCTCTACAAAGGGAATGAGGGTGCGATAAGGGGGATCAACAATAACAACAGGTAGAGTGTTATACATTCTATACAAGAAGGCGTATATAATAGTATACATATTACATGCAATAATTACATGTAATGTAGTATATATAATACTGTATTAGTTTGTTCTCACATTGCTAATAAAGACATACCTGAGACTGGGTAATTTATAAAGGAAAGAGATTGAATGGACTCACAGTTCCACATGGCTGGGGAGGCCTCACAATCACGGCAGAAGATGAAGGAAGAGCAAAGGCACATCTTACATGGCGGCCGGCAAAGAGAGAGCATGTGCAGGGAAACTCTCCCTTATAAAACCATCGGATTTCGTGAGACTTACTCACTACTAGGAAAACAGTACGGAGGAAACCATCACCATGATTCAGTTACCTCCCACCAGGTCCCTCCCACAACATGTGGGAATTGTGGGAGCTGCAAATCAAGATGAGATTTGAGTGGGGACACAGCCAAACCATAACAAATACATAATAGTTAATTATATTATATATACTATATAGCATATATAGCATATAATTAATAAAATAGTTAATATTTTCTATATAGTATATATACTTATAACGATTATGATTATAATTATATTATTCTCCACTAGATAATACATAATACTTGTAACTATTATGATTATAGTTATATTATTCTCTATAATATATAATACTTACAACTAATATTATTACAGTTATCTTATTCTCCATTAGATAATATATAATACCTGTAACTATTATGATTATTATTCTGTTCCTGAGTTTGTCTTTGGTTATTCTCTGGAGCACTGGAGAGCTTGGCTTCAGCAGATGGGGTCCCTAGATTCCAGCCTCACTCCTGCCTGGTTAGACTGATACATGTATGTATGGATACATGTATGTATCCAACCTCTGCTTCTTTAACAATGAATGCTGGGAGCAAGCAGCATTTCACAAGTGCATGCTATGTGCCAGACACTGCCCCTGCATGTCCCCTCAAAGCGTTGCCACAGCACTGTGGGCTGGGTGTCATTCTGTGATATATGCCAGGATATATTATGTTCTGTGGGAGCCCACCATCCACTTGCCCCTTCCCTGTACACACTGCCATTCCCCACCCCCAACATGGGGAACTCTGCTACCCCCTTGAAGGTTTTGACTAATAGAATCATGTCGTGCCATCCCAGTGCTTAGCTTTGAAGAGATCTAGAAGTTTCTGCTTCCCTTTTCTTGAAATATTTGCTCTGGGGACACTCCCTCTTGGAGTCCAGCCACATGGAGAGGCCATGTATAGGCACTGAAGCTAACAACCCCAGCTGAGCTCCCAGCCCGCAGCCAGCATCAACCACCAGCCATAGAAGTGCGCTATCTTGGACACCAGCCCAAGCGGGTCTTCAGATAACTTTAGCTCCAGCCAATATCTGACTGCAGCCTCAGGAGACACTGTTAGCAAGAACAGTGATGGAGCCCTGTTTACTCATACCATATGATATGGTTTGACTCGGTGTCCCCACCCAAATCTCATCTCGAATTGTATTCCCATAATTCACATGTGTTGTGGGAGGGACCCAGTGGGAGATAATTGAATCATGGTGGTGATTTCCCCATGCTGTTCTCATGGTAGTGAATAAGCCTCATGAGATCAGATGGTTTTATCAGAGGTTTCTGCTTTTCCGTCCTCCTTATTCTCTCTTTGCCTGCTGCCATCCATGTGAGACAGGACTTGCTCCTCCTTGCCTTCCACCATGATTGTGAGGCTGCCCCAACCATGGGAAACTGTAAGTTCAATTTTTTCTTTTGTAAATTGCCCAGTCTCGGGTATGTCTTTATCAGCAGTGTGAAAACGGACTAATACACCATAGAACTATGAGAACTAGTAACCAACTATTATTTTAACCACCATATTTTGCTGTGATTTTTTAGTGCACCAATGGGTAACTAGAACATACTTGTTTCCCATTTGCAGTTGGGAAACTGAGATCTTGGAGGTGAAAAGAATTGCCCGATTCAGTTGCTAAGCAGCAGAACCAAGATTCCTGGAGCACAGGTTCCTGACTGTCAGGCCACACAGCCTCTGCACCAGGCTGGAAGAGGGAACACTGTGGGATGTGAAAGCTTCCCATGTATTCAGGAAACTCTCAAATGAGCCAGTGAATGTGAGAGCCAGAAAGGGGGGTGACGAAGAAGCATGGCTCTGCTCTGCACTCACAAGAGGGCAGGGAGATGGGGCCCAACCAGCTTACTGAGTGACGCAGGGAACTATCGAACGGTCACAGGACATCACTTTGTGGGATAAAATCAGACTCACTGCCAGAGCCGTGGCTGAAAAACAGACCTGAGTGGCGAAGGTGGCAGAATCTGGCTCCTGCACAGCACAGCCTCCAAGCTCAAGCTATCATGTGTGACCAGAAACCAGAGGAGGGGCTGCCGGCACTCGTGACATGTCCAAACAGTAGGGCTTTGTGCACCTTCACATGGAGAGAGAAGGTGCATGATTCCTAAGGCAGCTGTGACAGGCCATAGGTTCCCAAGAACCCCAGCTTCCTTCTCGGGGTCAGAGCAGCAGGGAACCCTCAGGAAGAGGCCGTTATATTGCCTGCCCAGAGTAGGCCTGGAGGAAGCCCCAAGAACGATGGAAAATGGGGACCCAACAAGGGGACACGTGCAGAGGTCCAGGCCGCTGTCCAGGGACACCTGGATTAATCCAGCCCCCTGGGTTAAGGTGAGGTCTATTATTTAGCAGCCACTGCTCACTTTCCTCCTGAGAGGGCAGCTGCCTTCTCCCTCCTGTCTGCTTTTAATCTAACCTATGTTTATTATTAGGAAACCTCTGGAAGTGGAACCTCTGGAAGTCAGAACCAAGCCCAGGGAAACAGCTTCAGGCAGGTTGGATCTGCTGTAGGGTAACCCATTTGTCCTGGTTTGCCCAGGACCTTCCTAGTTTTAGCACTGACAGTCTCAAATCCCAGGAAATCCCTCCATCACAGACATCACCACAGGACAATGGGTCACCTTAGTCTACTTCTGCCACAGACACCAAAATTTGTTCACACTCTGTGGTCAGAACCAAATTACCCTCCCTCCTCCAAATTAAAGAAAAAACCCCAGCCTAGGTGGCTCACACCTGTAATCCCAGCACTCTGCGAGGCCGAGGCAGGTGGATCACTTAAGGTCAGGAGTTCGAGACCAGCCTGGCCAACATGGTGAAACCTGTCTCTATTAAATATACAAAAATTAGCAAGGGTGTGGTGGCACTCACCTGTAATCCCGGCTACTTGAGTGGCTGAGGCACGAGAATCACTTGAACCTGAGAGGTGGAGGTTGTGGTGAGCTGAGATCACACCGCTGTACTCCAGCCTAGGTGACAGAGTGAGATCCTATCTCAAAAAAAGGAAAAAAGGAAAAGAAAAACCTCACTAGTTCATTGTCCCTTCTCTCACCTTGAGTGAGACCATCTTTGACCCTGGGGGAGAAAAGGCATGACCTTGAGTAATAAAAACAGCAGCAATAATAACAATGATAGTTGCAAGAAGCACTCTAGTTATGTTAGCTACCACTATCACTGTTGCAAGCCCTTCCCAAGTAGTACCTCTTTCAGTCCTCACCACAACCCAGTAAGAGAGGCACTATTCTTACCACTGTTTCCTGGTGGAGGTTACTGAGTCTGGAGGAGTGAAGTGCCTGCCCAAGATCACACAACCAGCTGTGGTGGAGTCGGGATTCTCCCTCAAGCAGATTCAAAGCTGACTGCGGCACTTTCTAGTTGGGTGGCTTTGGGCAATTAAATAAGTCACCTCCTGAGCCTCACTTTGCTCATTTATATGGTTTGGCTCTGTGTCCCCACCCAAATTTCATCTTGAATCTTGAATTGTACTCCCATAATTCCCACATATTGTGGGAGGGACCCAGTGGGAGATAATTTGGATTATAGGGATGGTTTTCCCCATACTGTTCTTGTGGTAGTGAATACGTCTCATGAGATCTGATGGTTTTATTAGGGGTTTCTGCTTTTGCATCTTCCTCATTTTTCTCTTGCCACCACCATGTAAGAAGTGCCTTTCACTTTCCACCAAGATTGAACTGTAAATCCATGAAACTTCTTTTTCTTCCCAGTTTCAGGGATGTCTTTATCAGCAGCATGAAAATGGACTAATACAGTAAATTAGTACCAGTAGAGTGGGGGCATTGCTGAAAATATACCCGAAAATGTGGAAGCAACTTTGGAACTGAGTAACAGGCAGAGGCTGGAACAGTTTGGAGGGCTCAGAGTAAGACAGGAAAATGTGGGAAAGTTTGGAACCTCCTAGACATTTGTTGAATGGCTTTGACAAAAATGCTGATAGTGACATAAACAATAAGGTCCAGGTTGAGATGGTCTCAGATGTAAATGAGGATCTTGTTGGGAACTGGAACAAAGCTGACTCTTGTTTTGTTTTAGCAAAGAGACTGGAGCCATTTTACCCCAACCCTAGAGATTTGTGGAACTTTGAACTTGAGAGAGATGATTTAGGGTATCTGCTGGAAGACATTTCTAAGCAGCAAAGCATTCAAGAGGTGACTTGAGTGCTGTTAAAAGCATTCCAGGCTGGGCGCAGTGACTCATGCCTGTAATCTCAGCACTTTGGGAGGCCGAGGCAGGTGGATCACAAGGTCAGGAGTTCAAGACCAGCCTGGCCAATATGGTGAAACCCCGTCTCTGCTAAAAACACAAGAATTAGCCAGGCTTGGTGGCAGGCACCTGTAGTCCCAGCTACTCGGGACTGAGGCTGAGGTAGAAGAATCACTTGAACCTGGGAGGGAGAGGTTGCAGTAAGCCAAGATCACACCACTGCACTCTAGCCTGGATGACACAGCGAGACGCCATCTCTCAAAAAAAAAACATTCCATTTTAAAAGGGAAACAGAGCATAAAAGTTTGGAAAATTTGCAGGCTGATGTTGCAGTAGAAAAGAAAAACCCATTTGTTGAGGAGAAATTCAAGCTGGCTGCAGAAATTTGCATAAGTAACAAGGAGCAGACTGTTAATCCCCAAGACAATGAGGAAAATATCTCCAGGGCACGTCAGAGGTTTTCATGGCATCCCCTCCCATCACAGATCTGAAAGCCTAGGAGAAAACAATGGTTTTGTGGACCAGGGTCCCCATGCTATGTGCAGGCTAGGGACTTGGTGCCCTGCATCCCAGGTGATCCAGCTGTTGCTAACAGGGGCCAAGGTATAGCTCATCTCATGGTTTCAGAGGGTGCAAGCCCCAAACCTTAGCAGCTTTCATGTGGTGTTAAGCCTGCAGGTACATGGAAGACAAGAAGTGAGGTTTGGGAACCTCCAGCTAGATTTCAGAAGATGTATGGAAACGCCCGGATGCCCAGACAGAAGTTTGCTGCTGGGGTGGGGCCCTCATGGAGAACCTCTGCTAGGCCAGTGTAAAAGGGAAATGTGGGGTCAGAGTCTCCACAGAGAGTCCCTACTGGGGCACCGCCTAGTGGAGCTGTGAGAAGACAGTCACTGTCCTGCAGACCCCAGAATGGTAGATCCACCGACAGCTTGCACCATGAACCTGGAAAAGTCACAGACACTCAACGCCAGCCTGTGAAAGCAGCCAGGAGGGAGGCTGTACCCTGCAAAGCCACAGAGGCGGAGCTGCCCAAGACTGGGAACCCACCTATTGCATCAGCATGACCTGGATGTGAGACATGGAGTCAAAGGAGATCATTTGGAGCTTTAAAATTTGACTGCCCCACTGGATTTCAGATTTGTAACCCCGTTTTGCCCAACTTCTCCCATTTGTAACAGCTGTATTTATCCAATACCTGTACCCCCATTGTATCTAGGAAGTCACTAGCTTGCTTTTGATTTTATAGGCTCATAGGTGGAAGGGACTTGCCTTATCTCAGATGAGACTTTGGGCTGTGGACTTTGGGGTTAATGTGGAACTTTGAACTTGAGAGAGATGATTTAGGGTATCTGCTGGAAGACATTTCTAAGCAGCAAAGCATTCAAGAGGTGACTTGAGTGCTATTAAAAGCATTCCAGTCTGGGCAGAGTGACTCACGCCTGTAATCCCAGCACTTTGGGAGGTCTGTTAGGAGTTAAGACTTTAGGGGACTGTTAGGAAGGAAGGCATGATTGGTTTGGTTTTGAAATATGAAGATATGAGATTCAGAGGGGCCAAGGGTGGAAAGATATGGTGTGGCTGTGTCCCCACCCAAATCTCATCTTGAATTGCACTCCATAATTCCCGTGTGCTGTGGGACCCAATGGGAGATAATTCGAATCATGGAGGTGGTTTCCCCCATACTGTTCTTATGGTAGTGAGTAAGTCTCATGAGATCTGATGGTTTTATCTGCAGTTTCTGCTTTTGCATCTTCCTCACTTTTCTCGTGTCACTGCCATGTAAGAAGTGCCTTTCACCTCCCACCATGATTCTGAGGCCTCCCCAGCCGTGTGGAACTGTAAATCCAATTAGACCTCTTTTTCTTTCCAGTCTCAGGTATGTCTTTATCAGCAGCATGAAAATGGACTAACACACTCATCTATAGAATGGGGGTAACAACCTTCCTCAGAGGACTATTGCGACAAAGAAATGAAAGAACATAAGGAAACAGTCCAGTTCATGCCTAGTATGTAAGGGCCTGATAAATATAAGTGGTGATGATGATGATGATGATTACTATTTTTCCTATTGTGGAACTCAGTGGATATGGAACCTCCAGAAGCCAGCACAAAGTCCAGGGAAACTAGATGAGGTGGCTCTTTCCCCTCCAGGCCAACCCAACCCAAGCCACACCCAGAAAGTGACTTCGGGCAGGGCACCAGCTGGCAGCAGCAAGGCTGCACCAAGCACATTCCCAAACACCTCACATGTGTCACTCAAAGTCAGGCACAGTCTTTAATGTACCTATAATGCTCCAGGAATAGGACATTTCTCCCAGAGGGGCTTTGGTAAAGGAGGGTGGGTTCAATGGCTCCTCTGAGACTCATCTGGCCTTGGTACTTGTATCAGTCAGTTGTCATTGCAAAACAAACAACTGCAGAAGTTCAGAGGCAAACACCAGTGAGCGTTCACTACCCACACATCTGGGGTGGTTGGTAGGAGGCTCTGTTGATCTTGGCTGGGCTCTCCCAGATGTCTAGGAGTTGGCTGGATGTTGGCTAATCCAGGCTGGCCTCAGGAGAAACCGCTAGATGGCTCACCTGTGCTCCACATGTCTAACTAGGCTTGTTCTCACAATGGTGGCAGAGACTGAAGTGATTAATTGGAAACACACAACACCCCTTGAGGCCTAGCCTGAGGACTGGCACATCATCACTTTCTTCTCATTCTCCTGGCTAAGGCAAGTCACAGAAGGTGGGGAATGCCTGCCACTTGTGGACTGGAGAAGCTTCAAGGTCACATTACAAAAGGCATGAATATAGGAGGTGAGAAGCAATTCTCATTCAGGCTCTAATTGAGCCACTTGGTGGTGAAACATTACTCTTCCCAGTCAAACCTCTCCCTACTCCATTTTTTTTTTAAAAAGTACCAAATGTGTATTATAACATCCTGAAATCATTATTTCAAACCTCTCCCTAGTTAAGAACCTCTTTTTTATGTCCAAATAGCAAGTAGAAACCACATCTTTATAAACACATGAACCTCCTGAAGGTAGAGGTGATGCTCTTGAGAAGATAACCTTTTATAAATTAGATATTATTTGCTGTAGGTAAGAAAGTTCTGCTATTCAGGTGAATCTTCAAAATTTTAAACAATTGCCAAAATAGACTACATTAAATTTAGCTTAGATAAGTTGCCTTAAAGGAGGAATCCAGCAAGGATTCTAGAAATTAGAAGTAACGACCTGGGAGTTCACGTCTCAACAGTCCAGCCCTGTTTCTCCATCTGCAAAACTGGAATCATAACAATAGCGATGCTAATACTAATAATACTGTACATTATCTCATTTGAGTTTCCCCACAGTCTCGGAAGCTAGAGTAATTACTATCCTCTAGGAAAACGAGACTCAGAAAGGGTGAGTGATTTACCCAAAGTCACACAGCTCATCTTCAAGGCAGTGTTCGGTTAGAACCTCCGTGTTCCCTTCTACACTGCTGGTGGGAATGTAAACTAGTACAACCACTATGGAAACCAGTGTGGAGATTCCTCAAGGAACTAAAAGTAGAACGACCATTTGATCCAGCAATCCCACTGCTGGGTATCTACCTAGAGGAAAAGAAGTCATTATATGAAAAAGATATTTGCACACACATGTTTATAGCAGCACAATTTGCAATTGCAAAATTGTGGAACCAACCCAAATGCCCATCAATCAACGAGTGAATAAAGAAACCATGGCATATATATACAATGGAATGCTACTCAGCCATAAAAAGGAATGAATTAATGGCATTCACATCACCACGCAACCTGGATGGGCACCTTGGAGACTATCATTCTAAGTGAAGATACCACCAGGAATGGGAAAACCAAACAATTCAAAAATCCAGTATGTTCCTCACTCATAGGTGGGAGGCTAAGCTGGCATGAGATGCGCACAAAAGGCATAGAAGGGTGACGCAATGGGCCTTTCGGGACTCAGGAAAGGCTGGAAAGGGGGTGGGCGACTAAAGCCACTTACAAGTTGGGTTCAGTGCCTATACTGCCTGGATGATGGGTGCACCAAAATCTCACAATCACCACTCAGAACCTTACTCATTTAACTAACATAACCTATCTTTCCTAAAAGACTTATGACCACTAAAACCATAATTAAAAAAAGAAACAAAACCTCTGTGTTCCAACTCTCAGTCCTAGGATCTTTTTCCCTCCCCAGTTATGCAACCCAGCAAAAAGATAACTAGCGAAGGGGAGGGTGGGATTAACTCACATGGCCTTTGTGGGTTTCTCATTAGAAGAAACTGTTCTTTCCCTTGCTTTTCCATTGTGGTTTTTCTTTTTTTTTTTCTTTTTTTCTGATTTTACCATGAACCACCTCATTCGGATATACCCAGTCCAGCTTCCTGGAACCGTGCGGAAAAGCTGTTCTCAAAGTCTCCTCCTCCCTTTTTTTCCCTTCTCTTTTTCCAGTTGCAGCTGCAGCCTGGGCCCTGAGTGCCAGCTAGCCAGCAGCTGGGAATGCCTGCATTTTTGGGAATCCAGCAGACCAAGGCCCCGTTTTTTTCTGTCACCAGTAGGCACTTTCCCCCAGAAGGCCTGCCAAAGCTGTCTCCAAGGCCCTGACAGTGTCCTGAGGCCCCCAGAGAAACAACTGAACAAGATTAAGACCAATAAAACAGACTTCGCTTCTAAAAGATGGCCAAACGCTCCCAACATGGCAGAAACTGGAAGCATCAAGACTTAGAAAATTGTATCTTAGAAACCATCCCATCATCACTGGAGTGCTGTTGAATTTCCCTTTACTATCATTTTGAAATTGGAAAAAGGCCCCAGGCCCCAGGCTGGAGGTCAGGAAGAGCAGAGCTGTGGCAAGCCTAGAACCCGGGGCCACTGAGCCAGCTGCTTTCAAGGCCACGTGTGCAGGGGAACAGCACAGAGCTGTCTGAGTCTGGAATCGTCCGTCTGGAGTCTGAGCTAGGCGTGCCTGTGGGTGGCACTGGCTAATTGCTCTCATATTTTCTTTCAATAAATAGCACCCTTGTTCAGGTCCTCTGAACTCCTATTGAGGAAGCAGGAAAATGGTCAAGATCCCTGCCCTCTGGGGCTGGCATTTTACTGGGGGAAGCAGATAATAAAGAATACATATGGCCGGGTGTGGTGAGTGGCTCACGCCTGTAATCCCAGCACTTTGGGAGGCCGAGGCAGACGGATCACCTGAGGTCGGGAGTTTGAGACCAGCCTGGTCAACATGGTGAAATCCCATCTCTACTAAAAATACAAAAAAAAATTAGCCAGGTGTGGTGGTGCACACCTGTAATCGCAGTTACTAAGGAGGCTGAGGCAGGAGAATCTCTTGAACCCGGGAAGTGGAGGCTGCAGTGAGCTGAGATCACGCCACTGCACTCCAGCCTGGGCAACAGAGTGAGACTCTGTCTCAAAAAAAAAAAAAAGAGGGAGGCAGGAGGATCAGGTCAGAGGAGAAGTGATGACGGAATCAGAGGCTGGAATGTGCGCTTCAAAGATGGAAGAAGGAGCCATGAGCTAAGGAATTCAGGAAGTTTCTACATGCTGGACAAGGTCAGGGAACAGAGCCTCTCATAGTGTGCCAGAAGGAACACAGCCCTGTGGACGACTTGGTTTTAGCCCGGTGAGAGGCCTTTTGGACTTCTGGCCTCCAGAACTGTGAGATAATGAATGTGCATTGTTTTAGGCACTCGGTTTGTAATCATCTGTTACAGCAGCAACAGGAAGCGATCACAGGGATTTAGGCAAGCTGGGGGGAAAGTGTTCCAGGCACAGCCACAGCAGGTGTGAAGGCCCTGAGGCAGGGAGCATATTTGGAAGGCTCCAGGAACAGTGAGGAGGCTGGAGTGGCTGGGGCAGTATGGATGAGAGGAAGAGATGAAAGAGGGAATAGATTGGTGTGTGTGGTGACAGAGACCTTGGAAAAAGCTCTGACTTTTGCTTGGAGAGACATGGGGAGCCCCTGCAGGTCTCATCAGAGACGTCAGCAAGTTGAGTGGAAAGGACCTTGTTGGGACACATTCTTTCCCAGCTCCCACACTAACCAGCATAACATCGGGGACGTCACCGTGCTATGCGTCAGCTCCGAGGGCAGGGGACTTTGTTTTGTTTACTACTCAAGACACGGAACCTAATCACATCTGCAAAGACCTTTTTTCCCAATAAAATCACATTCACAGGTTCTGGGTGGACACATCTTTGGGAGGACCAGCATTCAGCCTAGTCCACCCCTCTGGCTCCTGTTCACAGCCCGGGGTCTCAGGAGACAGAGCTGCCTCCAGAACGACGCCTGGACCCACAGGCATGCGTGATCAGTTACAAGCTCTTCTCTTTAGCTCCAGATTAGAGACTTCCTGTTCCCGAGCTCTTTGTCCTGTGTCCAGTCCCGCGTGTTGACTGCCATCTGGAGCTGACATATCTGGAAGTGAAGTGATGACAGAGACAGCACCCTAGATAAAATGAGGGTGGTAGCTACTTGGGGGCTCCACACCCACAGCAGGGCCCCTGCCATTCCAGACCTCCCTGGGCAGAAGAAACCTTGCCTTTCACTTTCCGTCCCTCCTGATAACGTGCCCCTCAACCTTCACCTGTGGGCAGGTCTGTCCTTGCCTTTTTCTCTCCCTTCTTCCCCGTCTTTCTGCCTTTTGCCTCGCTCTTTGGGTTTTCAGGAAATATACGCACTAAACCATCAGTACACCCCATTCTGCCTGGGGCAGCCAGGGTTATGTGGGTTGTCCCAGCGTGATTAGAAACAGCAGACTTTTCACTCGAGATGCCCCAGTTTGGACAATAAACTCTATGATCCTGCTGCATAGGAATACCCTTTCTGAGCCAGAGTTCATCAACGTGAACAATGTGCCGGACTCCATGGCAAGGCATTAAAATTCCCACAAAGACACCTCAAGCTGTTTATTTAAACTAGGCAACAGAGAATGTGATTTAAAACACAAAAACCTGAAACCAGGTATAAAGTCGCCATCCAGCCTTCCAGCTGCTCAAGTCAAATGTTTTCAAGCCATCCCCAATTGCTCTCTGTCATTTGTATCACTTGTGCCATTTGTCAGCAAATCCTATTGGTTCTGCCTTCTGGACACCTCTAGAATGCAACCCCTGCTGTCCACTCCTGGCAAGGCCACTGGCATCTCAGGCTGAACCATTGCAGGGCTTTAAACAGAAGAGTGACATGCTCCGGCTTGTATTTTAACATGCGACGTGATCCTTTTAAAGCATTCACCCGTTCCTGTCACTCCTCTGCACAAAACTCTGCCAGGGCTCACATCTCACTCACAGCAAAAGCTTAAGTTCTCACAACGGTCCAGGAGGCCCTGTGTGATCCCCCATCTCCTCCCAGTCACTCGGCTGGCTGCCCTTCCTAATAGTGCCCTCATCCCTCCACTCCTGCCTCCTGGCGGTGCTGCTGGTCCTCAGGCAGGCCACCCACACCCACCACTCCTTGCCTTGACCATTCTAAGGCCATGCAGATGTCCCTCCCAGGGAGGCCCCTCCTGGCCCCCATCTGAGATGATGCACACAGCCCTCCCCAGCATCCCCTCACCCCTACTCCCTCGATCTCTTTCTCCAAAGCTCTGATCCCCACTCATCTTCCTATTTGTTTTATTTGCTGACCTTACAGATCTCCCATCTGCTCCCACTAGAATCTCGGCTTTGAGAGGACAAGGATTTGGGTCTACTTTGTTCACTGCTGTGTCATGAGCTACTAAAACGTATCTGGCACATAGGAGGTGCTCAACAAATATCTACTGAATTAATGAATGAGGATGCTTAGACTTCTTAAACAATTATCCATCTAAAACCAACTTATAAATAACATAAAACTACATTTTTTTTTTTAATTTATAAAAACAATTACTTGTTTTTACCACTACATACCACTATGTAATGGCTAAAATCCGAAATACGCCAAACATTGCAAGGACATAGAGCAGCAGGAAACCTCATTGGTTGCCCGTGGGAATGCAAAATGGTGTAGCCACTTTGGAAGACAGTTTGACAGCATCTTCCAAAGATAAGTATAATCTTACCATACAATCCAAAAATCATATTCCTAGGAATTTGTCAAACTGATCTGAAAGCTTATGTCTACAGAGAAACCTACATATGGGCTGGGTGTGGTGCCTCACGCCTATAATCCCAGCACTTTGGGAGGCTGAGTCAGGTAGGTCACCTGAGGTCAGGAGTTCGAGACCAGCCTGGCCAATATGGTGAAACCCTGTCTCTACTAAAATACAAAAATTAGCCAGGCATGGTGGTGAGTGCCTGTAATCCCAGCTATGCGGGGAGCTGAGGCAGGAGAATTGCTTGAACCCAGGAGGCAGAGGTTGCAGTGAGCCGAGATTGCGCCATTGCATTCCAGCCTGAGCGACGGACCGAGACTCTGCCTCAAAAAATAAAAAATAAAAAACCTGCACACAAATGTTTATGGCACCTTTATTCATAAATGCTAAAACCTGGGAGTAGCCAAGACATCCTTCAAGAGCTGAATGGATAAACTGTGATACGCCCATGCAATGGAATATTATTCAGTGATAAAAGAAATGAGCTCTCAAGCCATGGATGGACCTAGAAGAACCTTAAATGCATATTGCCAAGTGAAAGAAGCCAGTCTGAAAAGACTCCATATGATTCCACTTAAACGACATTCTGGAAAAGGCAAAACTATAGAGACGGTAAAAAGACGAGTGGCCGCCAGGGGTTTAGGGTGATGGAGGGATGAGTGGGCGGAGCACAGAGGATTTTCAGAGCCGGGACACTACTCTTAGATGTGATACTGTCATGGGGGCTCCGGGACTACACATTTGTCAAAACCCATTGCCTGCAGAAAGCAAACAGTGAGGAAACCCTAACGTAAGCTAAGAACTTCCATTGGTAACACAGGAGTGTCCCGTATCCGCAGTTCTGCTTTCCGTGGTTGATCACCCACCATCAACAGCTGCCTGAAAATATTAACTGGAAAATTCCAGAAATCAACAATTCATAAGGTTTCAACCGCGTGCCATGCTGCACAGTGTGAGGAAATCTCGTGCCATCCTGCCCAGGACATGAGCCTTCCTTGTGTCCAGCATATCAACGCTGTGGACACTACCCACCTGTCAGTCACTTAGTCACTGCCTCAGTTATCAGATGGAAAAAAACATAGGAGATATGGGGCTTGGTGGCATCCACAGTTTCAGGCATCCACTGGGTGTCTTGGAACATGCCCCTGAGGATAACAGGAGCCCACTGTAATGTATAAATAGTGGCTCATTCATTGTAACAAATGTCCCGTGCTAAATGCAAGATGTCAATAATGGGGAAACTGTCGAGGGGAGGTATAGGGGAATTTCTATACCATCTTCTCAATAATTTTTTTTTTTTTTTGAGATGGAGTTTTGCTCTTGTTGCCCAAGCTGGAGTGCAATGGCACGATCTCGGCTCACCACAACCTCAGCCTCCCAAGTAGCCGGGATTACAGGCTTGCGCCACCACACCCAGCTAATTTTGTATTTTTAATAGAGACGGGGTTTCTCCATGTTGGTCAGGCTGGTCTCAAACTCCTGATGTCAGGTGATCTGCCCGCCTTGGCCTCCCAAAGTTGTGGGATTACAGACGTGAGCCACCGTGCCTGGCCAAAATTTTTTTTTTAATTAAAAAAACAGTGATATAATGTGGCAGTTGATGCCATTGTCCTGGAATGGAGTCACCTCTCACAGCTCAAATAAGGTGCTGGCCTCTGGACCCACTGTGGGGAGCTAAGTCCACCAGAGGAGTGGGAAACCACACTGGCACCATATGCCACAGCCATTCAGGCCTCACTGGGCAGGGACAGTCATTGGCACAGTAAGTCACCCTCTGTTCTTTGCTTAACATCCAGAGCAATTGAAGTAGTGGTAGTTGGTTCAAATATAATCATCAATGCAAAGGCAGTCGTGGACACCAAAGTCACATGTCCTCAGTCACAAAGCACTCAACCAAGTGACTGGGAATATTGTCGTTGTGAGGTGGAGTGTCTCCAAAGACAGCTGTCATCAACGCCTTCCCCCACGCCAGATGTGTGTGCTGCACCCCCCATGTGGGCGGGCCTGGGACTGGTTTTGACCAATAAAACAGGCAGAAGGGAGGCTGTGCGAGTTCCTCTCAAAGGCCTGGCCTTTGAGAGGACTGGCAGCTTCCACATCCCTTCTGTTGGAGACAGCCACCATGTGAGAAGTTTGAGCTACTCTGAGGGCACAGTGCCACAGCAAAGCCTACGGTAGCAATAAGGAGAGAGAGATGACCATCCAGGTGCCAACCTGCCAATCATCCCGGCTGAGGGGCCAGCCGCCATCTTGAAAGAAGCCATCTCGGACATTCCAGACGCAGGGTACACCACGGGGAACAGGAGAGCCACCCAGCTGATCCCACAATGGTGGGAAATAGACATTGTTGGGTTTTAAGTCACAAGAGAGAACTGAAACTCATTGAAATGGAGACAAAATGAAAACATTCTCAGAGAGAGCTTTCAGAATCTCTAACATGGGGGTCCACAACCCCTGGGCCACAGATGGGTATCAGTTCTGTTAGCAACCAGGCCACACAGGAGGTAAGCCGCAGGTGGGCAAAGCAAAGCTGAGCTCCGCCTCCTGTCAGAGATCAGCAGTGGCATGAGATTCTCACAGGAGTGAGAACCCTATTGTGAACTGCGCATGCGAGGGATCTAGGTTCTGTGCTCCTTATGAGAATCTAACGCCTGATCATCTGTCACTGTCTCCCGTCACCCCCAGATAGGACCATCTAGTTGCAGGAATACAAGCTCAAGACTCTCAGTGATCCTACATTATAATGAGTATGTAATAATAATAGAAATAAGTGCACAGCACATGTAATGCACTTAAATTATGCCAAAACCATTCCTGCACCCTCCAGCCCGGTCTGTGGAAAAACTGTCTTCCACAAAACCGGTCCCTGGTGCCAAAAAGGTTGGGGACCACTGCTCTAACACATAGTCACGCTCCCCAGGTTGAGAGACATTTATTTAGAAGATAGTGCAGCTGTCCCTAGCCTCCCATTCCTAACCATCCCATCTGTTGGGGTCATACTCACCTCCTCTGTGGTTTTACTCACCTTTCCTAAGCTGCATTCTCCAACAAATCCACAGCACTCTACCTAAGGCCAAACCTCATTCTCTCCCCCAACTTGTCTAGAGAACTAGTCAACTCCCAAACCCTCCCTCCCTCACCACCATTGCCTCGCTGGTACAACACTCCTTAGTTCAGTGGATGTTTCAGATAACTAAAAACTAATCTGGTCCATTTACACAGGATTTCCTCATATGAGAAAGGAAGTATTTAGGCTGTATGTGTTGGGGCAGGGGAAACAACAGAAATTTTTTTGCCTTTTGTCTTATTCTTTAGGCATGTTTTTTGTTTCTCCCTTTTTTTCCTTAATAACATGGAAGTTAGGACAGGCGCGGTGGCTCATGCCTGTAATCCCAGCACTTTGGGAGGCTGAGGTGAGTGGATCACCTGAGGTGGGAAGTTCGAGACCAGCCTGGCCAACATGGTGAAACCCTTTCTCTACTAAAAATACAAAATTAGCCAGGTGTGGTGGCGGGTGCCTGTCATCCCAGCTACTCAGGAGGCTGAGGCAGGAAAATTGCTTGAACCTGGGAGGTGGAGGTTGTGGTAAGCCAAGATAGTGCCACTGCACTCCAGCCTGGGCAACAAGAGTGAAACTCCACAACAACAACAACAACAACAAACATGGAACTTTGTGAAATGTTTTGAGACCCCGAGAAGTGAAACAAGAATCCTGCTGGGCAGCCTCCCAGTGCTTCCTTTCTCCACAATTCATGAAACAGGCATCTGCAGAACATAACCGTGTCCCAGCTTTCAGGGAAGCTGCAGCTCAGACAGGAGCCAGACACGTGGCTAGCCAGTCCCATGCGATGTGAATGCTGTCATGGAGGAGTAGGGGCAGGTCGTGGAAGCAGGAAAGTGTTGGCTCGGCATTTCGGGAGGAGAGGACGCTCCTGCTGAGTTTTGATGGCTGTTGTTCTGGAGAAAAATGTGGAAGAATTCAGCTTGGGAAGTGGCCATATTGACAAGCAAGGAAGGGGAAGGGACTCCCAGAAGAGAGAGCCAGGAGGAGTGTGGCACATTTGGGAAACCACAAGGAGGCCCAGTATGGTTGGCTTCTGGGTGGCTGTGCCTTTACGGGAAGCCAGGAGCCTTGGAGATTGTCCTGCCAGGAATGTGAAACCATGGAATGATGTAGAGTTAACAGCATCAGGCATGGTGGCGGGTGCCTGTAATCCCAGCTACTAGGGAGGCTGAGTAGCTTCCCTGCTTCCACGACCTGCCCCCATTCCTCCATGACAGCATTCACATCTCATGGGAGTGGCTAGCCACGTGTCTGGCTCCTGTCTGAGCTGCACGCCACCCTGAAAGCTGGGACAGGGTTATGTTCTGCAGATGCCTCTCTCATGAATTATGGAGCAAGGAAGTACTGGGAGGCCACCGAGCAGGATTCTTGTTTCTGCTGCACGACATTGTGCGAGTCACTTCTCAAGTCACTTTGGAGGTCTAGAAAGATCACTCCGTATGAATTGGAACTGAGGCAGGAAGACCTCTTAGGATGCCTCAGCTGTTGTTCTGGAGAAAAACTTGGAAGAATTCAACTTGGGAAGTGGTTATGTTGACAGATAGGGGAGTCAGGGTGCTGGGGACATTTTAGAGAAGAGTTAGTTGGTGGCCTGTGACAGCGGGTGAAGGACTGGGTGTAGGGTTTTAGGATTCGGGATCTGCATGTCTAGGGATGCTGTTTGCTAAGAAATGGGAATGTGAGAACATGTCTGAGGGTGAGATGTGGAATTTACAATGTCTCCAGACACCCACGTGGAGATGCCTAGCCCACCCTGGAGAGGTGGGTCCAGGCTGGGAAGTGAAGCTGGAGCCATCGTCACAGGAGGGAGCAGACATGTGGGCTGCACACAGTTGCCCAAGGAGAATATGAAGAGGGGATAGAAATAGATTATGGTCAGGGAAATAGCATCATTTAAGAAGCAAGTGAAGGAAGAAGCCAAAGACAAGTCAAGACAAGGTAGGAAACCAGCAGGACTTATTTTCTGGTCACAACCCTGTTGACCAAGACAAAATCTGGGTCAGACAGAATAAAGTAAAGAAACAGAGGCAGGAACAAGCGGATGGCTATGAAAGTGATCCCTGGCTGTCCTCATTGCTCATTAACCTAGGACACTCCCGTCAGCCCCATAACAGTTTACAAATGCCATGGCGAAGATCCAGAAGTTATCACTCCTTTCCATGACAATGACCCGGAAGTTACTGCTGCTTTCCTAGAAAGTTCTAAATAATCCACCCCTCGATTTGCATTAACTTGCCCCTTAATTTGCATGTTATTGAAAGTGGACAGAAGTGGGTATAAACACAGTTTGCAGGAGCCCATAGGCTGCGGATTCTGGGCACACTACCTATGAGTTAGCCCTGCTTCACAAGGAGAAATAGCACTGAATAAAATATTGCTGTTTAACACCACCAGATCGTCCTTCAGTTCTTTCCTGGGCAAAGCCAAGAATCCTCCCAGGCTAAGCCCCAGTTTTGGCGCTCACCTGCCCTGCAACAAATGATCTTAAATTTTAATATCAAAACCATAAAAGTGTGGAGAGAAAAATACAGGGAAAAAAATGTACATGATTTTGTGGTGGGGACTGTTAATTTCTTGCCAGTCAATAACAATTGAATATTAGCAATTTCAACCAAATACATTTCTAAATGTCACCAAAGGCAGAAAATATAATGAATGGTGTTTGGGTTTTTAAAAAGTATACATATATATGTTTTCAAAAGCATATACAAGATTACAATGGGAAAATTTTTGCAACATGTATATATACCAAGGGTTCATAATTTAATATATAAAGAACTTCCAAAAATCAATTAAAGACAAATACTCCCTCAAACAAAGTGAGCAGGGAACATGGACTGGTATATTAGTTACCTACTGCTGTGTAACAAGTTATCCCAAAATTCAGCAGCTTAAACAACAAACATGTATTATCTCACACTGTCTGAAGGTCAGGAATCCAGGAGCAGCTTAACTAGGGGGATTCTAATTCAGGGTGTCTCATGCAGTCAGGAGGTAAACTGGGGTTGTGGCCATTAAAAGGCTTGCTGGGCCTCCAAGGTCACACCCTCTGCTGTTAGTGAGAGCCTCAGCTCCTTCCTGGTTGTTGGCTGGAGGCCTCAGTCTCTCACCATGTGGGCAGCTCACTCCAGGGCAAATGAGAGAGAGAAAGACAGATACACATAAAGAGGCAGAGACAGAGAAAGAGAGAGAGACTTAGTTCACTGCCCACTGCCTAGTCTCCAAAGACACACAGGCACTTCCACTTAACTGAATTCATTAGAACCTGGCCGTTAAATCCGACCCACACTCCCTTCTTTGAAGGGAAGAGTATCAAACAATGTGTGCAGGCATTTTTAAAACCCAAAGGGAAATGTTAAAACACAATGGGAAATTTACAAAAGATGAAATATATGATACAAATAAGCAGGAAAACAGCCCCCCTCTGCTTTCAGGGGAAATTAATTACTCCCAGGTCCACAGCACATGGAGTTTTCTCCAGCCTGCCTGTCTTCAACAGGGCTGTTCCCTCAGCCTGCCGCGCTCCTCCCCTCCCCATCTGGCCTCCTCTTGCAATGGTCCCCTTGTCTCCTGGGAAAAGACTCCCTCCAGCCATCATGCTTAGGCCGAGTGAGCCTCCTCTTATTCCTGTTATCTCATTCATCATGCTGTATTGTAATCACCTCTCTCATTAGCCGCCGAGCTCTCTGAACTCAGGGTCCATGACTTCATCATCATTTTACTTCTGCCCGGCATATAGTAGACAAATAACTAGGTCTCACGTGATAAATGGTCTACAGAGTGCTTTTAGGGAACACAGAACCCATGTTTCCTGGGTCTGAAAAGAGAAGTCACAAAGACTGGGCTTCACTTCCCAGCCCTCTTGGAACGCAATCCCTCTGAGTGAGGGATTTCTCCTTGCACAGACGCAATCACCTTGCAGACTCTGCAAACCTGGGCTCCTCCAGTTCTCTACAGCATGGAGGCGCCACAGAGTGAGGCTTATTCATCCGGACACACGATTCACATCTGTTCCTAACAACCGGCATCAAGTTGGCAGCTCAGCCCTGCCATGGGCCACAGTGGTAACCCCTGTTGTGTCTCACCAAATAAACTCTGGAACCCAGAGATCCACCGAGCTGGGACACCCTACCTGAGCCGCAGATACCTCCCCGCAAGCAGACAGCTCGTCCAAGGACTCTCCCACGTGGCAGCAAGCCCGTCAGCTTCTGCGTGTCGGCATGTGTCTTGCTCTCCAGTCGTAAGTGCTCTTCAAGGGCAAAAAAAACCTCTGCAAACACATCACCTCGTGCAGCACCATGGTCCACGAAGACTCTCAGAAGTACGGCCTGGAAAGGAGAAAAGGTGATGAGGAGAAGCTGAGCTCAGGCAGCTACTTTGTTGGTGACTTCTGAACACCTCGTAAGTATCGGTCAGCAGTGGCCACAGTGATGCTGAGTAATAAATGTATGGGTGGACACACAGCCACTGCTGAGACCAGGGGGTCCGAAAGCCAAGTGCTGGGCCTGTGGCTTGTTGCTTCAACCCTGGGAGGCCCCCACAGTTCTGGATGTTTGTGGGGTGCACTCATAAGCAGGAAACCCAAGCCTCTAGGCCGGCTCCCCTGTTCTGGCTGTTACCCCATTAGAGCTTCTGAACTTCAGCAGAGAAGAGTGAATTCTTTCCTGTCCCCTTATACTCTCTGGCCCAGGAAGCAGTGGAAAGATGTAGGGATCCCAGAGCCTCCCTCAAGTGGGCCAGTATTCCTGCGACTGCCGACCAGACATAAACTCACCAAGTTTTTACAAGCGTGTCCCTTCCTGGTGAGACGCTCCCCGGATATAACAACAGAAACAGACCCATCAGGTTAAGCCAGGAAGAAAGAGCCATGCGTAAGTCAGACCTCGTGGCTCCTTCAAACACTCAGAGGCAACATTAATTTGGACTCTTGGATGAAAGGTCTAGCTTGCCTTGCCAGTTCATTTGTAAACTGGACAGCCAGAAAGCACCTCCGAGCATGGAGACCCACTGCTCCACTGAAGCTTTAAGGGCGGCAAGGCCTTCCTCAGTACTTTCTGTCTGTCTTTCAGCTGCAAATTCAGCAGCAGCATTTAATAAGAAAAACAGAAGCCACAGGAAAAAGGGAGCTCCGGAAACAATATACGGCGCAAAACGCTTTTAAGTTTCAGCTGGTGCCAGTTAGAAAACACTCAACTGCTCCCGGCAAGAGCCCGACAAGGGGCCAGTTGATCAGGGAATTAATGAGCAACAGGAACACGACTCCCTTGGGAATGTTCTCTGCAAACCAGGGACATAGATGGCTCCAGGGACTAGCTGCCCCTCTCTCCCCTACTTTGGCCTCTTTTTCTTCCTCTCCTCATTTCCTCCTGCCCACTCCCCTCCACTTCTCACTGTTTCTTCCTCCTGTCCCATTATTTCCTTCTCCTCCTCTGTCAGTTCTTTAGTCCTCTTAGGAGACATCCCTCAAGCATTGCAGATTGTGTGGCATTTAAAGCCAAACACATCCCTAAGACAAAGAGGAGAATAATTAGTTATAATAGGCTGGGCATGGTGGCTCATGCCTGTAATCCCAGCACTTTCGGAGGCCAAGATGGGTGGATCACCTGAGGTCAGAAGTTCGAGACCAGCCTGGCCAACATGGTGAAACCCCATCTCTAGTAAAAATACGAAAAATTAACCAGGCATGGTGGTGGGCGCCTATAATTATTCCCAGCTACTCGAGAGGCTGAGGCACAAGAATCGTTTGAACCTGGGAGGCAGAGGTTACAGTGAGCTGAGATTGTGCCACTGCACTCCAGCCTGGGCAACAAGAGCGAAACTCCATCTCAAAACAAACAAAAAAAATTAGTTATAACAACAGCCACATTTGCTGAGTGTTTATTATGTGCTAGGCACTGTTCTAAGCACTTTGTAGTCACTAGCTCACTCCTCTAAAATGGTCTACAGATGCAGACTTCCCCTAATGCTGTCCCTGATTAACACAGGAGGCAGAGGGAGAGAGCAGCCTCATTCAGATGAGAAGCTTTGAAGAAAAGAGACTGAGTGCTTCCTCTTCAACCATTTCTGTAAGGGGGCCCTCTCGAAACTCCCTAGTGGGATTGTTGTAAAGAATCTCATTTCCTTTACAGAGGCTGGTGAAGGCTTGTGCTATCATGATGTGGACCTAAAAATGAAGCAACATCTCTCGTTTTATAGGCACAGGCCAATGACGCAGGCAGCAACAGGTTAATAAGCACAGGATTCTCCCTAGACTCAGCTGGCTGACCAGCTGTCCCACCTTTTTCTCGTGCTGGCATGAAATGGAGCATCAAGCATTGTAACAGTCAGGATCTGCTTGGTTGCAAATAATAAACACAACAAAAGGTGCTTCAATGATAAAGACATTTATCCTCTCCCTTTATAAGGCATTCAGAGGTAGGGCAGTTCGAGAGGTGGTTAATTCTGCAGCTAATTACAACATCAAGGACTCCAGTTCTTTCTGTCTTCACTGCCATCTTCATGTCTCTCCTCATGGCATTGAAACGGCTGCCACAGCTCCAGGCAAACATCCACACACAACATCCTGAGGTGAGAAGGAGGCCATCTCTTCCTTGTATCTCTTTCTAGGAGCTAAGAACCATTTCCCAGAAGCCCCCAGTCAACTTCTCCTGACATCTCATTGGCTGCAACTGGGTCACATGTTCCTGCCTGAGCCAAACACAGGCAAACAGAGTGGGACCATATGTTTGGTTTGGAAACTAAAAATAACATTCTAAGCACCCCCAACCAACTGAACTGACTCTCTCTGGGCCAAGGGAAACCTGAAAAAATGAATTCCCCACCATGATGGGAAGGGAGGTCGGATACATCTCATTATTCCCCCTCCCTGTTGGAGTTTACGCACAGCTGACCGGCATTAACGTTAAAATAGAGATCATAGGCTGGGTGCAGTGGCTCACGCCTGTAATCCCAGCACTTTGGGAGGCTGAGGAAGGTGGATCACAAAGTCAGGGGTTCGAGACCAGCCTGACCAACATGGTAAAACCCCCATCTATACTAAAAATATAAAATTAGCTGGGTATAGTGGCTCACGCCTGTAGTCCCAGCTACTTGGGAGGCTGAGGCAGGAGGATCGCTTGAGATCAGGAGGTGGAAGCTGCAGTGAGTCAATATCATGCCACTGTACTCCAGCCTGGAGACAGAGCGAGACTGTCTCAAAAAATAAAATAAAATAAAATAAAATAAAAGAGATCATAAGGTTGACAGAAGACCTCATTGTGGGCATAAGATACCAAATTCTAACCTGACTCTAATATAACATCACATGACAGATAGCAGACCCTAAGGGAAATCAAAATTGTTTACCCCAAAATCTATTTCTTGACATATTTTGAAATGACCCTTCAAAGTTGTCTTTTTTTTTTTTTTTTTTTTTTTTTTTTTTGACAGACTCTTGCTCTGTCACCCAGGCTGGAGTGCAATGGCAGGATCTCAGGTCACTGCAACCTCCACCTCCCGGGTTCAAGTGATTCTCCTGCCTCAGCCTCCTGAGTAGCTGGGACTACAGATGCCTGCCACCACACCCAGCTAATTTTTTTGTATTTTTTAGTAGAGACGGGGTTTCCCCATGTTGGTCAGGCTGGTTGCAAACACCTGACCTCATGATCTGCCCACCTCAGCCTCCCAAAGCTCAGGGATTACAAGTGTGAGCCACCACGCCCAGCCCCAAAGTTGTCTTTTGTGGGAGAAATTTACATCTGAGGAGAATCTTCTTCCTTTTCTCCATCTTACCCAGATCTAGAAGAGATTAAATGACAGTTTGACATCTTCAAGGTCTGAAAAGAGGTATTTACCGTATTCTTCCTGAGGCTGCATCTGGAGGTTTCACCTACATAACAAGAACCTTGGCTTCTGCAACCCCTCTTATCTTAACTCAAGCATTTACCTCAAGTCTGCAGACAAAGCTTAACTCTTTCATCTAACTGCCAATCAGAAAATCTTTTAATCCACCTGTGACCTGTAACCAATCTCCCCTCCCACTTTGAGATTCCCACCTTTTTGGGGCAAATAAATATATACCTTCCATGTACTGACATGTCTTTGCCTGTAACTTCTGTCTCCCTAAAATGTATAAGACGAAGCTACAACCTGTCCACATAGGACACATTTTCTTAGAATCTCTTGAGGCTGTTCCTCAGGCCATGGTCACTCATACTAGCTCAGAATAAACGTCTTTAAATATTTTACAGTTTGGCTTTTTTGTCAACAACTTCAACCTATCCGAATTTGAAACAAAGGGTCAAGAAAACCACTATCTCTCCAGGAAATGGTTCCATGATCTTTTCTTCCCGGCATCTTTACACACCAGTTCTCTTGACTGCCTCCATGCACGGCCACTAACTGGATTACTGGGGATTCCTAAACAAGGATGACCCTGCCATGAACCAGCCTCTTCCAACCGGGCATGGTGGCTCATACCTGTAATCCCATCACTTCAGGAAGCTGAGGTGGGTGGATCATTTGAGGTCAGGAGTTCAAGACCAGCCTAACGAACATGGTGAAACCCTATCTCTACCAAAAATACAAAAATTAGCCAGGCATGGTGGCATATGCCTCTAGTCCCAGCTACTAGGGAGGCTGAGACAGGAGAATCACTTGAACCTGGGAGGCAGAGGTTGCAATGAGCTGAGATCGCACCATGGCACTCTAGCCTGAGTGACAGAGCAAGACTCTATCTCAAAAACAACAACAAAAAAGTATTGATCTAGGCCAGGTGCACTGGCTCATGCCTATAATCCCACCACTTTGGGACGCCAAGGCAGGCGGATCACCTAAGGTCGGGAGTTTGAGACCAGCCTGACCAACATGGAGAAACCTCGTCTCTACTAAAAAATACAAAAAATTAGCTGGCTGATGTGGTGGTGCATACCTGTAATCCCAGCTACTCGGGAAGCTGAGGCAGGAGAATCACTTGAACCCGGGAGGCAGAGGTTGCATTGAGATGAGATCACCCCGCTGCACTCCAGCCTGGGCAACAAGAGCAAAACTCCGTCTCAAAAAAGAAAAAGAAGAAAGAAAGAAACAGCCTCTTAAGTGATCTTTGCTGCCTGCCACCACCATCCTTGCCTAGTAAAACATTCCAGTGCTAGGAAGATGCTTGGAATGTCATGGAGGTGAGAACAGCTTTAAGGCGAGCAAATAGTTGTTAGACTCCTGACAGTACTTCTTACTTGGTAGAGCAAGTAAGACATGGGAGAAGAGAACATGACTGTTAGATGGAAAACCAACATCTTCTGCCTTTATCAGCTTCTTTCTTTCTTTCTTTTTTTTTTTGAGATGGAGTCTTGCTCTGTCGCCCAGGCTGGGGTGCAGTGGCCGGATCTCAGCTCACTGCAAGCTCCGCCTCCCGGGTTCACGCCATTCTCCCGCCTCAGCCTCCCGAGTAGCTGGGACTACAGATGCCCGCCACCTCGCCCGGCTAGTTTTTCGTATTTTTTAATAGAGACGGGGTTTCACCATGTTAGCCAGGATGGTCTCGATCTCCTGACCTTGTGATCCGTCCGTCTCAGCCTCCCAAAGTGCTGGGATTACAGGCTTGAGCCACCGCGCCTGGCCCATCAGCTTCTTTCATGACACATTCTCACCTAAGAGTTGTCATCGCACCAACAAAGAGTCATCACACCAACAGAGTCATCACACCGACTAAGAGAGTCGTCACACCAACAAGTTCATACTCAGCTTCTTTGCAGGCTAGGGAAACTACCTGTTCTAAATGCAAAACATGTGAAATTCATCTTTTCCCAGCCCTTTGGTCTTTTGCCTTGACAGACAAAGCTTTGCCTTGACAGTCTGTATCTGATCGAGTGCCAATAATGATAAGGTTAAGACAAAAAAGGGCCCAAATTCCTGGCTCGATTCAATTCAGAGATAACTACGTACAGACGTTCTGGGTATTTCTGTAATGGATTTTGAGCTCAGCCTGTGTTTAGAAAAGACTGGTGTCACATATAAGCAGTATGGGGTCACACAAAGTTTAGCCTGATTCAGAAGTGGATCTGAAAGAGAGAGAGAAAGAGCCAGAAAGATGACAGAGAGATGGGAGAGAACTCAAGCCGGTCTTTTGTCTTCTTCCCCTTGCAAAGATATGACTTCACTGTTCCAAAAAAGGGACAGTTGAACTCTCAAGACACAGAACACCTCAAAGAATTCCCAAATATCTAACAACATCACCCTGTAATCAGTCCTGCATCCTAAACTGCAAAACCGTGTTTGCAAAATCTCCCCACTAGCCCTGAATCAGTATGCACAGAGCCTAACACCAAACCTGCCATTGCTTTTAAAAAGCAGAGGCCAGGTGCTGTGGCTCACGCCTGTAATTCCAGCACTTTGGGAGGCCGAGGCAAGTGGATCACCTGAGGTCGGGAGTTCGAGACCAGCCTGGCCAACATGGAGAAACACCATCTCTACTAGAAATACAAAATTAGCTGGGCATAGTGGCACACGCCTGTAATCCCAGCTATTAGGGAGTCTGAGGCAGGAGAATCGCTTGAACGCGGGAGGCAGAAGTTGTGGTGAGCTGAGATCACACCACTGCACTCCAGCCCAGGCAACAAGAGCGAAACTCTGTCTCAAAAAAAAAAAAAAAAAAAAAATCAGAATAAGAAAAGTCCCCTCTGTGATAGGCTGTCACCCTGTGCCAAGTATCTGACTCTATTCCTCACCTCACTGTATCCTCACTCACCTCACTCACTATATGGAGTATCCTTCATTCCTTACCTCACTGGCCCCTCCCAGGAATGCTGGGAGGTGGGTGTTGTCTTTGGTGTTTGGTTTGCAAATACCCATTAACAGCTTGGAGAAGTTGTTCAGTGACTCACCTGAGGCTACCACCTAGCAAGTAAGTGGCAGAGCCCAGAGTTTCACTTAAGCCTAACAATAATTATTTGCTTGCTTTTAAGCTATTCCCACCTCTGTGACATTCCAAGCATCTTCCTAGCACTGGAACACTCTATTAGGCATGGATGAAATACTTTATTAGGCACTGGAATCAGGCACTTGATTAGCACTGGAATACTTTCTTAGGCATGGATGCTGGTGGCAGGCAGCAAAGATCACATATGAGGCTGGTTCACAGCATTGTCATTATTTAGGAATCCCCAATAATCCAGTTAATGGCCGTGCATGGAGGCAATGCAGAGAATTGGTGTGTAAAGATGCCAGGAAGAAAAGAGCATGGAAACGTTTCCTGGGGAAATAGTGGTCTTCTTGACCTTTTGTTTCAAAAATCACTCACTCCTCTAAAAGATGTATACATAAAGGTTCATAGCAGCTTCATTCGTAAAAGCCAAAAGGTAGAAACAATGCAAATGCCCATCAGTGGATACATGGTTAGGCCTGGTGCGGTGGCTCACGCGTGTAATCCCAGTGCTTTGGGAGGCCAACCAGGGCAGGATCACTTGAGGCCAGGAGTTTGAGACCAGCTTGGGTAACATAGTGAGACCTCATTTCCACGAAAACAGGTTTTTAAAAGGATACGTGGGTAAACAAAATGTGATCAATGTGATCTCTGCAGGGCGGACTATGATTCAGCTATGAAAAGGAATGAAGCACTGGTGTTACAGTCTCGCCAATGCACCACAATCTGCAGTCTGTCCTTGTTTGAGGTATCACCTGGAGTTCTTTGTCTCATGAAAATTAAGGAATGTGGACACCAAGGGTGAAGTTGGTGCTAAAGTCTAGTAAGCAGCAGAAGAAAGCTCTCTGCTGCAGACAGCGGGCCTGAAAGAGGGTTGCCATTTTTACAGTAGACTGCAAAGGCTTTTATATGAAACCAATGAGGGCTGGGTGTCTCCTTTGCATAAGGCATGAATTTCTGGTAGCTCCACTCTGTCCTCCTAATGCACCTGCAGGGCCCTTAGCTTGAGTTACTCCATATTGCTTTGCTCCCCTTACTGCACATGTGTCAGGGGATGGAATTTTCCACTGTGGGCATGTCTGGGCAAGTTACCTGTGTAATCTTATCTGTGCGGCTGTGGGCATGTCTTAGGCAAGCCCCCCTGTGCACGTTCCGTCATCTGTGCCTGCAGCTTGATTTTTCGGGCTGTTCTTTTGTTTGAAAGAATTCAACCGAGGACCCACCCAAACTGCCTGCCTGACTGGTTTCTTTCCCTTCTCTCTCACTGACACAGGCACAACATGGATGAACCTCAAAAACGATGCAGAGTAAAAGCAGCCAGACATAAAAGGCCATGTAGTGCATGACTCCATTCATGTGAAATATCCAGAATAGGTAAATCCATAGAGACAGAAAGCAAATCGGTGGTTGCCAGGGGCTGCGAAGAGGGGAGATGCAGAGTGACTGTTCAATGGATATGGGGTTTCCCTTTGGGGTGATGAAAATGTTCTGGAACTAGGTAGAGGTGGTGGTTACAACATTGTGACTGTCCTAAATGTCATTGAATTGTCCACTTTAAAACGGTTAGTTTTATGTGATGTGAATTTCAGCTCAATTTGAAAAAAAAAAAGAAGAAAAGAGAAAGTCACTCTCCAGCTTTATAATATGAAAGGAAAATCTTGGGCCCCCAAAACCACTAAGCTCAAGGGAAAACTCAAGCTGGAAACTGCTCAGGGCAAGCCTGCCTCCCATTCTATCCAGAGTCACCCCTCTGCTCACTGAGATAGATGCATATCTGGTTGCCTCCTTAGGAAAAGCTCATCAGAAACTCAAAAGAATGCAACCAATTGTCTCTCACCTACCTGTGACCTGGAAGCCCCCTCCCTTCTTCGAGTTGTCCCCACCTTTCTAGATAGAACCAATGTACTTCTTACATGTATTGATTGGCGTCTCATGTCTCCCTAAAATGTATAAAGCCAGGCTGTGCCCCAGCCGCCTTGGGCACGTGTCGTCAGCACTTCCTGAGGCTGTCACAGGTGCACCCTCAACCTTGGCAAAACAAACTTTCTAAGTTAACTGAGACCTGTCTCAGACTTTCTGGGTTTACAATAATTATCACATTCTCTGAAAGCAACACAGCCAGTCCCCTCCCAACAGGTGGGGTGAGAGGTGATACTCCAAGGAGCATGGATGCTGCTGTGAGGAAGTGCTCAGGCACTGGGCTGTCTCCACCAAGTCTTGTTGCCGTATGTAGAGTGACCTAATCTAACCATTTATCATAGTTTTAAGAAACCAGGGTATTATTGTTTGAGGGCCGAACTTCTGCAGAACCGGCTCAGGAAGCAGCAAAACACCACATCGATGGATATGACCATCAGAAAGGCTGGCTAACTCTCCCTCCTCCCCAGGAAACAGCTATGAAATTAGCATGTGGCCCCAAATGCCATCATTAGGCTCGAAATAAGCTGCAGTCTCTAGCAGGAAGGAGAATAATTGAATTGGCAATGTGCTTTCTCTGACATCGGTTACCTTTTAGACAAAGCCTCACGTGTTCCTGATTTGAAATTTCATTTCGGGGATGGGGGGAGAGATCTGGTTTCTGTCTGCTTGGGACAGGGAGGGTGAGAGCAGGGAGAAGAAAGGGCCTGCGTGGAGAGCTCCTGGCCACCAATATCCAAAGGAAAGGAAAATTGCAGTGACCCTAACTTTTAACTTTCAAAACCCGAGTGACCCTTCTGCATGCCTGAAATGCTGACGTGTCAATGACAAAGTCACCCTGCAGTGTGGCTCCAGATTTCCTAAGGGGGAGTGGGGGTGGGGAGAGGCCTTCATCTAGTGGAAAGGGGAACCCCGGCTTCCCACGTGAAACAAAGAACTTTTGGAAAATATTTGAATTCTTGGCTTCTGCAGGAGCCACCATTGATAAAACACCTGGAGCACCCTGTGCATTGGCTGCCAGTTTGGTCACTGGGCTGGCATCTGCCCTCAGAGATGGTTCACAGATGATGTGACAAAAGACAGAGCCCAGGCCTCCTGACTTCCAAAAAGTTCTTTTCCTTTTCTTTCTTTCTCCGCGCCTTCCCCCCCCCCCCCCCCC
>NW_016803605.1:4255599-4267034 GCF_001698545.2 Rhinopithecus bieti
CCCCCCCACACACACACACACACAGACAGAGTCTTGCTCTGTTGCCCAAGCTGGAGTGCAGTGGTGCGATCTTGGCTCACCTGCAACTGTCACCTCCTGGGTTCAAGCAGTTCTCATGCCTCAGCCTCTGTCTCCCAAGTAGCTGGGATTACAGGTGTGTGCCATCACGCCAGACTAATTTTTGTATTTTTAGTAGAGACGGGGTTTCACCATGTTGGCCAGGATGATCTCCTGACCTCAGGTGATCCACCTGCCTTGGCCTCCCAAAGTGCTGGGATTACAGGTGTGAGCCACTGCGCCCTACCCCAAAGAGTCCTTTTTCCATTTGCCTCATTAGCCAGGGAGATGTCACTGAATGATCTTGAAGTGCCTGGATCAAGCTGGGGTTTAATCTGGCCCTTCCCAAAGTCCTCCCCATGGTCCTCCATGGTCCCCCAGCATTCCCTGCATCCCACCATTTATAATGATTTTCTTTTCTCACCTGAAGTAAAGTAATAATTTTCACCCAGTCCTTTTTTCCACCTATTTATTCACTTTCTGAAGGTTCCCCACTTGGTTCCATCAGCCTCTGTGGGTTCCTCCTCCCCTCCTTGAAGCTACCTTCTACCTAGTGCCTCCCTGTACCAGGACCCCAAAACTTTAACTCACTCACAGTGACACAGAGGTGTCACTGTCATTCCAGTTCAACACATGTATTGAGTTATCCACACAGTGAACTGAGTTTTCACCTCATTTTCACATGTGTATGACAACTTTGGAAGACTTGAATGAACCATGTTTTATCAACAGTATGGAATATTATGCAGTTGCTAAAAAGAGTGCACTAGGGCAGGGTGTTCACCTGAAGGGTTAGCTGATATATTAAGTTCAGAAACAACCAGCATTTGGTCAAGGTTAGCATCATCAGTGACACATCAATAGCATGTCCTACTGATACGATGTGATGGAAATGGCGCTTTACCCCTGGTGTCTTCCTCCCCAAAACATATACCCCTGGTCTAACCATGAGAAATACGTCAGAAAAACAAGAATTGACAGACGTTCTACAAAATAATTGGCCAGTATTCTTCAAAAGTATCAAGGTCATAAAAGAAGTACACTGGCCAGGCGCGGTGGCTCATGCCTGTCATCCCAGCACTTTGGGAGGCCAAGGTGAGTGGATCACCTGAGGTCAGCAGTTTGAGACCAGCCTGGTCAACATGGTGAAACCCTGCCTCTACTAAAAATACAAAACTTAGCCAGGCATGATGGCGGGTGCCTGTAATCCCAGCTACTCAGGAGACTGAGGCAGGAGAATCACTTGAACCTGGGAGGCGGAGGTTGCAGTGAGCTGAGATCACGCCATTGCACTCCAGACTGGGTAACAAGAGTGAAAATTCATCTTAAAACAAACAAACAAAAAAAGATATAGACTAAGGAACCATCTCAGATTGGAGGCGACTAAGAGACATGACAACTGAATGTCCTGTGGTGTCCTGGCTGGTTCCCTAAAACAGCAGGGTAATATTGGAGAAAACTGGTGATGGCTCAGTGAAGTGTGGAGCTTCTTTAATAGTAGCATGCTAGGGTTGATCTCCTGGTTTTGACAAATGTACAATACAGGAAACAGGGTGAAGAGTAGATGAGAACTCTGTGTACTATTTTTGCAACTTTCTTGTAAAAATAAAACTATTCTACAAAGTGTATTTTTAAAAAGAGCAGCAAGTTGTAATGTGAATAGTATACTCTTGTTTATTTTAAAAAAACCAAAGCCTATAGTAGGTCCATATGTATAAACATGGCATAGTAGGGCACACACTAAATTGTTATTATTTGTTACCTGGGGTGGGAGTTAGGGGATTATTAATATGCTTTTATTTCTATGTTATTGAACTCTTCCAATGAGCAACCTGTTTATATGCTATCTAGCCTGTGGTAAAGAGTAAAATATGCAATTTTTAAAAATCTAATGAATTTGGGGCAAAAATACTTGCTTCCCTATCTCCAAAAGCAGCAGCAAGAAGACATGTATTGGAGATCTAACAAAAAGAGCTAAATTACACCCTGCTATAACCCCCAAAAGAGTTTCTCTCTCCAGAAACATGGTGGTATTTTCACTGGACCTATTAGTTAAACCGGATAACAAGTATAAGACTAATTACTACCCTAAAGCATGGTAGCTTGTAAATGATAGCCTTCAATTTATTCCGCAAAAAATTGTATACATTTGGGGGAAACTGTCTACTTTGTACTACACACCAAACCTGAAGGTGTTGAATGTTTTTGACTCATTGAATGGAACAGTTCTTGGGGAAGGAAGGTAGTGTAGGATGGAGGAGGGAAAGTAAAGAAGGAGAAACTATAAGAGGAGGTTGAGGGAGCTGACAATTAAGGAACTACATATGACTCCAAGAGGAGAGAATGAGCCAAATGGCAGAATATGGAGGAGGAAAAGGAGGTAAAGACTGCTTGGAGGAGAATCAACTGAAAAAGCATTATAGCCAATTGAGAGTTTCAGTCAGTGGCCAGATATAAGATAAATATACAAATACCAGTAACTTTCCTTTACAGCAGCCTCAACCAATTACAAAATGCCAGGGGCAAAAAGATCCATCTTATTAACAACAACAACAAAAAAAAAAACAAAGAATAATGAGGTATAAAATTGACAAGAAATTCCCAAGACCTGTGTGATGATTACAAAACTTCATTGGATACAATGAGTGGATCTGAATAAACAGGAGGATTATCTAGTTCTTTAGGTAAGAAGGTTCAACTTTGTAAAGATGATGATTTCATGTTGACTTTAATCCAGATCTTCAATGCAATACCAAGAAAACTCCTAGGAGGATTTTATTTATTTATTTATTTATTTATTTATTTTGTGACAGAGTTTCACTCTTGTCACCCAGGCTGGAGTGCAATGGTGCAATCTCAGCTCACTGCAACCTCTGCCTCCTGGGTTCAAGCAATTCTCCTGCCTCAGCCTCCTGAAGTAGCTGGGATTACAGGCACCTGCCACCACATTCAGCTAATTTTTTTGTATTTTTAGTTGAGACGGGGTTTCAACATGTTGGCCAGGCTGGTCTTGAACTCCTGATCTCAGGTGATCCACCCACCTCAGCCTCCCAAAGTGCTGGGATTACAGGTGTGAGCCACCATGCCTGGCTGAGGATTTTAAATATAACTTGAGAAGCTGATTCCAAAATCCGCCTAAGATGAAAAGGTATACAATTGTGTAAAAAAACGACAGTAAGATGTTAAAACATACTACAAAGCTGTAACCATTAAAACAGTGTGATACTGGTACGTGTAGGTGCTTTGGCGATTCCTTGCCATCTCCAGCATGTAATCCCCTCTTCCTGCTCCCAAAGAATACCCTGAATATCCCAGCCAATGGATGAATGTGTGGTTGACCCCATCCCCAACGCTAGTGGGGATTTGATTGGCTTAAGGCAGTCAGTATATTCCATTCTTCCAACCATAGTGCTTGGATCAAACCAAGTCAAAGGACAACAAGACACAATTCTGGAATTTGTTTAGGTAGACTATCCCTTTTTCATGTTGGATATGACCAAGGAAGCATCTAGCCTTGGAAGCTCCTGGCTTCAGACCAAGATGGCACCAACATGAAGGAGGTGCAGTCAATAACACACAGAAAGAAAGCAGGTCCTTATTATATCACCTGAGCTGCTGGATCTTGCCTGGTCTGAGGCCCTAAACGTCTCAGCTATGAGCTGCACATTCGTTTTATTGTTTTAATCAGTTTACATTGAGCTTTTAGCTGTTTACAACTAAAAGTATCCACCCTGTGTCAATACAGATTGAACACATAGATAAATGGAACAGCAAAGAGTGTCTAGAAAAAGCTGTGTGTGGGGAGGGATGCACATGTACACATGTGCACCATATGTGTGTATGTACATAAATATAAATTTAGTATATGAGAAAGATGACATTTTTAAATCACTGGGGAAAGACAGATTATTTAATAAATAGTATGAGGAAAATTAACTAACCATTTTGAAAATACAATAAAATTAGATTATTGACACATACTGTTCACAAATGGAAATTTCAAATGCATTAAAATGCCAACCATTTTTTTAAAATCCTATATGAGTATTAAAAGAAAATAAATGAGATAGGTTTTGGGGGGGCATGGCTGTTTTTTTTTTTTTTTTAAATAATAATCTTGAGGTAAATACGATTTCTAAAGCAAAACAGGAAACCTAGAAACCATAAAGCGAAAAACATAGAAATTAAAATGTAAAATGCTTACACGATAAAAGAGGCTGGGCATGGTGCCTCAAAGTGTGTGGTAATCCCAGCAATTTGGGAGGCCAAGGTGGGAGGATCACTTGAGCCCAGGAGTTCAAGACCAGCCTGGGCAACATAGTGAGACACTATCTCTATAAAAAATATAAAAATGTAGCCAGGCTTGGTGGTGCATGCCTGCAGTCCCAGCTACTCAGTTAGGCTGAGGCAGGAGGATCCCTTGAGCCCAGGAGATCAAGGCTGCGATGTGCTGTGATCACACTACCGCATTCCAGCCTGGTTGACCGAGTAAGACTCTGTCTCAAAAAAAAAAAAAAAAAAGAGAGGGGACACAAGTTCATATTACAGGTGAAGTTAGTTACAACATACATAAAAACAAAAGATTCACACTAAGATTTTATAAAAGACTCCTGCACAAGATTAAGGAACACACACCACAGAAAGTGAGCAACGAATGTGAACGAATAATGCACAAAAGAAGTAAAGGTCGGTGCCTAACATTTGACCAGCTACTCCACCATGCTGGTAGTTAAGTCAAATGCAAACTATGGCCACAACAAGATTCGGTTTTTTCACCATTAGGTTTGCACAACTAAAAGTTTGACAGTGTTCAGCGTGGGAAAGGTCCGGGAACCAGGCACTCCTGTTTGGAGGCCGCAATGAGGTTTTAAACGCAGACACTTTCAGTGCTTACCCTGGCTACAAATTAGAATCACCTAGGGGGCTCTTGAAGAAATTCTGAGAAATTCTGAGAAATTCCCTCTGTAGCCCAGGCTGGAGTGCAGTGGTGCAATCTCAGCTCACTACAACCTCCACCTCCCAGGTTCAAGGGATTCTCCTGTCTCAGCCTCCTTGGTAGCTGGGATTATAGGCACCCACCACCACACCTGGCGAATTTTTTGTATTTTTAGTAGAGATGGGGTTTCACCATGTTGGCCAGGCTGGTCTTGAATTCCTGGTCTCAGATGATCCGCCTGCCTCAGCCTCCTGCCTCAGCCTCCCAGAAGCTCCACATCCCAGAGATTCAGACTTAATGGGTCCAGTGCGCCTAGCGCAGTGGCTCATTCCGGTAATCCCAGAGCTTTGGGAGGCCGAGGTTGGTGGATCACTTGAGGTCAGGAGTTCAAGACCAGGCTAACCAATATGGCAAAACCCGTCTCTACTAAAAATACAAAAATTAGCTGGGCACGGTGGCGGGCACCTGTAGTCCCAGCTACTTGGGAGGCTGAGGCATGAGAATCGCTTGAACCCAGGAGGCAGAGGTTGCAGTGAGCCAAGAGTGCACCACTGCACTCCAGCCTGGGCAATAATGCGAGACTCTGTCCAAAAAAAAAGGGGGGGGTCCTGGGATGTGGCCCTGACAGGGTGTTTGAAAGAGTCCCCAGGTGTTTCAGATGTACAACCAGGTCCACAAACTGCTGCTTTAGAACCAGAAATTTTACGTCTAGAGGTCTCTCTTTGAAAAATACAAGCACAGGTGCACAAAGAGGCACCACAAGGATGCTCATTCCAGCATCTGTGGCAATTGCAAAAACTCGAAAACAATATAAATGCCGTCCATTAGGGATTGGTGAAATAAACTATGGTACAAGCACACCATGTAGTCTAATTCCTGAATCAGTCAGAAAGAACGTGGGGGGTTGATCTGTATCTACTATACAAATTGAAATGAGAATACATCCAAAGCATGTCATATCATTGAACAAAAACGCAAATTACAGAATGGTATGTACATATAATCCCATTTATGTTAGACAATACCAAACACTTTTATGAGTACTTATAAGTGTATACAAATGTTAAAAAAAGACTAGAACATGACTGGGTGCAGTGGCTTATGCCTGTAATCCCAGCACTCTGGGGGACCAAGTTGGGAGAATCACTTGAGGCCAGCAGTTGGAGACCAGCCTGGGCAACGCAGTAGATCCCATTTCTACCAAAAGTAAAGCAAGTTATCTGGGCATGGCCGCACGCACCTCTAGTCCTAATTACTTGGGAGGCTGAAGCAAGAGAATTGCTTGAATCCAGGAGTTCAAGGCTGCAGTGAGCTATGATGGCACCACTGCACTCTAGCTGGGTGACAGAGTGAGACCCTGTCTTTGAACAATTAGTAATAATAATAGAACACACATCAAGCTGGTAACAATACTACAGTTAACTTCTAGAGAAAGAAGAAAGATTGAAAGGTGAATGGAAGGCAAGACATGTTTACTTCTTAGTCTACAGTATTCCCTGAATTTTCATAAGAACATCATGCATTTATTATTTGGGAAATTATTTAAGCAGTTTCTTTTTATTTTATTTTATTTTATTTTATTTTATTTATTTATTTTTTTGAGATGGAGTCTCCCTCTGTAGCCCAGGCTGGAGTGCAGTGGTGCAATCTCAGCTCACTACAACCTCCACCTCCCAGGTTCAAGGGATTCTCCTGTCTCAGCCTCCTTGGTAGCTGGGATTATAGGCACCCACCACGACACCTGGAGAATTTTTTGTATTTTTAGTAGAGATGGGGTTTCACCATGTTGGCCAGGCTGGTCCTGAATTCCTGGTCTCAGATGATCTGCCTGCCTCAGCCTCCTGCCTCAGCCTCCCAGAATGTCGGGATTACAGGTGTGAGCCACTGTGCCAGGCCTCTCTTTTTATTTTATTTACATGCTACACAGAGATTGGACTGCCTTGGGCAAAGTTTTGTTGAGGAAAGGAAGACGAGATGGAAGACCTTCCTTCACCCCTGGCAAGCCACCCATCTGCCCCCTTTAGGCACAGCAAGCAAGGCCATCTCTTAATCACCACTGTGTCCCAGAGACGAAGCTTGAGGCCTGACACACAGTACATGCTCAATAAAACTAGCTGAGTTAATGCGTAAGTGAGTTAATGAATAAATAGAGACAATAATGTGTGAAGGATGGATTAGAATTTGAGCCAGATTTTCCTAATTTGTTCTGGGCTGCGTTGGCAACACAACGCAATGAAACAACGTTCTGGGTCTACTCTGTTATGTGGGGTCTACCCACAACTCATGGCTCAGTGAGTGAACCGCATCCTACAGTTGGAAACTCCTCTTCCCCACCCAGTGCCTTGAGAAGCAGGGCTCAGAGCACCAGATGACTCTCGGGTCAGAGGCACAGGCGAATCCCAGGCCTTGGAGATGACCTTGCCCAAAGACAGTTTTTTATGGCAAAAGCCATCAATGTTGTCACTACGAACGACATGCCTTGTGCTGAGCAGGTTTGGTTCTAGGGAAAATGCAGCACTTGGGATTACAATTGTATTTGTGCTTTTAGGAAAAAAACCAGACCAGAGCCTTTCAGAGAGCCAGGAAACACCCTTCCATCCAGAGTCACTCCCGAACCACCTGCATCAGAATCAGTTTGGGGTCTTCAAAAATGCAGCTCTGGGCCAGCAGAATGAGAATGGAGGATCCACATGTCTAGCAGACTGCCCCAGGCAGGTCTCAGGCACTGAGCAGTTTGACAGCTACCAGATCAGTTTCAAACTGGCCGAGACCAATTCGTGGTTATTAAATCAGTTTAGCTTTTTTCTTTTCTTTTCTTTTTTGTTTTGTTCGTTTGTTTTGTTTTGTTTTTTTGTTTTTGTTTTTTTAAAGACGGAGTCTTGCTCTTGTCGCCCAGGCTGGCGTGCAATGGTGCGATTTCAGCTCACAGCAACTTCCGCCTCCTGGGTTCAAGCAATTCTCCTGCCTCAGCCTCCTGAGTAGCTGAGACTACAGGCGCCTGCCACCATGCCCAGCTAATGTTTGTACTTTTAGTAGAGACAGGGTTTCACCTTGTTGGCCAGGCTGGTCTCAAATTCCTGACCTCAGGTGATTTGCCAGCCTTGACCTCCCAAAGTGCTGGGATTACAGGCATGAGCCACCATGCCTGACCAGCTTTTTTCTTTTTAATGACAGAATGAGTTGGCATAGGGTGGAACAGAACAAAACAGAAGCAGACAAAACACCTGAGAATGTGTCACAGAGGTAAAGATTAACCACCCAATGGGCTCACCTTGCCTGGTGCCTAGACAGGCAAATTGCAATGGATAAAGAGTAATTCACGCAGAGCTGGCTGCGTGGGAGACCGGAGTTTTATTATTACTGAAATCAGACTCTCCCAGTGGTCGGAGATCAAAGGTTTTAAAGACAGGCCGGGCAGGAGAATGGCGTGAACCCGGGAGGCAGAGCTTGCAGTGAGCCGAGATTGCGCCACTGCACTCCAGACTGGGATAGAGAGAGTGAGACTCCGTCTCAAAAATAAATAAATAAATATAAAAATGAAATAAAATAAAGATAATTTGGCAGGTAGAGGCTTGGGAAATGGGGAGTGCTGATTGGCCAGACTGGAGATGGAATCAGGGTTTGAAGTGAGTTTTTCTTGCTGTCTTCCATTCCCGGGTGGGATGGCAGAACTGGTTGAGCCAGATGACCGGTCGGGGTGGCATTAGCTGGCACATCAGAACGCAGGGGCTGCAGAATATCTCAGCACTGGTCTCAGGTTTTACAACAGTGGTGTGATTCCTAGGAGCAATCTGGGGAGGTTGAGACTCCTGGAGCCAGAGGCTGCATGACCCCTAAATTGTAACTTCTAATCTTGTAGCTAATTTATTAGTCCTGGAAAGGCAGGCTGGTCCCTAGGCAAGAAGGGGGTCTTTTCCGGAAAGAGCTATTATCAATTTTGTGTCAGAGTCAAACCATGAACTGAATTGTGTCCCAAAGTTCGTTCAGCCCACGCCCAGGCATGAACAAGGACAGCTTAAAGGTTACAAGCAAGATGGAGTCGGCCAGGTCTGATTTCTCTCCCTGTCATCATTTCCTGAGTTATAATTTTGCAAAGGTGGTTTCAAAAGTAGGTATTGTTTTGTGAAACTTTGGTTTCAGCCTTACATGTGCAAAGCTGAGATTCAGCTGGTGCTCAGCCTTACAGTTCTACTGGTTATCAAAACGCATTTTTACAGGTTGTGAGACAGCTGCTGCCCACCTGCTGCCCCCCTACTGCCTTGGGGCACCCCTCCCCAAACTCTCATGTTGATTCTGGCGCAGCAGGGGACTTCCAGGACACAGCTCAGCTTTGAGACCAGATCTGATGGCTCAGCCTCCTGGCCTTCCCAGATGTTAAATATTTTGGCTCGCACCCCCGTGCATGTCAGTGTGTGTAATGGATTGGAATGTTAAAATGGATTGAGATTATGTATAAGGTTTGAAAATATTGTCAAGGGGCAAGGTCTCTCAGGGGGCGGTGTGGGTTAGGGGTGGGTGCACTGGCTGTGGGAGAGGGAGTTGACCCCCTGGGTTGGCTCTCACAGGGCAAAGTAAACACACAGAGGCCTTTGCTTCCTTCCCACGGATTCAATCTGAAAACAAACAGTGCGAGGTAAGTAAATACACACGCTGAGCCCCACACCAGAAGGCAAGGGGGTGAGGACAGAAGATCAGAGGAGATGATAATGACCTTGCAGCTGAGGTCCAACTTCCGGCTAACATCCAGAGACGATCCAGAGACGTCTGGGCTTGGGAGGAATCCTGCTTAACAGCAGAAGGAAGAGACAAGCTGCTGCCTTTATCCACTAAATCAGCATGATCAGCATCCAGTAATGATGAAAATTTAAATCGACCAGCTCTTTAAGCACTAAATAAGAAGCAAACTGTGGCCGGGCGCAGTGGCTCACATCTGTAATTCCAGCACTTTGGGAGGCCGAGGTGGGAGGACTGCTCAAGCCCAGGGCTTTAAGATCAGCCTGGGCAACACAGTGAGACCTCATCATATATATATATACATAAATGAGACAGGGGAGGCACGCTGGCTCACATCTGTAATTCCAGCACTTTGGGAGGCCGAGGTGGGAGGACTGCTGAAGCCCAGGGCTTCAAGATTAGCCTGGGCAACATAGAGACCTCATCTCTACAAAAAATATATATATATATAAACGAGGCAGGGGAGGCGCGGTGGCTCATACCTGTAATCCCAGGACTTTGGGAGGCCAAGGTGAGATGATCACCTCAGGTCAGGAGTTCGAGACCAGCCTGGTCAACTTGGTGAAACCCTGTCTCTACTAAAAATACAAATATTACCTAGGCATGATGGCGCACACCTGTAGTCCCAGCTACTCAGAGGCTGAGGCACAATCATCACCTGAACCCGGGAGACGGAGGGTGCAGTGAGCTGAGATCACACCACTGAACTCCAGCCTGGGTGACAAAGTGAGACTCTGTCTCAAAAAAAAAAAAAAAAAAGAGGCAGGAGGATCACTTGAGCCCAAGAGGTCAAAGCTACAGTGAGCCAAGATCACGCCACTGCACTATTTCTGCCTCGGTGACAGCAAAAGACCCTGCCTCAAAAAAAAAAAAAAAGAAGCAAATTCTGTGGTTTGAAATAAGATTCAACAACAACCAGTAATTTCATGAATTCCAAGTGGCGAGTATTATTCAACCCTTAGACCTAGAAAATATCCATTTGCTACAATGCTGCCAGCCTTGTGTCTTGCCATAATTTTCAGGAATAATTTTAGTGTAAGTATATTCCATGCAATATATGGGACATACTTACACTAAAAAATTATTTGTTCCCTGAAATGTTTAAATGGGATATACTTATGTTACACAATTATTTGTTGTTCCTCTGAAATTCAAATTTACCTGGGCATCCTGTATTTTAATTTACTAAATCTACACAGTACTAGGAAGCAGAATCTGCAGGAAAAACAGGAGAGAGGAGCTTATTTTCCATGTTGGATTTTTCTACATTGTTCAGATTATCAAACATTAAAAAATTTAGTGGGTTTTAAAAAATAGAAACAGGGCCAGGCATGGTGGCTCATACCTGTAATCCCAGCACTTAGGGAGGCCGAGGCGGCCAGATTGCTTAAATCCAGGTGTTTTGAGATCAGGCTGGGCAACATGGTGAAATCCTGTCTCTACAAAAAAAAAAAATTTAAAACAATTAGCCAGATATGGCGGCATGCACCTATAGTCCCAACTACTCTGGAGGCTGAGGTGGGAGAATCGCTGGAGCTTGGGAGGCAGAGGTTGCAGTAAGCCACAATCACACCACTGCACTCCAGCCTGGGCGACAGAGCAAGACCCTGTCTCAACAACAACAAAATGTAAACAGGGATTATGGGAGGTATGGACCATTTTTGTTTATTTTGTTTTCTTCTTTGTTCTTTGTAATTTATAAAATCTC
>NW_016803605.1:4267702-4272720 GCF_001698545.2 Rhinopithecus bieti
AAAAACCTCCCTCAAAAAAAAAAAAAAAAAAAAAAAAATCTCTTGGCCAGGAGCGGTGGCTCACGCCTGTAATCCCAGCACATTGGGAGGCTGAGGCAGGCGGATCACCTGAGGTCGGGAGTTACAGACCAGCCTAATCAACATGGAGAAACCCCATCTCTACTAAAAATACAAAATTAGCGGGGGCGTGGTGGCGCATGCCTGTAATCCCAGCTACTGGGGAGACTGAGGCAGGACAATCGCTTGAACCAGGGAGGCGGAGGTTGCGGTGAGCTGAGATCGCGCCATTGCACTCCAGCCTGGGCAACAAGAGCAAAACTCCGTCTCAAACAAACAAACAAAAAGCTCTTAAATGTTACGTGCATATTTTTCAAGTTTTAACAGTTCAGCCCAATGTCAGTAGAAAAGAAAGGCAATAAAGAAGCACTTTTCAGGCTGATGGGCAAAGAGAAGAAAGGGTTAAAGTCTTATGTGAAAATGAAGGCCCTTTGAATAGTCAACGAATTGAAAGAAAATCCCAGAGGTGGAAGCCAAGCCAAACACGGCAAGAGAGAAGTGGAAACAGAGGGGAATACTTGTCAGGTGGCCCGCGTGCGGACTCCACGTTTCATTGTAACCAGCCCTGAATGCTCCCAGGCTGTTGGGGTTTTTGTTAAAATTACTCTTGTGCCACAAATGAAATTCCTCTCTTTTTCAAAGTAGAAATCATAAGATGTGCTCTCATTCCTATCATTCTGGTTTTAAACTATTATTGCAGAATTAATCTTAATTATTTATCTTAATATTATCTTAATATTAATCTTAATAGTACTTATTAATCTTAACTATTAATCTTAATAATTAATCTTCAGAATAGCAACAACAGTGAATCATTGACACTTTTAGTGACTGTGTAATCCGTACATTTATGAATTTAAAAAAATTTATTTTTGAGACAGGGTCTCACTCCAAGTTACCCAGGCTGGAGTGCAGTGGCACAGTCACGGCTCACTGCAGCCTCAACTTCCTGGGCTCAGGTGATCCTCCCACAGCCTCCTGAGTAGCTGGGACTATAGGCACACACCATCATGCCTCCCACCTCAGCCTCCTGAGTAGCTGGGACTATAGGCACACATCATCATCAAAAAAATACAAAATACAATTTTTTGTATTTTTAACAGAGATGGGGTCTCATTATGTTGCCCAGACTGGTCTGGAACTCCTGGGCTCAAGTGATCCTCTTGCCTCAGCCTCTCCAAAGTGCTAGGATTACAAGCGTGAGCCACCACACTCAGCCTGGTTCACACTTCTACTGCGTTCCCTGTAGCTCAGAACATGGCACAGATCCTGGAGACCTCCTGGGGCCAGTGCTGAGACCCAGCAATGAAGAGGTGGAGAGCCTGCTTCAAACCACAGACAGGGCTGGGCATGCCCGGCTTGCCTCTCTTCAATACCAGATCAGTCTCTGGCTCCATCAGCAAACTGCAGGCATCTGAGAAAGGAAGAAAGTGGCCTCTGGGTTGACATACCCAAGGTAGATAAAAGAAGTACTACACAGGGCCGGGCGCGGTGGCTCAAGCCTGTAATCCCAGCACTTTGGGAGGCCGGGACGGGTGGATCACGAGGTCAGGAGATCAAGACTGGTCATCCTGGCTAACACGGTGAAACCCCGTCTCTACTAAAAAATAGAAAAAACTAGCCAGGTGAGGTGGCGGGCGCCTGCAGTCCTAGCTACTCGGGGGGCTGAGGCAGGAGAATGGTGTAAACCCGGGAGGCGGAGCTTGCAGTGAGCTAAGATCCAGCCACTGCACTTCAGCCTGGGTGACAGAGCGAGATTCCATCTCAAAAAAAAAAAAAAGAAGTACTACACAGGCTAAAAAGCCCAGACCCTGAAGCCAGGCTTCCTGGTCCACATCCTGCACCACCATGACTGGCCCTGTGACCTCAGGGAGGTGAAATGAATAGCACCCGTCTCATAGGGCAATGGATTAATCCACGGGGAGCTATTAGGACAAGGGTGTGTTCTGGGTGCTGGATAAACGTTAGCTGTTCCTATTATTGAAGCCAAACGGGCCATCTTCTTTGGCAATCCTCAACAGAAAAAGTCAGAGGAAAATTGGATTATTTTCCACGCTGGGCTCGGCAGAGCAGCACTTCTCGTCCCGCCAACACTGCAGCACAAGGAGGCTGCTTGAGGAATACATGCCATTTCCTTTGATTTGATCATTCATGGCCCTCAGTCACCTTCCACTTCTTATTCATTTGGTAACTAGGAGGCTTCCATCGACCTCTGGGAGACACGTGAAGGGGTAGGAAAGAGACAGCTGCCACCAGCTTCTGCCGTGCAGCTACGGGGGGAGCAGAAAGGCCAAGCTGACCGTCGTTTGGTTTCCTCTTATGACTTACACCAGGTGCTAAAGGAAAACATCGGACAAACGTGGCCAGAACCACGTGTTCTTAAGAAGGGGTTAAGGCAGGGTGGCCTGGCTAAGATGGAGAGTAGTTTTACCCAACGTATGACAGATTTCAAAGGTCCCAGATGTAGTCAGAGAAGTGAACACTGGACATCTGTGTCATGGGGTGATTCCAAGATGAGGCTCTCAAGCCTAAGGCACCAGGTTCTAATCTTGATTCTCCCACTTTCCAGTTATGTGATGTTGGCACCCATATTTATCCTCTACAACAGCCCTGTCCCAGAGAGCTCTGCAGTGAAGGAAACGATCAGTGCCTGTGCTGTCCAGTATGGTAGCACCAGCCACATGTGTATGGCTTAAGATGTTGTCTAATGCCACAGTTTGATGAACTCGTCTTCATTAATCAATGTATTTACACGTTAATGGTCACATATGGCTCGGGGTTACCGTATTGAACAACACCGCTCTATAAGCTTCTGTTTTTCCTCATCGGTAAAATGAGGAGAGTCACAGTATCTACTTCATCGAGTTAGATGAGAAGAGTAGGTACCGGGCCAAGCTACTGGTGGGTACTTAACACATGCCATCATCAAGAGTAATGGTATTCGATACATGATAGTTTCTCTCTTCCCTGCTCACATCTTCCTGCTTCTGCGTCCAGCTCACTCCATATCTTTGGGATTCACCCTGTGGTAGGCAGAATACTGGTCCTACCCCAAAGATATCCATGTCCTAATTCTGGAAAGCTACAAATAGGTTACATGGCAAGGGGCAATTAAGGTTACATATGAAATTAAGGTTGTCAGTCAGTGGACTTTAAAGTAAGGAGATTGACCAGGCGCGGTGGCTCACACCTGTAATCCCAGCACTTTGGGAGGCCAAGGCAGGTGGATCACTTGAACCCAGGAGTTTGAGACCAGCCTGGGCAACATGGAGAGACCTCATCTCAACTAAAAATACAAAAATTAGCCAGGCATGGCGGCACACACCTGTAGTTCCAGCTATTTGGGAGGCTGAGGTGATAGGATCACCAAGGCCTGGGAAGTCGAGGCTGCAGTGAGCCCGGATCATGCCGCTGCACTCCAGCCTGGGTGACAGAGGGAGAACCTGTCTCAAATAATAATAATAATAATAATAATAATAATAATAATAATAATAATATTCTGGAGTATGCAGGTGAACCCAATGTAGTCACAAGAGTCCCTAAAAGATGGATGAGGGAGGCAGAAGAGAAGCTCAAAGTGATGTGGCATCAGAAAGACTCAAATGGGGGAGGGGGCCACGAGTTGAGGAATGGCCGTGGCTTCGAGAAGGGGGAAGAGGCAAGAAATAGGTCCTCCTCGGGGGCTTCCAAGGGGAACACAGCCCTGCTGACTCCTTGACTTTAGCCCATGAGGCCCATTTCAGAGCTCAGACCTCAGACCTCCAGCACTCTGAGATAATAAATGAGTGTTGTCTGAAGCCACTAAGCTTGTGGTGATTTATTACAGCAGAAGCAGGAAACCAGCACAAGCCCTGACTTGCTGATACTGAGAAACCCTTGCTCGTCGGGCCCCGGTGAACTCCAGCCGTGCAGGGTTTGTATTTGACTGGTCAATGCCATGGTTAATAGCAAACCTATAAATCAAAAAGCCTGAAAGACTTATTCAAAGTATCTTTTCTGCAAAGGAAAAAAAGAAAGGATCTGTGTTCCATTCTATTTTCAAAGTCCTATTTATATGTTTCAATTCAGTTCTTCTCTAAATGGTGCAGAGCAAATGATAGTCCTCAGTGAGCACCCTCGAGAGGACTCTGGGGTTACAATGAAAATAAACTGACAGTAGGCGTCTATTTTTCCTTGCAGTGGTGTGTCTCTTTCATTGCCAAACTGCTCTCTCTTTCTGAGCCACCCCTCTAAGGAAATAAGGCCACTTTGGGTTATCTTGGCTGCCCAAAAATGAGATCCTCAGGATGACAAGCGAGGTGGTGGTGGTTGTAGCCAGCCCTAGGGAACCTGGCAGGACTCTGGGGAAGAGGAGGTCAAACCCATGCAGACGTTCCAGTTTCATGCCTCTCCCCACTCACCCACATCCCATAGCACAGAGGCCTCTCTTGGTCACCCACACTCCTGTCTCTCTCCCCAGAAGCACACCTTGGCTTACAGAAAAACAGGGAAGCAACTTTTGTACCAGAGTCTGGTTGGTCTGATCAAAGATGTTGATGCAAACTTTTCCAGCAAAGAGAAATAATACTGCAGGCTTCTCTGGGTCAGCCTAATTTCTAATGTTAGGCTAGAAAGGAGAAACAGGTCCACAATCCTTTATCCATATCCACAAATCCAGAATCAAGAAAGGTCTCAGGCTGGGCGCGGTGGCTCATGCCTGTAATCCCAGCACTTTGGGAGGCCGAGGCTGGTGGATCGCCTGAGGTCAGGAGTTCGAGACCAGCCTGGCCAACATGATGAAACCCGGTCTCTACTAAAAATACAAAAAATTAGCCAGGCATGGTGGTGCGTGCCTGTAATCCCAGCTACTCGGGAGGCTGAGACAGGAGAATCGCTTGAACCTGGGAGGTGGAGGTTGCAGTGAGCCGAGATCATGCCACTGCACTCCAGCCTGGGCGACAGAGTGAAATTCCATCTCAAAA
>NW_016803605.1:4274114-4282076 GCF_001698545.2 Rhinopithecus bieti
CCTGGGAAGTCGAGGCTGCAGTGAGCCCGGATCATGCCGCTGCACTCCAGCCTGGGTGACAGAGGGAGAACCTGTCTCAAATAATAATAATAATAATAATAATAATAATAATAATAATAATAATAATATTCTGGAGTATGCAGGTGAACCCAATGTAGTCACAAGAGTCCCTAAAAGATGGATGAGGGAGGCAGAAGAGAAGCTCAAAGTGATGTGGCATCAGAAAGACTCAAATGGGGAGGGGCCACGAGTTGAGGAATGGCCGTGGCTTCGAGAAGGGGAAGAGGCAAGAAATAGGTCCTCCTCGGGGCTTCCAAGGGGAACACAGCCCTGCTGACTCCTTGACTTTAGCCCATGAGGCCCATTTCAGAGCTCAGACCTCAGACCTCCAGCACTCTGAGATAATAAATGAGTGTTGTCTGAAGCCACTAAGCTTGTGGTGATTTATTACAGCAGAAGCAGGAAACCAGCACAAGCCCTGACTTGCTGATACTGAGAAACCCTTGCTCGTCGGGCCCCGGTGAACTCCAGCCGTGCAGGGTTTGTATTTGACTGGTCAATGCCATGGTTAATAGCAAACCTATAAATCAAAAGCCTGAAAGACTTATTCAAAGTATCTTTTCTGCAAAGGAAAAAAAGAAAGGATCTGTGTTCCATTCTATTTTCAAAGTCCTATTTATATGTTTCAATTCAGTTCTTCTCTAAATGGTGCAGAGCAAATGATAGTCCTCAGTGAGCACCCTCGAGAGGACTCTGGGGTTACAATGAAAATAAACTGACAGTAGGCGTCTATTTTCCTTGCAGTGGTGTGTCTCTTTCATTGCCAAACTGCTCTCTCTTTCTGAGCCACCCCTCTAAGGAAATAAGGCCACTTTGGGTTATCTTGGCTGCCCAAAATGAGATCCTCAGGATGACAAGCGAGGTGGTGGTGGTTGTAGCCAGCCCTAGGGAACCTGGCAGGACTCTGGGGAAGAGGAGGTCAAACCCATGCAGACGTTCCAGTTTCATGCCTCTCCCCACTCACCCACATCCCATAGCACAGAGGCCTCTCTTGGTCACCCACACTCCTGTCTCTCTCCCCAGAAGCACACCTTGGCTTACAGAAAACAGGGAAGCAACTTTTGTACCAGAGTCTGGTTGGTCTGATCAAAGATGTTGATGCAAACTTTTCCAGCAAAGAGAAATAATACTGCAGGCTTCTCTGGGTCAGCCTAATTTCTAATGTTAGGCTAGAAAGGAGAAACAGGTCCACAATCCTTTATCCATATCCACAAATCCAGAATCAAGAAAGGTCTCAGGCTGGGCGCGGTGGCTCATGCCTGTAATCCCAGCACTTTGGGAGGCCGAGGCTGGTGGATCGCCTGAGGTCAGGAGTTCGAGACCAGCCTGGCCAACATGATGAAACCCGGTCTCTACTAAAATACAAAAAATTAGCCAGGCATGGTGGTGCGTGCCTGTAATCCCAGCTACTCGGGAGGCTGAGACAGGAGAATCGCTTGAACCTGGGAGGTGGAGGTTGCAGTGAGCCGAGATCATGCCACTGCACTCCAGCCTGGGCGACAGAGTGAAATTCCATCTCAAAAAAAAAAAAAAAAACAAGAAAGAAAAGAAAAAACAGAAAGGTCTTAAAACCACAAGTTTTCTCATAAATCATTTGGCACCAAAACCTGAACTGAGTTGATGTGAGTTGACTTAGAGCCTTTATTGATCTGGCTTAGCTTGATTATTCCTGAAATTTACTACAGAAAATAATGTGCTATTACAGAGTTCTTCCCCAAACCCTGCTGGATGGGGGGTGTTCTGTAATATACAGTGTATGTAACATATTACTTTCCAAAGTTTAGAAAAAATTCCACATCTCTAAACATACCTGACTTTGGATAACATGAAGTTTTTGGGTAACGGAGTGTGAATTTGTTCTAGATTTGCATCTCTCATTACATCTGCATCTTCCCCCTCTGTGTCCTCCTAGGAATCTAAAATTGAAAAAAAAAAAAAAATCTTTTTTCCCTCAAGAATATTTTTAGCAGAAAATGATATGAAAATTTCAAAACTGGGAAAAGGCTCAATGGGAAGAGTGGGTCAATTTCTGTTTTATCCACATCCCTGACCCCTTTTCAGGCAGATGCCTGACCTGAGCCCTACCAAACTGCCTCTTCGCCAACTGTCAGTGGCTGGGGAGGGAGGGGCTGGAAGAGGGAGTGGGGAGGGAGGAGGACCATCTAGTGGTTTAATCTGGTGTGTTGATCCACCCAGCCAAACACTACCACACATCCCCCCAGCCAAGCTTCCTAGAAACCAGAGATCAAGACCCCACGTGTCTCTGAAATCAGAAGCTCAAAATCTGTGAAATTCACGGATTTCAGCTGTTGCCAAAGTCTATCAGCCACCATTTAGCTCCAAAGCCTTTGTTTTGTCAACCCCTTGGCTGTCTAAAATGTAAGACAGCACCTTGGGCTATTCACAGCTGCAGCAGTCTCTGCTGGACACCCTCGGTCCTTCTGGAAAACAACCTCAGCATGCAGTTGTGTGGGAATCCCAGGCTGGTCACGAGAAGTTGAATTTACGTTGGCAATTTTGTGTAAAAGTAATCACATTTTTCGGAACGCTCTGCTGGGTGTCTTCCAGAGGTTCTAAAACACAGTCTGTCCGGTTGCATCCATTTAGGTAAAATATAGGGGAAAATAGGAGCGTTCACAAAGAAAAGAGACTGCTGGGGAAATAGGTGGAATAAAGGTTTCAGATTGTGGATTCTACCTCAACCAGTTTCACAGTGGAGCTGTTCCACTAGCCATGGCTCTCCCTGGAGTGACCTGGTCTCCGTCCCTGTCCCATCTGTCGGGGTCGGGAGAAGTGCTGTACTGTGAGAGGGGCTGTCTGCGTTTGGACTATCCAAGAAGCAGATCCTGAGTCAGGATTTAAGTGCAGCGATGCTGTTTGGAAGGTGCAGGATGTACCCCCAGGGAGTCAGAAAATAAGGCAGGGAAGGGAAGAGAGCCACAGGGGTGTCCTGCGTTTCAAGCAAGCTACCCCTGGGGGCCATGGAGCTGACCCCACGAGGAAACTGGGCAACGGTGCAAAGTTCATGACCTGGAATTACCCCACCCAGAAGGGACATCCTCCTTAAAAAAGGCATTCTAATTAATAAATGTAATAAATTAAAAATATATAATCACATCAATAAATTAAACTACAAATAGATAAAATTAAACAATAAATTAACAAATTCCAAGTAAATAAGTAAAGAAAATAGAAAATCATCACACAGGCAAACACCACACTAGCCATTGTGTGCTGGGCCCCTCAGTGGATGCCATAATCAGTAGGCGAAAGTTCAAAGAGAAATAAGATATTTGCAAGGTCTCAAAGTTTCTCCCCCAAGGAAGTTATTCATTACAAGGGAAAAAAATAGACATTTTACAAAGGAGAAAATCGGCAGGCGCTACTTTAACCGAGTGATCGAGGTAAATGTTGACATAACGCCGAGACTGATACAACATTGCCTCTGTGGCATTCTTGCCAAAAATGCATAACCTCGTCATGAACATGGGAGAATGGCAGACAAACCCAAATGGAGGGCCATTCTCAAAATCTTTGACCAGTGCTTTTCACAAATGTCAAGGTCATGAGAGACCGAGAAACCATGACGAGGAAGAGACTCGAGACACAATAGCTAGAGGCAGAGGAGGACCCTGGATTGGATCCCGGGACAGAAGCAGGACGTTCGTGGAAAAGCCCATAAAATGTGGATTCGGTCTGTAGTTTTGTTAACAGTATCATATCCATGTCAGTTCCCTCACGGTGATCGTCATACTGTGGTTGTGTAACATTTCAACATTAGAGGAATCCGGGAAAAGAGTATATGGAAACTCTCAGCTCTTTTTTGCAAATTTCTGTAAATTTAAAATTATTACAAAATAGCCCAGTCACGGTGGCTCATGCCAGTAATCCCAGAACTTTGGGAGGCCAAGGCAGGTGGATCACTTGAGGTCAGGAGTTCAAGACCAGCCTGGTCAACATGGGGAAACCCTGTCTCTACTAAAAATACAAAAAATTAGTCAGGCGTGGTGGCACACATCTGTAATCCCAGCTACTCGGGAGGCTGAGGCAGGAGAATCACTTGAACCCAGGAGGCGGAGGTTGCAGTGAGCCGAGATCACGCCACTGCACTCCAGTATGGGCAACAGAGCAAGACTCTGTCTCAAAAACAAATAAATACAACAAAGTAAATTAAATAAAATAATTACAAAATAAAGAAGTTTTGTTTTGTTTTGTTTTGTTTTGTTTTGTTTTGTTTTGTTTTGAGATGGAGTCTCGCTCTGTCGCCCGGGCTGGAGTGCAGTGTCCGGATCTCAGCTCACTGCAAGCTCTGCCTCCCGGGTTTATGCCATTCTCCTGCCTCAGCCTCCCGAGTAGCTGGGACTACAGGCGCCCGCCACCTCGCCCGGCTAGTTTTTTGTATTTTTTAGTAGAGACGGCGTTTCACCATGTTAGCCAGGATGGTCTCGATCTCCTGACCTCGTGATCCGCCCGTCTCGGCCTCCCAAAGTGCTGGGATTACAGGCTTGAGCCACCGGGCCCGGCCAAGAAGTTTTTTTAAAAGAAGAATGATGCCACCTGAGGAACGAGGGAACTGGGGTACTTATATACCAACTGCTTAGGGCCATTTGTTGAGGGTTTCTGGGGGCAGTGCAACCCCCAGCACTTCCAGCTGCTGGCTGGGAAAAGTGGTCTTCCAAGGTGCAGGTGAAAAGCCTTTGGGCACTGCTGTTTGGGAGTTGAGTTGAGCATGATGGCCATTGTAGAGATATGGGTTGGACCCTGGTAGTGTCCACTACAGACTCTCACTCTGAGAAGCAGCCTAGGAACGTTCTAGAGACCTCAAGATTCCTTCCTTGCTGTAGAGTCTTCCCAAATCCATTTCAATATAACCCCAGTCCACTCAACCATCCAACAATGACCCCTTCCGGAATGTGTACATCAGCAGGCAGAGAATGGAGTCTTCTCTGTTTTCAGAATAAAATTCAGTATAAAATTCAGTCGATGGCCAGGCGCAGTGGCTCACACCTGTAATCCCAGCACCCTGGGAGGCCGAGGCAGGCGGATCACTTGAGGTCAGGAGTTCAAGATCAGCCTGGCCAGCATGGTGAAGCTCTGTCTCTACTAAAAATACAAAAATTAACTGGGCATGGTGGTACACATCTGTAATCCCAGCTACTCAGGAGGCTGACGCATGAGAATCTCTTGAACCTGGGAGGTGGAGGTTTCAGTGAGCCAAGACCATGCCACTGCACTACAGCCTGGGCGTCAGAGTGAAATTCTATCTCCAAAAAAAAAAAAAAAAAAAAAAAATCGTGTAGATAATGATTGGTGAGTTAAAAACAAAAAGCAGAAAGTACCTCCATGCATTAGTAATTCCATATAAGCATATGAGTTTGACCTAAATTCAACTGTAATGATCTGTGACAAGAAATCGGTGTTTCCTTCCACTATAAATCAAAGAAATACCCCTCATTTCATTCTCGCGTCCACAGACAGTAACACACTGTGCTATCGGCTTACCTCACATAGCATCAGGGGCCCCTGGCTCCCAAACGTACAGTCCTTTCTTAGGAAAAGTCACCTCTCTTGTGGATCCGATGGTACATTTATTTTGGAAAAGAGAGGGAGTTCATTATCCATACTCCCAACTTCTGTTTTAAATTATTGCTCCGGCCTTACTGCCAAACCCATCAGGTATAAAGGGACTCACGGCTAAGTGTGTAAATAATTTTTAAAATTCCACTAGTAGTGATTTGGAAATAAGAGGAGTTTTATTTTCCCTTTTCTTTTTTCTTACTTTTTTTTTCTTTCTGCTAGGATTACTAAGGAATTTAACGTTGTTTTAATTTGCAACACAAGTGGAGTCTATGAAAACCCCTCATGCCCAGTATATGAAACCTGCACTTTACAGCATCAGAAAGCTTTAGGGTATTAAGTAATTGATTTAATTAATCAAGCAAGTAAGTTTTTTCCTCCTCTGGCCCCACTCTGAATGTTGAAAGGTTCTCATAAAGATCCAAGAACGTGGAGACATGGGGTAGACCCATGAACCTAGAAAACCAAGGTGACTCATACAGAGGCACTAATGGGCAAATACCCGGGGTGTCCAGGTTTAGGCAAACTTGAGAGTTCTTGATATGTTTATTTTATCAAACTCGGTTTCACTGATCCAGCAGACATCTGGGCATGTTGATTTTCTTCCTAAATAGCACCCAATTTTCCTCCAGGGACCCACCCCCATGAGCTTTCAGAGAAGGGGTTGAGACGGGGCCCCACCCAGGCAGCAGGAACCCAGGGACCCCCAGCCACGTAATTGGCTCAAGGGTTGACACATGACTCCACAGGAGCCAATGAGAATGCTGGGATCCAGACGCCAGTTTTCTTTTTTTTTTTTTTTTTTTTTTTTGAGACGGAGTCTTGCTCTGTCCCCCAGGCTCCTGTGCAATGGTGTCATCTCGGCTCACTGCCAGCTCCGCCTCCCGGGTTCAAGTGATTCTCCTGCCTCAGCCTCCCGAGTAGCTGGGACTACAGGCGCCCGCCACCATGCTGGTTAATTTTTCTGTATTTTTAGTAGAGACGGGGTTTCACCATGTTAACCAGGATGGTCTCGATCTCCTGACCTCGTGATCCACCCGCCTTGGCCTCCCAAAGAGCTGGGATTACAGGCGTGAGCCATGGCGCCCTACCCGGTTTCCTCTTTTCTTCCAAGAGCGGGAGCTGGTGCCGCCGTCTTGTGAGCGCCAGGTGAGGCTGCTGCTGCAGGTGGCCACAGGAGAGGTCCAAGAACAGACTCAACATGGGGAAGATGGGGACAAGAATTCGAGAAAGAGACGCTTGAAATCACATCCTGATGACACTGTTGAGGCCCCTACATCCAGATGCACCCAAAGCCTGCAACTTTGGCCAAATACGGCAGTAAATTATGTTAAGAGCTTAACCTCGTTGGATTTCTGTCACTTGCAACCAAAAGAGACCTAAGCTAATTTGATTGGAAAATTAACAAAGCAGCACCACATAACTTTAAAAGTTACTCTTCAGAGGCTCTTCTGGTAACTTTCCTTCTTCTCTGGTCAACCACACATGCAGTGTGGAGGACTGACAGGTTCATCTGTCAGCGCTGGGGGGCGAGAGCCCTGGTATCTGACTCAAGAGTGACTCTGGACCACCCGTCCTCTCTCTGGACTCAGTTCCCAAGTGAGGGAGAGGACAGCATTGTCTTTAAAATCCCAGACCTGTGTTAATTTGCTTGACTGTTGCAATCATGTTACTATACTTATGTATATCAAAAAATGTGGTGCACCGCGTGTGCGCATGCACACACACACACACACACACATCACCAAAAAGAATCTAGCAGCTGGGGGGTGGGGATGAAAGAAAACACTTATCATCTTGATTACAGTGCTGGTTTCCTGGGTACATATATCTGTCAAAACCCATCACATCGTATACTTTAGATACATGCAATTCATTGTCCATCAATTATGCCTCACTAAAGCTGGAAAGAAAATACTATTTTAAAAATCTATAGATATCTGTGGATATCCAGATGCATATAAGTTCTATAAGAAATTGAAAATGTAGCTGGGCGCCATGGCTCACACCTGTAATCCCAGCACTTTGGGAGGCTGAGGTGGGCGGATCACCTGAGGTCAGGTGTTCGAGACCAGCCTGGCCAATATGGCAAAACCCCGTCTCTACTAAAAATACAAAAATTAGCTGGGTGTAGTGGCAGGCGCCTGTAACCTTAGCTACTCGGGAGGCTGAGGCAGGATAATCGCTTGAATCCAGGAGGAGGTTGCAGTGAGCTGAAATTGCGCCACTGCACTCCAGCCTGGGAGACAGGGCAAGACTCTGTCTCACAAAAAAAAGAATAAATAAAAAAAAAGAAATTGAAAATATATAGTTTTTGGCCGGGCG
>NW_016803605.1:4282507-4297281 GCF_001698545.2 Rhinopithecus bieti
CTGAGGCAGGAGAATGGCGTAAACCTGGGAGACGGAGCTTGCAGTGAGCTGAGATCCGGCCACTGCACTCCAGCCTGGGCAACAGAGCGAGACTCTGTCTCAAAAAAAAAAAAAAAGAAAGAAAGAAAATATATAGTTTTTATTTTAATGGTAATGGAAAAAAATAAATGCAAGCATAATCTGGAAAAATAAATTTGTTAAATAAATTAAAAAATAGAATCCAACCTCCGAAATGATGTAATCTGTTATTTTAGTGACTGTGAAGACAGACCACAAACCTCATGATAGCTACACAAACACACACATACACAATGGCTCTTCCCCAGGATACCCCATTACCACACAGACTACTCCAGCTCCTCTCATGGGGTCCGCCTGTCCCTGGAACCTGACAGCCAGATGCCCCATTGGACAGTGGAACTGAGCAGGGAAAGCCAGGCACAAACCCAGAATCCTCACCTGCTTACTCATCCACACAAAGTCCTGCCACCATGTTGTAGGAAGCTGGATGGAAGAGCAGAGAACATGGACACCTAAGTGTTCCACGCCTGGATTCCTGGGTTGCCACAATGGAAAGTTAAATTGCTGAACTTCGAGAAAAAGTGTTCTTGTTTTTGTGCACGAGAGTAATTGCAGCAATAGCAGCACTTTACAAGTGGGTGAGAGTCAGTATCTACCCAAGTGTGCTCCGGTTTTCCTACTCTGGTCATGTCTGGAGATGCAGCAACTCTAATACTAGTAACCGCTCAGCTTCCAAATATTTATTATGTGTATAACGAGCTCAAAAGACATTGGGAAGGGTGTTAGAAAAACTCAGTTCCTGATGTAAATTTTCTTAAACTGAGCAGGGTGGGAATAAAAGGATACTTCTTCAGGCTGGGTGCGGTGGCTCACACCTGTCATCCCAGTACTTTGGGAGGCCAAGGCGAGTGGATCACCTGAGGTCAGGAGTTCGAGACCAGCCTAGGCAACACGGTGAAACCCCATCTCTACTAAAAGTGCAAAAATTGGCCCGGCATGGTGGTGTGCGCCTGTGATCCCAGCTACTTGGGAGAATGAGGCAGGAGAATTGCTTGAACCCACGAAGCGGAGGTTGCAGTAAGCCGAGATCGTGCCACTGCACTCCAGCCTGAGCAACAGAGTGCAGTCTCAAAAAAAAAAAAAGATACTTCTTCAACATTATACACACATTCTACACACATGCACCTACCCCACATATCCCACACATCCCATGTGTTGTATCTACACTGGATAAAGGAGCCTCTTGCACGCACAGTGAACACTCCAGCCTGTGTGTCCATGCTCCCCTCATGCTCCCTGTATCAGCCACCTCACCCCAGCAAGGTGGTCTGTCCCAGACTCCAGTCATTTGGGCAGAGAATTCTGGGGTCCTAAGTATCAGGAGTTGTCTAGGGCCAGGGCTGGGATGAGAGCAAGCAAAAGAGCTGCCCTGGGGAGACCGGTTTAAGGGGGCACCCACTCACAGGTTCCACCTCTGCGCCTGCACCATCTGGACTGTGAGTGCCTTCTTAAAGTTTGCACCTGGGGCTCTTTCTAGTCTGACTGTGCCCTGCTGGGGTTTTTGTAAGCTCTGGGTGGACTCCTCGCCCTCCCGGGGAGGGGCACAGCCAAAAGAGGTGCACAGCGTGGCTCTGTGAAGCACAGTCCCAGGGCAGCCCTCCACCCCGCCGGCCAAGCTTGAGGGCACTGCTGGCCCCAGATACCATGTCCTAACCACCCTCATAAAACAGGGTTTAGAAACCGCAGCCCCAGCCGGGCGCCATGGCTCACGCCTGTAACCCTAGCACTTTGGGAGGCCAAGGCGGGCAGATCACCTGAGGTCAGGAAATGGAGACCAGCCTGACCAATATAGTGAAACCCCATCTCTACTAAAAATACAAAAATTAGCCAGGCGTGGTGGCAGGCATCTGTAATCCTGGCAACTCAGGAGGCTGAGGCAAGAGAATCTCTTGAACCCAGGGGGCAGAGGTTGCAGTGAGCCGAGATCGTGCCATTGCACTCCAGCCCGGGCAACAAGAGTGAAACTCTGTCTCAAACAAAAAGAAAGAAACCGCAGCCCCCAAACACACCTCTCAATCCCTACCTCCACACCATTCCCCAAATACCCTTCCTGGGAGCCCCGTTTTTGTTTTCCTGGGCAGAAGCAGCCCTCCCTTCCCTCTGCTCTCCAAAACACAGCTCTTTTCAGGACCAGGCACCAGAAGCACAGTGGTTTCCTCCCATCTGGAAAAACAGAATGGCAGCCTCTTCTATCGCAGCTGGCTTCAAAGGCATGGGGACAAATGGATTTTTCCCGTGCTTCATTAATAGTTGCAAAGAAGCCCTTGCATCTCTTCCATCCTGTTCTATTTCCAGCGATCTGTGTCTCCAGGTGCCTCTGACCCTCACCCCCAAGACCCCAAGGCTGAGAAAGCCATGGAGGAGGAGATGGCCCCTTGGGACCGACAGGACTTGGGGTTTTCAGGAGGAGGACCGGGGTACACGATGCCCACGCAGTCAGCTGCTCCTGTCTCAGTGCGACTCCTGATCACAACATGGGTTTTTAAAATCCTGTCTTTCCCAGGAACTTGAAGCTACTCCTGTGTGTATCACTTTTACTTACCTGTCTAACAGTCACATGAGGGATAATGCATTTTAACTGCGATTTGTAGATGAAGGACAAGAACCGGTGAAGCCGAGGAGATCACCAGTCTCATGGGCCAGGTTGGCCGAAGATGAGAGGCAAAGACCCTGTGTGTCTCTGGCACGTTTTAATGGGCTGTTCTGGGACAGGCACAAATTGAGTTTAAAAAAAAAAAAAAAAAAAAAAAAAAACAATTCTTTTCTAAGCTAAATCCCAATGCCAATTTCATGGGACTTTTAAAAGCATTTTGCACTGTGACAGCAGTCAGGAGACAGAGGCTGGGGCTGGGGGCCTGGAGCCGGCCACAGGGGCAGAAGGGAGATGTCCAGACGGGACACCATCCAGATCTGCGCTTCACCATTTTTAAGGGAGCAGACAATTATTTCCATTGGAATCCAACAAGGACTGAGATTTTCAATTTTCCTACAGCGCAGGAAGGAAATTGAGACTTTTAGTTCTGGTTCATTCGTTTCAGTTCAGAATTGCTCTCTGGCTGGAAAACTCCAATGGTTTCCTTCTGGGTGAACTTTTCCGCCTTCACTTCTTCCAACTCCCCATACATTGAGCTCCAGCTCTTTCTTTTCACTCTTTTATTTTTTTCTTCAGTCTCCAAATTGTTGTAAAATTATCCTTCTATTTGGGATTTATGATGTCTCCACCTTTCAGTAATCTTTCATCGGATTACTTTGGCCGTGAGAAAAGGGTGGTTGTTTCCAGACCCGTGTTAAAATTTCCTTCATCACAATTTACGGACTTCGGGGTATGTCTATCCAAATTGTCCCTTGGTGGAACAGGAATCCAAGTCACTTAAGTAGTGCGGCACTGGTTTATAGTGGGGAGCATAGCTGCCTTCCAAAGTCACTTGGGTAAAGGGTGCTGTGTTTTAGGGGAGGAATAAGAAGTAGGACTGCTCTGCAATGGATTAGTACATTTGCTTTAGACTCATACATATTCCAAACCCTGAGGCCATAGACCACCCTTCATAAACCTCCAAATGCATACCCCTGTGGAACCCCTGGTCCTGACCCCACAGAGCCCAGTTACCCACCCACACAGAGCAACTCAACAAGGAAACATTCGTGCCATGCAACCTGGCTCCTGCCCATCAGAAGCCAAGTGAACAGTAGGAAAGACTTATTGCTCTTCATGCCAATCATCTCCTTATTAAAAATATAAAATAGGAAAAGAGGATTTTTTAGAGGGGTTGGAGGTGGGACAGGTAGGGTGGAAACTGTACTGCCAACAATTGCCATTTCCTGGAACAGAACCCCAGACCCTGAATGTCATTCTGCATATTGTCAAATCCATCCTTCCCTGGACCCAGCATTCCCTGGCAGCCACCCAATAGGAATACTGTCCTGTCCAGTCTTTGAAAACTTCCTTTAAAACACTCTTGGTGTTCTACTTAAATGTGAGAAGGTCACAGGTTCGCTGGCCTGGAAAGAAAGACAGGCTATTTAGGAAGGTTTATATCACTTCCCCCTCCAAGCACTTAATGTCTCCCCACCAGCTCTGAAACAAAGCGTATCTGTAGTTCCTGTAGAGACAAAACAATCCACATTGCAGGCCCTTAATGCATCTGTTAAACTGAATTAACCTGTGTTCATTTTCTTCTCTGGAAAAATGAGCATAAAAATGAGCTCTGCCAATCTGGAACTGCCTGGCGGGGCCGGCAAACAGGAAATTTTGATGACTTTCCATAAACACCAACTTTAACAAGATACCCTTTAGTCACCAGCTCAGTCATAGTGTGTTGCAGTGAGTTGCTGCTGCATAACAAGCAAGTCTAAAACACAGGGACTTAAAATAAGAGCCCTTTTATTATATTTCACAATTCTGGGCATGCAGAAGTCAGGCAGGGCTCAGCTGGGTGATTCTTCTGTTCTATGCTCTCAACAGAGATCATTCAGTAGTACCTCACCAGCTGATAGACTGGCCTAGAGTCCAAGATGGCTCCATTCATACACCCGGTACCTTTGGGAGGATGGCTGAAAGGCTGGACCCCGACGGATTATCAACTGGAAGCTCACATGCGGTCACCCCAGCATGGTAGGCACAGGATAACTGGTTTTCTTATATAATGGCTCAGGACTCCAAGTGTGAGTGTTCCAGCAAACAAAGTAGATGTTTCGTGGCCTTTTATGACCTAGCTTTGGAAGTCATATGGAGGCACTTCCACTCTAGTCTATTGGTCAAAGCAGTCCAGTGCTGCCTAGTTTCCAGAGAAGAGCACCTACCCTCCATCTCTCAATGACAGGAGTGTCTAAGAATTTGTAGATACGTTTTCAAAAGATCTGAATTTTTAGCATCACAGATAATCACAGTAATGCCCAACCTTTGTTCCTTTTTTTCTTTTTCTTTTCTTTCTTTCTTTTTTTTTTTTTTTTTTTTTTTTGAGATGGAATCTCACTCTGCCACTCTGTCACCCAGGCTGGAGTGCAATGGTGTGATCTTGGCTCACTGCAACCTCCACCTCCCAGGTTCAAGCAATTCCTCGGCCTCCAAAGTGCTGGGATTACAGGCATGAGCCACCATGCCCGGCCTCTCTTTCATTCTCTTATTTCTTCTTCTTTTTCTTCATTTATTCAATGATATTTATTGAGCAACTGCCAAGTGCTGAGCACTGGAAACATGGAGTCATGGGGTGAACAAGACCTAGTTCCTGTCTGCTTGGAACCCAGAGTCTAGAAGAGGAAACAGATAATCAAATAATCTAATGATAAGTGTATCATTACAAATCAAGACCAATGCTCTCTTGCCAAACTTTTCTACAAATGGCCAGATAGAAAGTATTTTAGGGTATTTTAGGTTGTGTGAGCTATACAGTGTCTGCTGTAACTACTCAACTCTGCAAGAAGCAGCCACAGGCAATACAGAAAAAAAAATGAGTATCACAGTGTGCAAATAAAACTTTATTTACACCAGGCCTGGTGGCTTATGCCTGTAATCCCAGCACTTTGGGAGGCTGAGGTGGGTGGATCATGAGGTCAAGAGATCGAGACTATCCTGGCCAACATGGTGAAACCCTGTCTCTACTAAAAATACAAAAATTAGCTGGGCATGGTGGCGCACACCTGTAGTCTCAGCTACGCGGGAGGCTGAGGCAGGAGAATTGCTTGAATCCAGGAGGCAGAGGCTGCAGTGAGCCAAGATCACACCACTACAATAGAGCGAGATTCCATTTCAAAAAAAAAAAAAAACAACTTTATTTACAAAAACAGGTGGAGGGCCAGATTTGGCCCAACGGTTGTAATGTGTTTACCTCTATTCTGGAGGAAAGGAACATTTTTCTATCAAGATGTATAACAAAAAAGCCTGATGTACTTTGGGATAGAGAGTCTTTCCCTGAGGAAGTGACTTTTGAATAAGTAGGCCTTAACCAGGTGAGGGAGTGCATGGATGGTGGCGGGCAAGTGGAGGGAGAATCATCGAACACTGGAAGAAGTTTAAAAGAGTCAGTTTAGACAGAGGGAAGAAGGCTCAGGGGAAACTGCCAAGAAATGGAGAGAGGTAGACTGTGGTCAAATCACGTAGTATTCATGTTAAAATCTCAGGGGTTTTGATATCAAAAGCAATGGAAAGCCAATGAAGGATTTTAAGACTTTGAAAAAAATGATTTATGTGTAATTTTCTTTTCCCTTAATTAGGACACATACTGACCTAGCTGAATGGGTTGGGGTTGCATTTTCTAGCAAGAAATGAGTTAAAGATAGGCTGGGCATGGTGGCTCACGCCTGTAATCCCAGCATTTTGGGAGGCCAAGGCGGGTGGATCGCCTGAGGTCAGGAGTTCAAGATCAGCTTGGCCAAAATATGGTGAAACCCCGTCTCTACTAAAAATACAAAAATTAGCTGGGTGTGGTGGCCCACGCCTGTAGTACCAGCTACTTGGGAAGCTGAGGCATGAGAATCGCTTGAACCCAGGAGGCAGAGGTTGCAGTGAGCCAAGATTGTGCCACTCTACTCCAGCCTGGGTGACAGAGCAAGACTCCTATAAAAAACTCTAAAAAAAAAAAAAAAAAAATTAAAGTTGAGAGTGTGATGGCAATGCTGGAGAGATGAGGTGTCACATTTTGGTGGTCTTTATAACCTCGCAGGAAGGTCACGGGAATAGTCACACATTCCAAGGGATCAAAAAGTATGGAAAGTACTTTTTCACACTATTATCATGCTATTCATACATAAGGTCTTACTATTATTCAAGGTCGGTGCCCCAGAGGGATTCCTTGCATAATTAACTAATTGGTCTCACATTTCTTGCCACGGATTTTGATTTTTTTTTTTTTAAGTATTTGGCTCCAAAGGTTTTTAAACTATTCTGTTTCATGGTGTTAATTTTTCCATTGTCTAGACAGCTGGAGAGTCAGACAGGATTATCAAGAGGAAACAGCCGATTTATGACCAAGAGTCAACCTTCTCAGCCAATGGAATTTACATATTAATGACACTGTGGCAGCTGTCATAAGAAAACTTGTAAAAACCAAACCTTTCACATTCGTGCATTTCTGAAACTGGCATTGGGCAGATGTTTTGCATTTTTAATACATATGAAAGACCCTTTAATAAAACCACAGAAGAAAGAGATTGATAAGCGTGCCTGGTGGTGGGGCAGTGGGAGCTCAAGTTTAAAAGACACATCAACCAACTTTCTGGAATCTTATAAGACATAAGATGAAAGGGGCCCGGGAGTCCTATGGCCCCTTTTCAAGCTTTGACAGAATCAAAAGACAGAAAGATGAGCCCATTAGAGTTGGGTCATAAAACCAAATTCAGAGTAAGAGGGAACCTCAGAGGCCACACTGCTTCCTGCTTGTACCTGCTTCCACATTCCTCCCAAATGGCAATCCGCTTATGTAAATATCTCTGTTGACAAGGAATTCACTGACTTCCTAAATAAAACAACTTCTTCCTTCTATAGACTCACTGTCTTCTTTGAAATTCTCACTCATTGGTCCCAGATCTGGCCTCTGAGGAAAGTAGAATATGCCTGGCCCCTCACATAGTGTTCTACTGTGATACCCTCTGAAACAGGTCAAATATTCTTAGTTTCATTCACAATTTGTCTTAAGACACAGTCTCCTCGTCAAGAAGACTCTCTCAGTTGGCACTGAATTTGGCTGCCTGGATGGAAACTTGGGTCCAGTGGTTGCCACTCTCCTGTTAAAACTTCACTTTGTTGTCCATTGCAATAGGATAAACTCCAAACTCAGTAACCTAGACTGACATTATGCTTGTGAAATAGGCTGCAATAGGCTGCATAGTAAGTGCTCCATAAGCATTAGTTCTCATCCATTCAGTCATTTATTCATTCATTATGGTATGAACTAACAAGGGATTCTCTTTCTTATAAAATGAGTTTATGCAGTTACTTCATGATCTTATCAATATCTCAGGCTCCTTCCATCTTTCTCCCTATCTATTATTGAGAATGTCCCTTCAAGGTCACAAGATGGCCATTCCACCTCCAGCCTCAGGTCCCTGCTTGAAGCAAGAAAAAACAGTGACAAAAGGAAGAAGTGGTGCTTAACTAAAGAACGCAAAACAATCTCAGAAGGCGCCCTTGGCTTTCCACTTATAGCTGATTGGTCAGAGTTGTGCCATGTGATCACCCCTAGGCACAAGGGAGCCTGGGAGATGTAGTTTCATTAGCTAGCATAGGGAAGAATGATGTTGGGTAGGCAACTACCAGTTCAATGTTTGCTAAAACCTCTTCTGATAATGTGCCTCTAGAAGTCAGGGGTCCAGAATTGGGCAACATGTCCCAGACATGGTCTACACAATCAGAATATAAAAATGAGATGACTTGGCTGGGCACGGTGGCTCACGCCTGTAATCCCAGCACTTTGGGAGGCTGAGGCAGGTGGATCATGAGGTCAGGAGATCGAGACCATCCTGGCTAACACAGTGAGACCCCGTCTCTACTAAAATACAAAACTTAGCCAAGCGTGGTGGTGGGTGCCTGTAGTCCCAGCTACTCGGGAGGCTGAGGCAGGAGAATGGCATGAACCTGGGAGGCGGAGCTTGCAGTGAGCTGAGATCCGGCCACTGTACTCCAGCCTGGGTGACAGAGCGAGACTCCATCTCAAAACAAACAAACAAAAAGAATCCATTGGCTATATGAAATTTATATTTAAAAATTATGTTTTATTATTATTTGCAAAGTATGTGCCACACATTCTTTACATTAGTGAGACTTGTAAGACACACACACACACACACTCTCTCTCTCTCTTTCCCTCTCCCTCTTTCTTTCTGGAGGGCTGATTGTTATACAATTACCAGCACACCACTGGTTCTAAGTACAGCCGTCCCTCAGTGTCTGTGGGAGATTGGTTCCAGGGCCCCCACAGACAGCAAAATGTGCAGATGCTCAGGTCCCTGATATCAAATGGTGTGCTATTTGCATATAACCTATGCACATCCTCCTGTATACTTCAAAATATCTCCAGATTGCTTATAATACCTAATACAATGAAAATACTATATAAATAATTGTTATATTGTTCAGGAAATAATAACCAAAAGGTCTGTACATGTTCAGTACCATTTTTTCCTGAATATTTTCGATCCGAGGTTGGTTAAATCCCCGGATGCAGAACCCACACATACAGAGAGCTGTCTGCAATACTAAATCTCATGCAGCCCAGCTCTGAGGCAAAATTATCCTGTGTCCTTTGGAATTTTTAGAGGAAGTTGATGCTATCACACAACCAATGGGATACAGAGCAGAAGCCCCCGGAAGGAGGTGGCCAACAGGGAGGAACTGGAATCTTGTTGAGAGAGGTATGGGCTTTTGCTGATGTTAGCTCCCGCCTCTGGGTGCATGTTTGTGTCAGGTCTCTGAGCCCAAGTCTGCACATACACATCCACATGGCCTGAGGCAACTGAAGAACCACAAAAGAAGTGAAAATGGCCAGTTCCTGCCTTAACTGATGACATTCCACCATTGTGATTTGCTCCTGCCCCACCCTAACTGATCAATTAACCTTGTGACATTCCTTCTCCTGGACAATGAGTCTCAGGAGCTCCCCACCGAGCATCTTGTGACCCCCACCCCTGCCCGCAAGAGAACAACCCCCTTTAACTGTAATTTTCCACTACCTACCCAAATCCTATAAAACTGCCCCACCCCTATCTCCCTTTGCTGACTCCTTTTTTGGACTCAGTCCGCCTGCTCCCCGGTGATTAAAAAGCTTTATTGCCCACACAAAGCCTATTTGGCGGTCTCTTCACACAGATGGGCATAACAGTTTAATGGCCCCCATGTCCTTTGAAACAAAGGCAGAGAAAGAAGAGAAATGCCAGTAGGCCTTGCTGGTAAAATACAAAAGAAACGATGTAAGACTGAAGCCTCACTGTGGCCAGTACGTCATCTCCTCACTGTATTCTCGCTTTGTCCCTGCTCTGCCCCCATGATCACTGCTCAATATGAGTTCACTGTGGCTTATCCGATCGGCTCCACCCATTCCCAGGGCTTGTCCCCAAGCAAAGCTCAAACTAGACAGTCGGATTGATTTTGCTGTTTGTGAAAGGACTGTCGGGTGGCGTGGTTGTGTTGCACGTGAAACCCAGGATTCCCAGTGGCAAAGCCAGGTACAGAGAAATTACAATTAAACCGTGGCATGGGTGACTGGGCCGTGATGGGACACCCCAGTTCTTCGCTGCTTTGCCTGGTGCTCTGTGTGGGCACTGGAGGCTTTGGGCGGTGCTGGTTTCACATATGAATGACAAATACCCTCTAGCATGGCCCGGACAGCGCTCCACAGCGGGAGTTTCATCATCAGGTGTCGCCAAATTTGGAAATTCTGTTGCCAAAGCTTTAACAAGTTTCCAGATGTAAGGCCTAAAAGCAAAGTGCCGACACGCTTCTCCCCTACCCCTTCCCCTCATCTCTATAACCCAGTTCAGGTGAGCTCTAGGGTCTATACCCTAGATACTGAGAGACAAGACTAGCTGGATTTCCTAGGCCGACTAAGAATCCCCAAGCCTAGCTGGGAAGGTGACTGCATCCACCTTTAAAAACGGGGCTTGCAACTTAGCTCACGCCCGACCAATCAGGTAGTAAAGAGAGCTCACTGAAATGCTAATTAGGCGAATACAGGAGGTAAAGAATTAGCCAATCTATCGCCTGAGAGCACAGGGGGAGGGACAATGATCGGGATATAAACCCAGGCATTCAAGCCTGCAAGGCAACCCCCTTTGGGTGCCCTCCCATTTTATGGGAGCTCTGTTTTCACTCTATTAAATCTTGCAACTGCATACTCTTCTGGTCCCTGTTTGTTATGGCTCGAGCTGAGCTTTTGCTCACCGTTCACCACTGCTGATTGCCGCCATCGCAGACCAGTCACTGAGTTCCACCCCTCTGGATCTGGCAGGGTGTAGGCTGTGCTCCTGATCCAGTGAGGCCCTGCCCATTGCTGCTCCCGATTGGACTAGAGGCTCGCCATTGTTCCGGTGCGAGCTAAGTGCCCGGGGTTCGTCCTAATCCAGCTGAACAGAGCTATAGCACTCATGGCATGGCCCAAGATTCCATTCCTTGGAATCCATGAGGCCAAGAACCCCAGGTCAGAGAGTAAGAGGCTTGCTGCCATCTTGGGAGCTCTGAGAACAAGGAAGGACACCCAATAACAATGCAACTCATTTACAATGATAATTTGCCAAGATGCGGATTCTTTCCAAATCACGGTGTTGGTTTAGTGTAAATCAGTCAAGACCCTTGATGGAATTTTTCAACCTTTGCAGAATAATTCTAAAATTCATCTAAAAACTTGCCCTGGCAAGAGTAGCTAACTTGAAAGAAGATGTAAGAGAGGGGATCTAGGCCTTCCATGTATTAAAACTGTCTCAATAAACTACACTTGTAAAACTGCATTAATGACCAGGTGTGGTGGCTCATGCCTGTAATCAAAGCACTTTGGGAGGCTGAGGCAGGTGGATCACTTGAGGTCAGGCGATTGAGACGAGCCTGGCCAACGTGGTGAAACCCCATCTCTACTAAAAATACAAAAATTAGCCAGGCATGGTGGCGGGTGCCTGTAATCCCAGCTACTCAGGAGCCTGAGGCCAAGAGAATGGCTTGAACCTTGAGTCTGGGAGATGGAGGTTGCAGGGAGCCAAGATCGCGCCACTGCACTCCAGCCTGGGGGCGACAGAGTGAGACTCCATCTCAAAAAACAAACAAACAAACAAAACACCCTGCATAAACAAATGTAACAGTTGATAGAAATTCAAGAATTGATGTATGACAAAGGCAGTGTTAACTGGGGGAAAATACAAATTATTTCATAATAGTGCTGGGACAACTGGGTGGTAGCAATTGGGGAAAATAAATGAATTTAGATTTTTACCTCAAACTGGATACCAAAATAGATTACAGATGGTTAAATGTATAAACCAAAACTGTAAAAAATACAACAGTTCTTTAATCTTGGGGTACAGGAGGACTTTATGTGATTTAAGACAATGAAAGAAATTCACAAAGAAACCACGGAAAACAATAGGCTGGCTAGATAATGTTGTCATTGGCCTTGAATTGAGAAACATCATCAACAAAACCAATCCACGATACCAAACTGAGGGAAATACCTGAGACAAACATGACAAGGAGCTGATAGCCTTCACAGAGGAAGACTTCATACAAATACATGAGAAAACACTGTCTCTCTGGCCAGCACGTTGGGAGGCCAAGGTGGGTGGATCACGAGGTCAGGAGTTCGAGATCAGCCTGGCCAATATGGTGAAACCCTGTCTCTAATAAAATACAAAAAATTACCTGGGCATGGTGGCACACGCTGTAGACCCAGCTGCTCGGGAAACTGAGGCAGGAGTATCACTTGAACCCGGGAGGCAGAGGTTGCAGTGAACCAAGATCGCGCCACTGCACTCCAGCCTGGGTGACAGAACGAGACTCCATCTCAAAAAAAAAAAAAGAAAGAAAGAAAGAAAAAAGAAAACACTGTCTCTTTGATAGGTAAGTGGGTAAAGAAAATGAAAGTTAATTCACACACAAAAAATATAAGAGTCAAATAAACATATGGGGGAAAATGTTCAGTCTCTCTTCATAATAAAAAAGCAAATTAGAATAATTTCTGCTCACATTGGAGTCATTCTTCAAATCATCCAATTTGCAAAAGATGAAAAAGCCAAACTCCTCCACACTGTCGAGATGGCTGATTTAGGCTCTTTTATACACACAATGTACAGAGAAAGAAAGGTGGCACTGTGTGTCAAGAACCTTTAAAATGTTCTGAGTTTTGATTTTGCCATTTGCTTTTAAGCATCTCTCCTGGACAATATTTTGCATATAAGGATATTTATCACAACAGACAAACCTAAACACCTGTGAATAAAACAGCCATTCGGCATAATTCTTAAAGGTACCCTACGAATGAGGCAGGCATTAAAAATTGTGATGTTTGGCCGGCCGTGGTGGTTCACATCTGTCATCCCAGCACTTTGGGAGGCCGAGGCGGGCAGATGGCTTGAGTACAGGAGTTCAAGACCAGCCTAGACAGCATGGTCAAACCCTGTCTCTACAAAAAATACAAAAATTAACCAAGCATGGTGGTGCACACCTGTGGTCCCAGCTACTTGGGAGGCTGCAGAGGGAGGATCACTTGAACCTGGGAGGCAGAGGTTGGAGTGAACGGAGATCACACCACTGCACTGCAGCCTGGGCAACAGAGCAAGACCCCATCTCAAAAAAAATTGTGAAGTTATTAGAAACACAGAAAAGATTTGTAACAGAACTAAGTGAAACATCCATCAATAGGAGAACAAATGGATAAACTTTTTACTTATTTGTTTATTGATAAAAAGTTATATTCATACTGTTTGTTTAGTCATCCAATTGGATGGTAGTCAGTGACAGAGAACAAGCCTGCAGACCCATGAAGGAACACAGGGGGATCAAAAAGGTACTGCTGAGTGAAGAAAGATGGCCACAAAACAGCCTGCAGGATTCCATCGATTTGCAGTTCTAGAACTTCACAACTCATAGAAATCAGGACAGCAGTTGCCCAAAAGTGGGAGGGGCAAACTGACTGCAAAAGGACTGGAGGGAAGTTTCTGGGATGCTGGAAACATTTCTAAGTCTTGACCAGGGTAGAGGTTACACAGGTGTATACATTTGTCAAAACCCATCACCCTGTACATTTAAAGTGGATACATTTTATCATATGTACATTATACCATCATCATGTTAGTATAAAATAAACTTTCTAAAAACCTAAGTGACTCACTGAAATACCAATTGAGCTAAAAGCAGGAGGTAAAGAAATAGTCAATCATCTCTCACTTGAGAGCACAGGGGGAGGACAATGATTAGGATACAAACCCAGGCATTCGAGCCGGCAGTGGCAACCCCCTTTGGGCCCCCTTCCATTGTATGGGAGCTCTGTTTTCACTCTATTAAATCTTACAACTGCACACTCTTCTGGTCCATGTTTGTTCTGGCTCGAGCTGAGCTTTCGCTCGCTGTCCACCACTGCCGATCGCCACCGTCGCAGACCCGCACTGACTTCCACCCCTCCGGATCCGGCAGGGTGTCCGCTGCGTTTCTGATCCAGGGAGGCACCCATTGCCGCTCCTGATGGGGCTAGAGGCTGGCCATTGTTCCTGTGTGGCTAAGTGCCCTGGTTCGTACTAATGGAGCTGAACACTAGTCGCTGGGTTCCACGGTTCTCTTTCATGACCAACGGCTTCTAATGGAGCTATAACACTCACTGCATGGCCCGAGGTTCCATTCCTTGGAATCCATGAGGCCAAGAACCCCAGGTCAGAGAACAAAAGGCTTGCAGCCATCTTGGGAACTCTAAGAACAAAGACCTGCCGGTAACAAGCCCAGGAGATCGAGGCTGTAGTGAGGTATGATCACACCACTGGACTCCAGCCTGGGTGACAGAGTGAGACCCTGTCGAAAGGAAAGAAAAGAAAGAAAAGAAAGAAAAGAAAGAAAAGAAAGAAAAGAAAGAAAGAAAGAAAGAAAGAAAGAAAGAAAGAAAGAAAGGAAAGAAAGGAAAGAAAGGAAGAAAGGAAGAAAGGAAGAAAGAAAGAAAGAAAGAAAGAAAGAAAGAAAGAAAGAAAGAAAGAAAGAAAGAAAGAAAGAAAGAAAGAAAGAAAGAAAGAGGGAG
>NW_016803605.1:4297871-4322998 GCF_001698545.2 Rhinopithecus bieti
AGGAAGGAAGAAGGAAGGAAGGAAGGAAGGAAGAGGAAGGAAGGAAGAAAAAATAATAAAAAGGAGGAGGGGTCTAGGTGACTTCTAAGTCTGTACTAATAATCCTCTGCTGTCCCGTGTGTCCTCTGAATTTTCTGCAGGGAGCACACACATTGATGTTATAATTATTAATCAAATCAGAGTCAGCTTCGTATGGGACACATGGCCCGAGGGAAGCTTCAGGCACGAAGGAGACAAGTCCATGAGTGCTTTCTGCTCCCCAGAGCTTTACAGCCAAGCCCCCACCACCATCCCAGCACTAGAGTGAGGCACATCCCCCCGCCACCGTCCCAGCGCTAGAGTGAGGCACATCCCCTTGTCACCGTCCCAGCGCTAGAGTGAGGCACATCCCCTTGTCACCGTCCCAGCGCTAGAGTGAGGCACATCCCCTTGTCACCGTCTCAGCACTAGAGTGAGGCACATCCCCTTGTCACCGTCCCAGAACTAGAGTGAGGCACATCCCCTCACTCCTTAGAGTCCTTCTGCCTCCCAAAGGCCACCTGAGATCTTTCTGATGATCTGTAAGGTCCAATGTACATTTCAGACATTTCCCATGGAAAATGGAAACGCAACAGCCCAAGCTCCCCACCTGGATACTGTAGGGCCAGCCTGCTGAGTGGAGGTTGGCCAACCTGTCTGTGTCCTTGGAGGGTTGGGCAGAGTTGAGGCTAATGGGGGTGGGGATAGCTCTGGTATTTCAGCAAAATGTCATGAGCTGGGAGACACTGAGGGGCTTCTAGATCTGAATAAGGAGGCTGGGGACCATGCTTTTCATGGCATTCCTGGGGACAGCCCTTTGTAAGGGGGCCGATCATCCTAGCCCAGAGTTCCATGGGATCTGGACTTGGTCCAAGCAGCCTTCAGTGGCAATCAGCTCCGAGCAGAAACCCAGCGGAGATGCAGGCCTAACGGCAGCTCCAAATTCTTCATTCCTGAACGCTTTGGGGTGAGGAGTGGGGGTTATGATCTTGGCAAAAGCAGCTCAGTGTCAGCAAGCATTGCCCTGCAGAAAAACATGAATTTCTACAAAAGGGGCATTGTGTGAGCCACGGGAAGCCTTTATGGAGGCATCAATCTTGTGTCACCCAGAGATGTTTATTATGAAGACAATGTCATGCGGCAGAGAGGTGGGGGCGGCAGGCGTATCCACCCTGGAGGCGGGTGACGGGGAAGGAGGACCCAACCCACATCCCGGGCTATTCATAAGCAGCCATTCAAGACAGCTTGTTCAAGATCTCACAGGAGAAGGAAAATGAGGAAGCCAAGAGCAGAAAGATGGAGTAAGACCATTTCTTTTGGCTTCTTTAGCAAGGACGAAACCTGAATCAAGTTCAGGATGCAGGAGGAGAGGGGCCCTGGTTGGGCAGGCTGTTGGGAGTTAACAGCAACTCAGAATTCCTCCAGGGCAACCATTTCCGCCCCTCACAGAGAACCCTGGGGGCGCTCCCCAGGGATAGGAAATTTCTCGGAAGCTCAGGACACTTTATTCCTAAGTAAAGCTCTGACGGGTTGGTAGGAAGAATGCAGCCTTTTTTTCCTCTGAAGAATGCAGCCTTTTTTTCCTCTAAAGACAAAAAGACCCTGAATTTATCCTCACATCCAAAAGCCAGAGCTGGGATCCAAGGTGGATCTCCCACCCTCACACAAATACAGAGTCAGCATCCAAAAAGAGCAAAGTCAACACTGCAGAGACCGATGGGCAATTCCTGGAGGGTGATGCCCCTGGGTTAGGACCGGAGGCTGGAAGCACCAACATGTGGTAAGTGGAACACCCACGGGGTTCAGGACTGAGCAGCTGTACCAGACTGCATGAGCCAGGGCTATGAAACACTCTTCCTTCTCTCCTTCCAACCAGAGCATCCAGACAGCCTCAGCTGGTTGAGGACAGGTGTGCGCCCAGTGTCAGAAGCCTTAGCTCCAGTGCAGCCACGGCTGCTTCCTATCTTGTGATGCTGGGCACTTCACCTCCCTGTGCCCCAACGTCCTTACAGTGTCCTCAGCATTCATTGAGACAAGCCGTGTCAAAGCCTCTCAGAATCCATCAGAGGTCACGCATGCAAGCGCTACTGTTGTGTTTCCTTTGTTTTCAGCATTCAGCTAAGAAACAGTCCCCCGTGGAACAGCGTAAACCTCCAAGGAGAGCTTTGGTCTTTGCAGAGTAGAAAGAGTCCGTTTAATAGCTCAAATGCAGCACCTTTCAGCCAGAGAGCAGCCAGCAGGCTCGTGTTCTGAGAGCTGGATTTTTCCATTTGGGGGCATCGGGGTTTATTTGGAAAGAGAAGACACTGGGCTCGACTTCAAGCATCCTCATTTTACACGCCTGGCTCCAAGTAATATATTGTTTCAGTTTGACTTGCTGGCCTCCTTAGCCCAAAACAGGCCATACCAGAGAAGGGAGAGAACAGTGGGGAGACAGAAAGGGAGAGAATGGGTAAGGTATTTCCTGTCATGAAATCCAATCGGATGGAACTTTCAGCAGGAAAAGCAACACCTCTGAGGCCCACTTTTAAAAGGGGGACAGGGGAGACAAAAGAAAGAAAAGAAACCTCTCGTGTTTGACCCACGAAATGCCAAGATCTTATTTGTCTGAGTTTCGGGTCAGAAGCCAGCGAAAGGAACACTGGGGCTGCCCTCAATTTGGTGGCAACGTGAAAAAGATGGGATTTGGATTTTGCAGAGTAAAAAGAAATAGGGCTGAGGTTTCTTATCTCCTTGTCTTCTTTCTTGGGGAGGGAAAGAAGAAAAATAGAGCCAGACAGAGTGGCTCGCATCTATAATCTGAGCACTGTGGAAGATCCAGGCGGGAAGATTGCTTGAGGCCAGGAGTTCGAAAAAACCAGCCTGGGAAATACAGCAAGACCCCATCTCTACAAAAAATTAAAAATTAGCTAGGTGTGGTGGTGCACACCTATAGTCCCAGCTATTTGGGAGGCTGAGGTAGGAGGGTCGCTTGAGCTAGGGAGTTTGAGGCTACAGTGAGCCGTGACCATTCCACTGTACTGCAGCCTGGGCAACATAGCGAGACCGTCTCTAAACAAAGAAAGGAACAAAGGCTCTGAGCCGGGAAAGACTGTTGATCAGTTGTTGTGTGCTGCTACCAGCTGGCAGGATGGCTCCCCTCACTAAAGGAGCGTAAGGGAGGATTACACACAGAGGTGAGAGAATGGAAGGGCCAGACATTCAAGGTCGTGAGGATGAAGTCTAGATCAACCCGCTAAACCTGGGAATGGCCTAGCCCAACCATAGCCCTCTCCTCCTTCTGGGAGAGACGGACAGACAGGAACAGGTAAGAGAGTCAAAATAAGAAGGCAATGATGGTGGCTTTCCTAAACCTCTGTCTGAAGCTGAGACACTATGAAAAAATGATGATTTCTCACACACTTGAGAGATGAGCCAGAAGTGAGATTCTGAATAAGAGGAGGAATTTCTCCACGTTTGGGTTGAACATGAGGTTCTGGTAGTGCCCCTCAACGCTGATCTTAGAATCAGTGATTTGCAAAGGATGCTCCAGCCCCAAAAGATTTGGGGGGAATTCAGAGAATACTCGCCCTTTCCAGATGGGCAGGTAGACTCGCTGGAACCACACCTCCTCTGAGGACAGTCTCTATCAGCAACAGTATTGATGTTACAGACACAAGATCTGGTCTAAAGTGAACTGATCCACGGAGAAAAGTAGGAGAGAAACCGCCCGTTTATCTCGTCAGGGTGGAGAGTCGAGAAGAGGGGAGAGCTCTGTCCAGCGGCTGCCCCTGAGGTCCTTGGCAGGATTTAATGTAATTCCCCCCAGGACACCCTGGGATTCCAGGGAGGGCACCGGAGGAAGCTGTCACAGCCAGGACGACCATCACTAGGGGCAGCTTTCCTCCCGTGCCGGCAGCACACCAAGCTGGTGTTCCTGAACACTTGGTCCAATCGTGTGTGTCTCCGAGGCTGTTGTGTGTACAGGACTTCACCCCAGTGACCCACACTCCACTTGGTGGTGTCCACATAAGCAGGACGTTCACCAGCCTGAAGAGAAGTGAGCACTGTCCCCAAAGGGGGACACCATGAAGACCTGGGTTTTCCCTCTCTCACTCCCTTACAGAAGCTTCCAAGCCACGTGAATGGAAATGTCTCTCCCTGGCTCTCAGCTGTGTGCTGAGACACTTACATACCATGTCTGAGTGTTCACAATACCTCGTAAAGGGTCCTGCCATCTTCTTACGTTAGTTTTCTCAGGCTCCCATAGCCAAGCACCAGGCTGAACAGCTTCAACTACAGAAATGACCTCCTCACAGTTCTGGAAGCTACAAGCTCAAGATCAGGATGTAGGCAAGGCTGGTTCCTCCTGAGACCTCCCTCCTTGCTTTGTAGATGGCCGTCTTCTCACCAAGATGTGTCCCCACACAATCTTCCCTCTGTGTGTCTGTGTCATAACTTATCTCTTCTTCCTCTTTTTTGTTTTGAGACGGAGTCTCGCTCTGTTGCCCAGGCTGGAGTGCAATGGTGCGATCTCAGCTCTCCACAACCTCTGCCTCCCGGGTTCACGCCATTCTCCTGCTTCACCCTCCCAAGTAGCTGGGACTACAGGCGCCCGCCATCACACCCGGCTAATTTTTGTATTTTTAGTAGAGACGGGGTTTCACTCTGTTGGCCAGGCTGGTCTTGAACTCCTGACCTCGTGATCCGCCCACCTCAACCTCCCAAAGTGCTGGGATTACAGGCATGAGCCACCACGCCCAGCCTCTAATCTCCTCTTCTTATGAGGACCCCCATCATGCTGGATGAGGGCCCACTCTAATGGCCTCATTGTAACTAAATCACCTCTTCAAACTCCCTGTCTCCAAATACAGTCACATTACTGTGACTTAGGGCTTGAATATATGAATTGTGGGGTGACATAATTAAGCCCAAAACACCCCCTAAGGAAACTTGGGCTCAGAGGGGTTAGGCCATCTGCCCAAGGCCACACAGCAAGTGAGTGGAGGTGCTGAAATGAAATACCCACCAATGTCTGGGTCCGTGCCCAGCCACTGCCCTCAGCATGGAGCAGCAAAGCACCTCCTTGGCCTGAATTTCCAGCCCCCAGCTCAAACCGGAAAAAGAGGTTGGATAGGGTTAAAGAGCACAACACATTTATTTTACCCTTTGATTTTCTATTCTTTGGCATTTGGGCTGCAATAGCTTTCATCTGGGCTTTGGGGCCTTTCCTATCGTGGCCTCACTTGGCCTACATCCTGCCCATCCCAGCGAGCCCACGCCTCCCCACTCCTCTGTGACGTGTCCTGCGCAAGCACACTCATTTTCCTCAGCCAGCTCCAATTTCCCTTCTGCAGGAAGTCCTCTGTCCTCTCCTGACTTCCTACAACACCTGTTAGCTGTGCTGTCCTCGGAGGCACCGATTCCACTTCATTTGTGCTTTGAGATACCGTTTTGATGAGTGTGCTAATTGTTTAATTTATTTCTCACCTGTTCATTCTCTCCTGGCCCTCCAAGGTTAATTCCTGCCCTGACCTCAAATCTCCTTCCTGCCACTCTCGCGGCACTCTCTTCCATCAATTCACCCACTCTCTCGTCGATCTAATCTCTCTCTCCACGTTACTTCCCTCTCTTTGAATTACAAACTGCCAAGTCTCTGCAGGAGCATGAATAATGATTTTTAGCCCCTTCCCTTTTCTCACCAGCACTGTCAACCCTCCGCAGCAAGCAGTCCTCACCTTGGCTTTCTTATGCCTCTACTGGCCCTGGTCCTTAAATATACCTTCATGCTGGTACAGTTCCATGTTCTCTCTGTGTTCCCCATGACCTAGATACCACACCCAGAATGCCCTGTACAGACCTTGAAGAGCATCTGACTTTACAAACAAAGGAGACAGGAACCCAGAATGCACAAAGGACTTAGCCAAGGTCACGCCTATATTTAGTGGCACAGTGCTGTCCAGTAGCAATAGAATGTGAGCTATGGATGCCATTTTAAATATTCAAGTAGTCACATTTCAAAACATAAAGAGAGGTGAGATTAATTTAATAGGTTTCATTTAACCTGATATATCCCAAATCTTACTATCTCAGCATGTAACCATCATAACAAATTGTCACCAAGATCATTTTAGAGAAAAACACCTTGTTTTCCTCTAGGTTTCGAAACCCAGTGAGCATTTTACACTTCCAACATATCTAGATTCACACTGGCCCCATCTCAAGTGCTCCATAGCCACGTGTGGCTGGTGGCTGCCAGGCTAGACAGCTCACCTCTAATGCTCAAGTGCCAGACTCCCAGTCCATTGCTCTCTCTCTATGATGCCAAGCTTAGTGAGGCCCTTCTGGTCTCTGCTTGTCATGCCTTCCCCACTTGACTTCCCCACATAACTTGACCCTGGGCCATTGCCACTTCTGTCCACTCTCACCTCCCATGATGCTGCAACCCTGCATCCTTTGGGTTTTCATGTTAACCCCTCTTCCTGCTGCCTTCCTGACTCCCCTTTCCTCTTAACACTCTTAAAATGTGGACATCCCTCAAGGTAAGTATATCAATGAAAATAGTACTGACTTTCTTCTCCATCACTGTCATCACCATCACCATCATCATCACCACCATCACCATCACAATCATCGCTACCATCATGATCACTATCACCATCATCACCATCATCATCACCATCACCACCATCACAATCATCACTACCATCATGATCACCATCAACATCATCACCATCATCATCATCACCATCACCACCATCACCATCATCACCATCAACATCATCATCATCACCATCACAATCATCACTACTATCATGATCACCATCACCATCATCGCCATCACCATCATCATCATCATCACCATCACCACCATCACAATCATCACTACCATCATGACCACCATCACCATCATGATCACCATCACCATCATGATCACCATCACCACCATCACCATTGCTCATCACATCATCAATACCATTCATGACCACCATCACCATCATGATCCCATCACCATCATCACCATCCATCATCACCATCAGCCATCGTACACACCATCACCATCCCCATCATCACATCATCATCACCATCACCATCACCATCAGCATCATCACACATCACCATCCCCATCATCACCATCATCATCACCATTCACCATCACCATCACCATCATCACCATCACACCATCACAATCATCACTACCATCGATGATCATCCACCATCATCACCATCACCATCATCATCATCACCATATCCACCATCATCATCACCATCATGATCATCATCACCATCACCACCATCATCAGTCATCACCATCATCACCACCACCATCATCATCACCATCACCATCATCACCATCACCATCATCACCAGTGCTGGTGTTATATTGAGTCATCTACTGTTCTAAGTGCTGCCATGTCATAATTCATGTAAAGCTCACAGCTACCTCAAGAGGAAGGCACTATTATTGGCCTTCGTGTATTAGGTTCCTTTTGCTGCTGTAACAAATTACCATAAGCTCAGGGACTTAAAACAACATAAACGTCTTATCATTGTAGTTCTGTAGGTTAGAAGTCTGATGTGGGCCTCACTGGGCTAAAATTAAGGTGTCAGCAGTCTACATTCCCTTCTGACGCCTCTAGGAGAAAATCATTTTCTTGGCTTTTCCAGCCTAGAGGCTGCCTGTATTCTTTGGCTTATGGCTTCTTCTTTCTTCAAACCAAGCTACAGCAGTTGATTCCTTCCCACATCCCATCTCTCCAATCTCCTCTTCTGGCTCCTTCTTCCATTTTTTAAGGACCCTTGTCATTACATTGGGCCCACTAGGGTAATACAAGATAACCCCTCACCTTAAAATTACCTGATTAACAACCTTAATTCCAGTAGCCATATTTTTAAAAGTAAAAAGAGGTGAAATTAATTCAATGAATAGGTGTCATTTAACCTGATATATCCAAAGTCTTACCATCTCAGCATGGTAAGATTGCTGGTAAGTAATCTTAATCAACATAACAAATTATTAATGAGGTCATCTATATTCTTATTTTCCCTAAGTGTTTAATTCCTTTATCCAACACTTTACTGGGTAACCTAACATATTCACAGTTTCTATGGATTAGGACATGGACCTATGCAGGAGGACATTTTTCTGCCTCCCACATCCCACTTTACAAATGGAAAAAAAAAGAGAGTGGTTAAGTAACTCATGTGAGCTCACACTGCTTAAGTCCCATGGACTTTCATTCCTTGACATCTTTTAGACCCAACTCTTCTCTGTTACTCCCACCACTGAGATCCTGGTGCAGGCTCTGTGACCTTAGGCTTCTTACTGGTCTTGGCTCCCTCCACACCAGTTCACCCACCAAAGCCGTTCTTTCTGGCTCCCAGGCTTGTTTGCAGCCATTATTTCTTGGATGCCTTATGCCATGTTAATGGATTGTTTCAGAGAACATGAAGAAGGATGGACTCTCTTAAGTATCATTTAGCTGAAATAAACGTTCTCGGCAAACAATTTGATTGAGATGTTTTACTCTCCATGAGCTATGCACACACATGGATTTGAGAACGAAATTTTTCGTTCTCACCTTTTCCCCATCCCGACAAGGGCAGCCTAGTTGAACTATGCTCCTCACTCCTGGTAACCATCCCATCCTGCAGCCAAGAGAGACATTGCAGCCTATCTTGAAATCATCAAGAACTGTCTCCCAGGCAGCCAGGCTTCCTTTGTTTTTATAGACAGGCTGTTCAGAAGGAGAAAGAAAACCTCAAGTCCATTCACTTTCTGCAGCTGAATGTTCTGGAAAGTTCTACATAGGACAAACTGTGGTCGGCAGTCTTTTCCAGCCTCTGTGGCTCCTCCTTCTTATCTATTGGTTTGGAAGCTCTTGGAGCCCCACTTGGATGGATGGACAATGCATTGCTCTCTCTCCTGCTGACTCCTGCTAATTCCTGGGGAAGAAAGTAGAGATAAGTGCAAAGGGAGCCAAGATCAGCCCAAGCCCCTGTCTGAGTGCCCCAGTCATATCACGCCTGGGTCCCTAGTCCATGGTCTCCTAACCAACTGTCCCATGCTCCATGCAAAGCCACTGTTAGAGGTCAAAGGGGCCAGAAGCTGCACATTCACTCAAGTGAAGTCATCAGAGCACCCACAGATCCAACTTCTCAGCCAGACAGGAAAACATGGGGTCCATCTACTTCCCAGCTTACCAGCAAATTCCATGCTGGTACCAGCTCCAACCAAGTGACCAGGCCAAGGGACTAAAGAGAGGGCTCCCCTGGCCCTTGCAGGAACCAAGGCTCCCTGCAGCTCAGCCAGCCTGCAATGACCCTCGTCACGGGAGGCTGCCCACCTGACAGATGTGTACAGATTGAACACGGAATGCATCTCCGTGCACAGTTGGAACAGCTTTCTCATCAACTCTGCAATCACAGCTCTGCACCAAGAGCAAGGTGAGTCCATCTAAATTTCATCTCCTTTCACTCATAAATGAAAACAAATGGAGACTGAATAAGACAAAGGACATGTGAGCACTTCAAATGGTGCCCAGCAAGGTCAGGACCCCATTCCTCGAACTCCCCTTTTCTCCCATAGGTGTGTCTGGCGGGAGGACCCGGGGCCCTGTCACATGACTCAAAAATGAGCAAATGGAGAAAAGAGGGCGCCTCTATCTGGAAGAAAATACATATTAGATACATGTTCTTTGAGCAAGTTAGGAAGCCTGAAAGTGGAATAAGCTTACATAAAAAAGTGAGTACTAGAAGCTGAAGGGCTTGATGACAGAGATATACCTGTGTCTGTGCTGATTTCCTGGTTGTGACATGGTGCTGTTATTATGTGAGATGCAACTACAGAGCAAGCTGGGTGCAGAGTACTTGGGGACCGGCTCCACTACAGATTTTTTGCCACTTTTGTAGTCTATACTTATTGCAGGCTGGGTGCGGTGGCTCACACCTGAGGTCAGGAGTTCAAGACCAGCCTGGCCAACATGGTGAAACCCCGTCTACTAAAAATACAAAAATTAGCCGGGCACGGTGGTGGGCACCTGTAATCCCAGCTATTCGGGAGGCTGAGGCAGGAGAATCGCTTGAACCCAGGAGGTGGAGGTTGCAGTGAGCCGAGATCGCGCCACTGCACTCCAGCCTGGGCGACAAGAGCAAGACTCTGTCTCAAAACAATAAAAATAAAAACATGTATACTGATTGCAAGATTAAAAGTTTTTTTGTGTTTTTTTTTAGGTAAAGGACTTATGGTTGAAAGAGGAGGAGGTCGGGACGAGGAGCAAGGGAGAAAGGGAAGGCAGAAAGAGGACAGACACAGCCAAAGAGGCAAGAGGGATGGCAAGGGAGAGAGGAGGAGAGAGGTGAGAGGAGAAAGAGAGAGACACTGCACTCCACCGCTGGGTCACAGAAGACACACTCGGGAGTGACGTCCTTGGTGGAACGCGTGAGGCAGCCCGCCGACGCTGGCTTTGATGCTCCTTTTCCAGTCTGCATCTATCAGTGGCCTCCAACTGGTCTGAATTAAAACTTATCTCCAAGAAGCCGCTTGGATGAGCGGATTTTCTTTTGATTATTTATTCTGGACCCACACCCAGTGGAAAAAATGCTTTCTACGCATTCATCTCTGCTCCGGGGCCTGTTTCATTGGGAGAGCAATTGAAAATGATGAGCAGCATTACATGCAAATTCTACTTGGCAGCTCTCTGACTCCAAGGCCGCGGGGCTCCATATTCCATATGTCCGGCCACGCGCGGGGAGAAGCTCTCCAGGTGCAGGCCTGTGCTCCCGGGGTCTGAATCCACACAGCAAAGAAGCTACCGGGTTTCTTCCTTGTTTTCCAGTCATGAGGTGGATTATCCAAAAAGCTCCTGGACTGACTTCCGGCAACACTGATCTGGGAAGATTAGCTCCAAATTCCTCAGCACAAGGTGAAACATTTGAATGTTTTCAGCAGAAACTAGTTTTTGATGACTTAAAAGAACACAGGCCATGGTGGCCTGGGGGCTCTGTGTCATGAGCAATGAAAATTTATTCCAAAGCTCCATTTCTCATTTAAAAAAAAAATGCTTTTAAGCCTAAGGAGACATATATTTCCCTGACAGTGTGGAACAGAAAAAGGCAGCAGTACCCAGCCTTAGCTCTCAGATCCTATCCGCAAGGTAAATAAAGTATAAATTAACCAATTACAATAAAATACCAGATAAATGCCTTTGACAACTCTGAATTTCCCATGAAAATGCTTCCAGCTGTGACCCCTGGCTTGCAATGCATGGGCTGAAGGAGGCTTGAGTTTGTTTATAAAGAGTATTTCAAACACAGTCTCAGACAAGGAATCCTATACTATGGGCCAGCAGGAGCTGGGTCTCCATCTTCATGCCCCATGGGGCCTCTGCCTCTCTCAGACAGAACTGGATAGAAGCAACCGTTTTAAAAGTCACTGGCCAGGCGAGATAAGCCTGGATATTCCCAGCGCTTCCTATTACTACACATTAATCAGAAATCTGCTTTTCATACATTGGAAATGGAATACTAAGAATGAGGCCAAGAGATTCCCAAGGGTAGCAACCTGGATCTGGTGACAGTAATGGTTCCCTGGACAGAGGACAAGAGGTGGAGTAGGAGCCTGAAGGGTGGGTGGGCCCTTATTTCTTTTTTGTAAATAAAGTTTTATTGGCACACAGCCATGCTTGTGTGTTTACATACTGCCTATGGATGCTGTCTGGAAGGGCAGAGTTTCATTTTGACAGAGACCATATGGCCTGCAACACTGAAGATGTCCACAATTTATAACATGGGGAGCCAAGAGACTCCGCCTGTCATGGCTGGAATTGGCAAGGGACATGGAAAGGCACTGTTGGAAGTTGCAGAGGAGGTTAAAGTAGCAACATGGCCAGGCTGGCCCAGGCGCGGTGGGGTGATGGTGTGACAGCTCGGTCCTTACACCATCTGACACCACTGTGCTAGCTACCTGTTCTGCAGAAAGAACTACCATAGGCCAGGGCAGTGGTGCACGTCTGGAATCCCAGCACTTTGGGAGGCTGAGGCAGGAGGATCGTTTGAGGCCAGGAGACCAGCCTGGGCAACATGGTGAGATCTCATCTCTAAATAAATAAAATAAAATTTGGCCAGATGTGGTGACGCACACTTAGGATCCCAGCCACTTGGGAGGCTGAGGCAGGAGAATTACTTGAGCCTAGGAATTCAAGCTGCAGTGAGCTATGATTACGCCACTGTACTCCAGCCTTAGCAATAGAGCAAGACCCTGTCTCAACAACAACAACAAAAATCATCAGGAGACTGGGCATAGTATGGCTGGGTTCTGTGCTTAGGGCCTCACAAGGCCGAAATTGAAGCTGCACTGTGGTCTGAAGCATGGAGTCCTCTTCCAAGGTCACATGGCTGAGTCAGAATTCGGTTCCTTGGGGCTATAGGACCTCAGTCCTTGTTTCCTTGGTGACTGGCAGCTGGGGGCCACCCTCAGTCCCCGGAGGCCACCCACAGCTCCTTGCCATGTGGCCCCTCTATCTTCAAGCTAGCAATGGCGCACTTCTCACCCTTCAGATTCTCCTTGTGCTTTGAATCTTTGACTTTCTCCAAGGCTGCCCTCCAGTCCCAAGTGTAAAGCACTCCAGTGATTAGACCAGGCCCACTCCCTATCTTACAGTCCAGTGATCTGGGCTGTTATCAGCTGCACCCAGAACCGTGTTTGACTAATGCATGGGAACAGGGAGGTAGCTGTGCACCAGGGGCCGGACTCTGGGCCGTTTTATAATTCCGCCTACTATGCCATCCTTCACCACAGCAGGTCAACAGACAATACCTAAGGCTGATAAAGTCCAAATAACCACAGCAGCTGTCATTCAGAGACCTGGGGGTGACCTCCAGAGCCAAAGCCTAAAACTGCTCAAAGGAGGTTTTGCCTGCAGGGAGCCAGGCAGAGCTGGAGGTGGGAGGTAGAGTGAGGAGCTGTGCCTTCACCAGACCGCTATTCTAGGCAGTTTTTTTTTTTAACTATGCGCATATTTTACTATGATAATGATGGTTTAAAGAGTGCAAAGAAAAGAAATCAGCCCTATTGGATTTCTTGCCCTGGAGGTTCTTTTCTCGGGTTTCTTATTGGTTATATCCCCTCTGCCTACCTTCTTTTCTCTACTCCCAGAGTCCCTTTTCTTCCTCCAGACCCATGCTCCAGCGCCCGCACCCCCCTCAGTTTCCCTGATACCCTGCGCCCTCAGACAGGCCTTGTTCATCCACCATCCACAAGCTCTCTGTCTCTGTCTAGGCTGCCCCAGAAGCAGACACCAAGATGAGAGAGTGAGTGCAGGTGTTTATTGGGGAGGTGACCCCAGGAAGCACCAGCCAGGTTGCAGGGAGGGGAAGGAAGTCACTAAGGGTGTGTGTTCAGGCAAATACCACTGAGGGGGCAACTGGAACTCGGCCCCACCTAGTGCACACCCCGGCGTCAGCCCAACCATGGCGAAGGACACCGAGGTATCTGTCGTTGGTGGAGGCTGCAGTGGGGCGTCAGCTCTCTGGCCTGCCGCGTGCACACAATGGATGGCTGCAAAGGGAGCTCTCTGCCTTCCATACATGGACATAGGTGCTGAAGAGAACACAGGCGGCAGTCCACCTGCAGCCCCCATCACCCTGTTCCCCCAGCCCAGCGTCACCTGGAACAGCCATGGCACTAGGGTTTGTGGACCCCGGTAGTTATTTCCTGTGGCTGCTGTCACAAATGACCACAAACTGCAAACTTGAAACAACACAGCCAAGAAGTCCAAATCCAGGTGTGGGCAGAGCAGTGCTGCCTCTGAAGGCTCAAGGGGAGGATCTCTCCCTGTCCCTGACGGCACATCACATCACTTAGGTCTCTGCCTTTGTTGTCACATGGCCTTCTTTTCTGTGTGTCCAAATTTCCTTCTTTTTATAAAGACAACAGTCATTGGATCAGGCACCCCTCCCCCACCTAATCCCATGCAACCCCATCTTAACTCAATCACACCTGCAAAGAGCCTATTTCCAAGTAAGGTCACATTCACAGGTACCAGGGGTTAGGGCTCGAATATAACCTGTAGGAGCATGCAACTCAACCCACAAGCATTGACTCGGGCCAGGCTCTACCCTAAGTGCTTTATATGCATTCACTCATTTAGGTCTCACACACCCCCCATGAGTAGGTACTAATATGATACCTGATTTACAACTGAAGCCCAGAGAGGTGAAGTAATTAGCCCGGGATCACACAGCTAATCAGTGGCAGAGCCCAAAACCCAAATCCCACCAGTTACACCCACCCCAGCTCTAACTACTGTGCACGCTACCTCTCCAGTTTCTCCTACCAGCCCCTTTTCTCAGCCCTCAGTCCCTTTGTCTCCATGCCTTCATCTTCCTTCCCCTTCTCATCCAAACTCTTCATCCGGTCAGTTCACACATACATGTCGAAGGTCTTCCAGGTACCAGGTCCTGGGCAAAGTGCTAGGAAACTGAGCAAAAACAGGCCGGGCGTGGTGGCTCACACCTGTAATCCCAGCACTTTGGGAGGCCGAGCTGTGTGGATCACCTGAGGTTGGGAGTTTCAGACCATCCTGGCCAACATGGTGAAACTCCATCTCTACTAAAAATACAAAAATTAGCCAGGTGTGGTGGCGCACGCCTGTAGTCCCATCTACTGGGGAGGCTGAGGCAGGAGAATCACTTGAACCTGGGAGGCAGAGGTTGCAGTGAGCCAAGACCATGCCATTGCACTCCAGCCTGGGTGACAGAGCAATACTGTCTTTAAAAAAAAAAAGAAAGTAAGTGCTGGGACTCTGAGCGAAAACAGGCACCTGCCTTCTCCCCGTGCTCTGTGTTATGTTTCCTTCGAACTGCCTTCAAATGCTTTGGGGAATGGAGCATTCTGTCTGGGGCAGAGACAGATGCTAATCGAATGTGTGCCAATAAAACTTTATTCATGGACACTGGATTGCATATTTTCAGATGTTATAAAATGTTATTCTTCTTTTGATGTTTTCTCCCCACCATCTAAAATGCAAAATCATTTTTAGCTGGCAGGGCTGTTCAGCTGGCTGGCTTCAGCCCACGGGCCTTCGTTGACGGACCCCACATCTGCAGCTCTTGAAAAATCTCTTCAAGCTGCTCTGTTCTTGCTACCCTGCAGTCCCTTCTGCCACCCCCAGACCTCAGCCATGTTTTTTGTTTGTTTGTTTGTTTTTTACAAATTACCGCCTGCTCTTCACAGTAACCTGGGGAATTAAGGGATGGACCTGTATGCCACAGTCAGAGGTCAACTGGTCAGCACCAGATGGTGAGGAGTGATGCACTAAAGAACGGGGTTCTGCAGGGTTCTGGGCCGGGCACGGTGGCTCACACCTGTAACCGCAGCACTTTGGGAGGCCAAGGCGGGAAGATCACCTGAGATCAGGAGTTCAAGACCAGCCTGGCCAACATGGCGAAACCCTGTCTCCACTAAAAATACAAAAATTGCTGGGCGTGGTGGCAGTCACCTATAATCTCAGCTACTCAGGAGGCTGAGGTAGGTGAATCACTTGAACCCTTGAACCTGGGGGGCAGAGGTTGCAGTGAGCTGAGATGGTGCCACTGCACTCCAGGCTGGATAACAAGAGTGAAACCCCATCTCGGAAAAAAAAACAAAAGAGAACGGCATGGAATATGAGGGCAGACACCCTCCAGGCCATCTGAAAGGGGACTTGGATGGGATAGCTTCTCCAGCAACGATATCATGGTTCAATGCATCCTACTCCCTACAATCCAGTAAAGGCAATTAATTACAGGTTAATCACAATTCCCTATGCTAGGTCATGTGACTTAATTAATTCTAAAGGGCGACATGCCACAGTCCCAGGACAGCTGTCACTGCTATCCAGCACTAGGCTCTACTGTCCGGAACACTCTGAGGTCAGCAAACTATGGCCCACAAGCTGAATCCAGCTCACATCCTGTTTCTGTAATTAAAGTTTTATCAGCACACAGCCATATCCATTCCTTAATGTATTGTCTGTGGCTGTGTTGGAGCTACAGAAGCCTTGCTAAGTAGTTGCAGCAGAGACTCTCTGGGCCACAAAGCCTGAAGTCATTACTGTCTGGCCCTTTATAGAAAAAGCACACCGGCAGGGGCGCAGTGGCTCATGCCTGTAATCCCAGCACTTTGGGAGGCCGAGGTGGGCAAACTACCTGAGGTCAGGAGTTCGAGACCAGCCTGGTCAACATGGTGAAACCCCGTCTCTACTAAAAATACAAAATTAGTCAGGCGTGGTGGTGGGCGCCTGCAATCCCAGCTACTTGGCAGGCTGAGGCAGGAGAATCGCTTGAACCTGGGAGGCGGAGGTTGTAGTGAGCCAGGATTGTGCCATTGCACTCCAGCCTGGATGACAGAGTGAGACTCCATCTCAAAAGAAAAAAAGAAAAAAGAAAAAGAAAAGCCAACCCCAAGTCTAGAAGAGTAGGGGGACCACATGTCCTTCATGTCACCCCTCCATAAGGGCTGTTCTCAGCCAGGTTCCCAGTAGATACATGGCAGGAGTGAGGCGAAGATTGCACTCCTGGCTAGTACCAATGTGCCACTCCATGCTGGCAGTTATGAATGGAACCACATGCCTGAGCTAACATTGTATGTCAACCTTCAGACTTGTGACAAGGGCAGGTGCCTGCGTAGGAAACCTCTGCGCCATCGCTCAGCAGGGAGAGAAGAGAGCTTTCATCAACAGAGCCAAGTATATCTTGTAAAAAAAAACTGCATCCACACTCACACACAGGTAATGAGCACCCTACAACTCACGTTTCCGTCTGTGGGGCATGGCCACACTCGTTTTAGCCCAGACATTTCTTTATTTTTTTTTTTTTGAGACAGAGTTTTGCTCTTGTTGCCCAGGCTGGAGTGCAGTGGTGTGATCTCGGCTCACTGCAACCCGCCTCCCGAGTTCAAGCAATTCTCCTGCCTCAGCCTCCCAAGTAGCTGGGATTACAGGTACCCACCACCATACCTGGCTAATTTTTGTTGTGTGTGTATTTTTAGTATAGATGGGGTTGGCCAGGTTGGTCTTGAACTCCTGACCTCGTGATCCACCCACCTCAGCCTCCCAAAGTACTGGGATTACAGGCGTGAGCCACCATGCCCGGCCCTAGCCCAGACATTTCTTAAGATCCATGCACCAGGAGTTCAAGACCAGCCTGGCCACGATGGTGAAACCTCGCCTCTACTAAAAATACAAAAATTAGCCGCACGTGGTGGTGGGCATCTGTAATCCCAGCTACTTAGGAGGCTGAGGCAGAGAATTGCTTGAACCTAGGAGGTGGAGGCTGCAGTGAGCCAAGATTGCGCCACTGCACTCCAGCCTGGGTGACAGAGCGAGATTCCATCTCAAAAAAAAAAAAAAGAGAGAGAATACATATACCCAAATCAAACTCCTCAACAAAGCCTGGAGGACTGCTCAGCACTGAGACAGGTGCTCTCTGGTGCAGGGTCTCAGTGCCTTGAGGCCCCACCCACTGTCCCCTGGCTCACCTGGGTTGACTGCAGCTGCGCTGAGCACTAACTGCATGCTGACAGCGCTTCTCCAATGACTGCCTCTCTGCTTCTCACCCACTCAGAGCCTTCTCTGCAGGCTGCTCAGCCTGTCTCCGGGGCAGCCTGCAGAACTAGGGATTTAATACCTCCAAGGCAAACCATCAACCAATAAGAAATGGCAGTCAGTAGATAGCTAGGCCAGCTTTGCCTGCCACTCTGTGGGGCAATTCTGAGGCCTGGCCTGCACAGTTCTTCAGGGGACCCCTGGGATTAAACCTCACTTGCCCACTGGTAACCAGCTCCTTAATGCACTCAGCTGGAGCTTTCTACCTTCCCCAGGCCACAGTCCCCATTTGCCTGTACTTCCCGCCCCCAAGTGCTTGTCCCAGCATCTGCATTAGGGGAATGCAAACTTGGGATATACCCTCCAAAGACAGAGCATTTGCATTCTACAATAAATGCATTAACTCACATGTCCTACCATTGGTGTTTGCTATTTGTTCACCTATTAAAGGTTGGTGAAAAAAAAAAGTTTGTGACCAGTAACAGTGGCTCACACCTGTAATCCCAGCACTTTGGGAGGCCAACATGGGCAAATCATGAGGTCCAGAAGTTCGAGACCAGCCTGACCAACATGGCGAAACCCCGTCTCTCCTAAAACTACAAAAAATTAGTTGGGCCTAGTGGCGGGTGCCTGTAATCCCAGCTCCTCAGGAGACTGAGGCAGGAGAATCACTTGAACCGGGAAGTGGGAGATTGCAGTGAGCCGAGATGGTGCCATTGCACTCCAGCCCGGGCAACAGAGTAAGACTCTGTCTCAAAAACAAAACAAAACAAAAGTGTGCTATTTATTCACCTGTTAAAAGTTACTAACAGTGGCTTTAAAAAAAAGTTGAAGGCCGGGCGTGGTGGCTCACACCTGTCATCCCAGCACTTTGGGAGACTGAGGCGGGCGGATCACAAGGTCAGGAGATCGAGACCATCCTGGCTAACATGGTGAAACACGTCTCTGCTAAAAAAAAAAAAAAAAAAAATTAGTCGGGCGTGGTGATGGGCACCAGTAGTCCCAGCTACTCGGGAGGCTGAGGCAGGAGAATGGTGTGAACCCAGGAGGCAGAGCTCGCAGTGAGCCGAGATCGTGCCACTACACTCCAGCCTGGGAGAGAAAGCAAGACTCTGTCTCAAAAAAAAAAAAAAGAAGAAGTTGAAATGATACCCTGATTTGTCCTAGAAATAATCACAGAGAGGGGCCACTTGCCTGTTAAGATCACCTAAATACCACGTCCTGTGTATTATAAAAATAATCTTCTATATACCACATCTATAATACGTACCATATTATAGTACAATTTTCTGAATATATATCCCTCTCCACTGTCATATTGTGAGTTGCATGAGGAGGGAACACAGGAAAAACCCCTATTTCACAGGGTTAACTTCCAAAATACCAGCCTTCTGAAATGGTCTCAGATCCTTTTTGCATGTCCAGGGGAAAATATTGTAGCTCCACAAATAAAAGAGAGGGTCAGTAGTGGTGGCTCTCACCTATAACTCCAGTACTTTTAGAGGCTGAGGCTGGAAAGATCACTTGAAGCCAGGAGTTTGAGACCAACCTGGACAACACAGTGAGACCCTGTCTCTATAAAAGTTTTTTTTTTTTTTTTTGAGACGGAGCCTTGTTCTTGTCACCCAGGCTGGAGTGCAGTGGCATGATCTTGGCTCACTGCAACCTCCTCCTCCCAGGCTCCCAGGTTCAAGTGATTCTCCTACATCAGCCTCCTGAGTAGCTGGGATTACAGGTGCCCACCACCACACCCGGCTAATTTTGTACTTTTAGTAGAGATGGGGTTTCTCCATGTTGGCCAGGCTGGTCTCAAACTCCTGACCTCAGGCGATCTGCCCACCTTGGCCTTCCAAAATGCTAGGATTACAGGCGTGAGCCACTGTACCCAGCCTATAAAAGTTTAAAAATTAGCTGGGTGTGGTGGCACATGCCTGTAGTCTCAGCTACATGGGAGGCTGAGGCAGGAGGATCTCTAGAGCCTGGGAGGTTAAAGCTGCAGTGAGCTGTGATCATGTCACTGTGCTCTAGCCTGGATGACATAGCGAGACCCTATCTCTTACAAAATTTAAAAAAGAATGAAAGAAAGGANTTTTTTTGAGACGGAGCCTTGTTCTTGTCACCCAGGCTGGAGTGCAGTGGCATGATCTTGGCTCACTGCAACCTCCTCCTCCCAGGCTCCCAGGTTCAAGTGATTCTCCTACATCAGCCTCCTGAGTAGCTGGGATTACAGGTGCCCACCACCACACCCGGCTAATTTTGTACTTTTAGTAGAGATGGGGTTTCTCCATGTTGGCCAGGCTGGTCTCAAACTCCTGACCTCAGGCGATCTGCCCACCTTGGCCTTCCAAAATGCTAGGATTACAGGCGTGAGCCACTGTACCCAGCCTATAAAAGTTTAAAATTAGCTGGGTGTGGTGGCACATGCCTGTAGTCTCAGCTACATGGGAGGCTGAGGCAGGAGGATCTCTAGAGCCTGGGAGGTTAAAGCTGCAGTGAGCTGTGATCATGTCACTGTGCTCTAGCCTGGATGACATAGCGAGACCCTATCTCTTACAAAATTTAAAAAAGAATGAAAGAAAGGAAAAAAAAAATAAATGACCAAAGAAAAGAAATCAGGCTAAGATAGCTTCGTGAATGCAACCAGAGTGGTGGGTGCCAGTGAGGCTAGAGTCCCGGGTCAGTGCTGTGAGTGTGAGTATGACTTTCCCTCTTGTCTAGTAGCTTAATGCATGAATGGCCTCAACTCAGGTCCATGGAGCCCTCCAGGGCCCTTCCACTCCTGGGCCATGAGTAGAGTATAAAGTGGGTGAAGAAGGACTAAGAGAGTGCGAAGGAAGGGGTGACTCAGGACACTTCACAGCCTCTGGGTTCATCTGTGTGGCCTGCTTTGGCTAATGAGATTTCAGCAGACTTAAGACACGCAGAGGCTCAGAGAAGCCCTGGGCATTTCTGCATGCCTCTTGACCTCCTGGCCACAAGAACATGCCCACACTGAGCTGCTTCAGAAGGAAAAATACATAAAGCAGGCAGAGCTGTCTCAGGCTTCCCGGCAGTGACCTCCTAGATCAGCCCAGAGTTGGCCAACCCCCAGGCATATAAGCAAGCCCAGCAGAAGCCCCCACAGACCTGCACACCCGTGAGCTAGATACATACGTATTGTTCTAAGCCATGGGGGTTTGTGGATATTTGTTACACAGCATTACTGTGGCCATGAATAACTGATACATCTTCCTTGTCTAAAAATCGCACTTAGAGACATGATGCCTGCACCATGGGTTTTGCAGTCAAATACTGTACAAACAGTGGCACATGACAGTGAAAACTGCATACCTCTTCCATGGATCTAACAGAGACTCCCTCCTTCACCAAACTTCAGTCAGGTTCCTCTGAGTCCTCTTCTCAGCTAGGCCTTGATGTCGGCCTCCCCCAGCCCTTCACCTGCCCAAGCCAGTTTTAGCAAAAGAATCCTGCTCAGTTTATCAAGAATCCTCCCACCCTTGATATCTGATCAAGTTCTTCTTTCCCCACCCTTGATATCTACGCCCTTGGTCTGCCTTTAGTGAGAATCCTATGAAACCAGTCAAGCAAGACTCCCCCTACCCTGGTTGTGGAATCAAGTTCCTCTGAGTAATGTTCCCTCTACTCACTCCCTCACTCCAGCTATAAACGCCTCGCTGTCCCTGTTGTGTGCAGAGTGGAGCTCAACCTCTCTGCCCTCTTCAGCAGTCTTGACCCCTATCGCAATAGTCTTGAATGAAGTTTTCCTTGCCATTTTTAACAAGTATCTGGTGAATAATTTTTCTAATACAGAGCTAAGCCTTCATAGCCATACCTCCTAAGTAGATCTTCCAGTATCAGAAAGACATCCAATTCTGGAGCCTCTGGACAATCAGAAAATTGTCACCGCCAATGTGATAATGAGACTCATCCATTTATTCATTTCTGCTATGAGCGTTTATGGAGTGTCTGCTCTACAAAACAAACAGGAAGAGGACATGGCTGCGGCAGGCATGGCCAATGGGTTGTGTCCCACTCTAGCATGCCATGAGTATAAAGGGGGTGAAGAAGGACTAAGAGAGTGCGAAGGAAGGGGTGACTCAGGACACTTCACAGAAGGGGAGACAGTAAAGCTGGGGCTCCAGGCAACAGTTTCAGTGATTAGAGAATAAGGTTTCCAAGAGAAATTCTGCAAGGGAGGAGGAGACTGAGGAGACAAGTGGCACAGACCACATGCTACAGTGTGACAGCATGAGGGGACACCAGCACTCAGAGCGCCTGCTTTTAGGATCCCAGAGGCAGGGTCCTATTTTAGTACAAGAACAATGAGTCACTCCAGATGCCTCCCAAATCAATCCCAAAGGAGAACAAAGAAAATGATGGCGGGGGTGGGGGGGAATTGCAAAACAGACAGCTATAGGGTACTTCTCCCGAGTCAGTACTGCAGGGCATTGCAATGAGCCATCAGTCACAAAGTGAAGTGCTCAAGACCCCAAGGCCTTTGCAGGTGGCACAGTCCCCAAATGCTCCGGAAGCAATATTTTCAGTAGGACCCACTTCTCAGCCTCTTTGGGTATCCACACAGTGAGAAATATCTATCCATCAGTTTCCTCCAGGCCGAATTTTCCCTTTCTGCTACCCCGTCAACTTACCCCCTCACACAAACCTTGTTTCCCTTTATGTTAAACAATGTTTTTAATTATAAAAGCCATGGTGTTCGTGAATGAAAAAAATGGAAAATCAGAGAAAGCACAAAAAAGAAATGAAAATTGTCCATTGTTTCACCACCCAAGCCTGATCGCTGCTAATATTTTGATGGATTTTCTTTCAGTCTTTCCTTGAGGCATAGTTGTGTTGGATTCTTTTACCTGTGTAATCATGTGATGCATTTAATTTTGGATCTAGCTCTTATGACTTAACACTATATCTTATAGGGCTGGGCACGGTGGCTCACGCCTGTAATCCCAGCACTTTGGGAGGCCAAGGCGAGTGGATCACAAGGTCAGGAGTTCAAGACCAGCCTGACCGACATGGTGAAACCCTGTTTCTACTAAGAATACAAAAATTAGCCAGGCATGGTGGTGTACGCCTGTAATTCCAGCTACTTGGGAGGCTGAGGCAGAAGAATCGCTTGAACCTGGAAGGCGGAGGTTACAGTGAGCCAAGATCACTCCACTGCACTCCAGCCCAGGCGACAGTGAGACTCCCATCTCTAAAACAAAAAATATTGTATCTTACAGATTCAGTTTTATGATTAGTGTGGCTAGTGTGCAGTTTGACATCCTATATGGTGTAAGTCTGAGCTTGTTGCCACATAAAATTTCATCGAATGTTTTTATGTTGTTTTGTATTCATCATAAATATGTATTTTTTAAGACAGGGTCCCACTTTGTTGCCCAGGATCAAGTACAGTGGCGTAATCATAGCTCACTGCAGTTTTGAACTCCTGAACTCCAGCAGTCCTCCTGCCTAAGTCTCCTGAGTAGCTGGCACAAGTCATGGCACCCTGCTAATTTTTTAAAAAATATTTTGTAGAGATGGGGGGTCTTGCTGTGTTGCCCAGGCTGATCTTGAACTCCTGGCCTCAAGGGATCCTCCCACCTGGGCCTCCTAAAGTGCTGGGATTACAAACATGAGCCACCACACCCAGCTGTAAACACCTTTTTAAAGACAACAGAATCATCTATGGAATAGATGTCTTGGATAATGGTTCTGCGAACATATTTGTGCATGATAATCTTTATTTAGAAATACTTCCTTGAGCTAGACTCCCAGAAGTGAAATCAGAAGGCCAAGGGGCATAAACATTTTTTAGGTAGGACAGTAAAGCATAGACTTTAGAGGACAGCCTGGGTTCAAATCCCACTTATGTTGCTACCGGGTGATCGGCAAACTACTGTGTGGCAGACGCACCTGACAGCAATCGCTGAAGCATCATCTAAGAATAACCTTGTGGTCTAAGAAGAATGTGAGATCAGAGTCCTAAGTGAAGGAATCCAGGAGTGGCCAACCCCTTATCTAAGGACACCCAAGTCCCCAGCCATCCCTTGGAATGCAAGCTGTACAGGGGGTCAAGCCTCTTTGTGTGGGTTAAATGGAGGTTGCTAGGTGGAAGGTGCTAAGTGAAAATGCTATATCAACTACATGCTTTTCACAAATGGTAGTAGTTCTCCTGGCCAGCCTGCCACCACTGGACTGTCCCTGTATGTAAGTCCCCCCAATAAACCCTATGTCTCTTTCGCTGTCTCCAGGTCACTTCTTCAGCTCTCAGACACAATGTCATCCCTACTGGTGTCCATAGGGGTTCAGCACAGCTACTTAAATGCTCTTTGCCTCTCTCTCTTCCACTATAAGATGGGGATGGTGATAATAGTCCATCTGATACAGGAGCCAGAAAGAAATTCTTTAGGCAGTTAGTGAGGGTAAGAGAGTCCTCGGCAAGGCTTCCCTTTTAATAAAAAGAAGCCCCCAAATCATTTCTTTTCTAACAAAGAGCAGCCTGAAAAATCAAGCTGCAGACATAGAAAGGCAAGCTAGAAGCTTGCACAGGTGAATGCCGGCAGCTGTGCTAACAGAAGAGGGCTACCTAGTGTCTTAGGCATCTGTGTGAAGAGACCACCAAACAGGCTTTGTGTGAGCAACAAGGCTGTTTATTTCACCTGGGTGCAGGCGAGCTGAGTCCGAAAAGAGAGTCAGCAAAGGGTGGTGGGATTATCATTAGTTCTTATAGGTTTGGGGACAGGTGGCGGAGTTAGGAGCAATGTTTTGTGGGCAGGGGGTAGATCTCACAAAGTACATTCTCAAGGGTGGGGAGAATTACCAAGAACCTTCTTAAGGGTGGGGGAGATTACAAAGGACATTTGTCAGTTAGGGTGGGTCAGAAACAAATCACAGTGGTGGAACGTCATCAGTTAAGGCCATTGTCACTTTTTGTGGATCTTCAGTTGCTTCGGGCCATCTGGATGTCCACGTGCAGGTCACAGGGGATAAGACGGCTTAGCTTGGGCTCAGAGGCCTGACATTCCTGTCTTCTTATATTGATAAATAAAACGAAATAGTGGAAAAGTGCTGGGGTGGCAAAAATTTTTGGGGGTGGTATGGAGAGATAAGAGGCGATGTTTCTCAGGGCTGCCTCGAGCGGGATTAGGGGCAGCGTGGGAACCCAGAGTGGGAGAGATTAAGCTGAAGGAAGATTTTACGGTAAAGGATGATATTGTGGGGTTGTTAGAAGGGGCATTTGTTGTATAGAATTATTGGTGATGGCCGGGCGTGGTGGCTCAAGCCTGTAATCCCAGCACTTTGGGAGGCCGAGACAGGCGGATCACGAGGTCAGGAGATCAAGACCATCCTGGCTAACACGGTGAAACCCCGTCTCTACTAAAAAATACAAAAAACTAGCCGGGCGAGGTGGCGGGCGCCTGTAGTCCCAGCTACTTGGGAGGCTGAGGCAGGAGAATGGCGTAAACCTGGGAGGCGGAGCTTGCAGTGAGCTGAGATCTGGCCACTGCACTCCAGCCTGGGTGACAGAGCGAGACTCTTTCTCAAAAA
>NW_016803605.1:4325575-4344467 GCF_001698545.2 Rhinopithecus bieti
AGCATAAGCATTGCCCTGAGCAATGGGATCTGATGTCTTTTGATGGCCCTTGCAGTGAATGACTCCAGCTTCCTTTGGAAGTAAAGCGGCCTTGAGAAGAGTTTTTAATAAAGATGGAGATTAAAGTTTTTATTAATGACGCAGGACCTTTGCGTAGTGATGAAACCTCTTTCTGCCCATATAACAGCATGGGGGTGCAGGATATGGAGGGCATATTTAGAGTCAGTATAAACATTGACGCATAATTCTATTGCAAGAGTGAGGGGGTCAAGTTAAGGCAATGAGTTCGGCTTGCTGAGAGGTGGTGAAGGGGCGCAGAGCAGTAGCCTCAATGATAGATGTGGAAGATACTATAGCATAGCCTGCATTTGCTGGTGTGTGGTGATTAGGCCTGGTGGAACTGCCATCAATAAACTAGGTGTGATCAGGGTGAGGAACAGGAAAGAAGGAAACATGGGGAATTGGGGTGAATGTCAGGTGGATCGGAGAGATACAGTCATGGGGCTCAGGTGTGGTATCAGGAATAATGTGGGAGGCCGGATTGAAATCCAGGCCAGGAATAATGGTAACTGTGGGAGACTCAACAAAGAGTGAGTATAGCTGAAGGATCCTGGGAGCAGAAAGTGTATGTGTCAGGTATGAGGAAGAAAATAGATTTTGGAAGTTATGAGAACTGTAGAGAGTGAGGTGAGCATAGCTTGTGATTTTGAGGGCCTCTAAAATTATTAAAGCAGCGGCAGCCACCGCACGCAGATATGAGGCTCTTGTGTAAGAATTCCAACCACACAGCCCTGCACTTTGGCTGTGTGTAATGAAAAAGGGTTGGGATGAGTTAGGGAGAGCTAGCGTGGGGGCAGCTTCTAGGGTTGTTTTTAAGGAACGGAAAGAGGATTGGGAAAGGATTTAGGATCTATGGGATCAGCTAGGTTTCCTTTTGTGAGTTTATATAATGGTTCTGTTAGGATGGCAAAACCAGGTATCCAAAGGCGAAAGTATCCAACCATGCCTAGGAAGGAAAGGAGTTGTTGTTTTGTAGAAGGTGTTGGGGTTTGAGAGATCAGTTGGACACGATCAGCAGGGAGAGCACATATGTTTTTATGAAGAATTCTGCCAAGGTAGGTAATGGATGGAGAAGAAATTTGAGCTTTGGAGGGGGAGACCCGATATCCTTTGGAGAATAAATATTGAAGGAGCAGGAGAGTGTCTAGTTGAGAAGATTCAAAGGAGGGGCTACAAAGTAGAAGGTCAGCAATAAGGTGAGAATCGGAGGCGTGGAAAGAAAGTAAATCATGATAAGAGCTTGGCTGAAGTAATGAGGACTTTCCCTGAAGTGTTGCGGCAGCACAGCCCACGTAAGCTGCTGGGACTGATGGTGTCAGGGTCAGTCCAGGTAAAAGCAAAGAGAGGCTGGGACAAGGGGTGCAGGGGAATAGTGAAAAAAGCATCTTTAAGATCAAGAACAGAACAGTGAGTTTTGGAGGAAGGTATTGAGGACAAGAGTGTATGGGTTGGGCACTACATGGTTGAAAAGGTAAAGCAATTTGGTTGATAAGGCACAGATCCTGAACTAACCTGTAAGACTTGTCCTGTTTTTGGACAGGTAAAATGGGGGAATTGTAAGGAGAGTTTACAGGTTTTAGAAGGCCATGGTGTAGCAGGCGAGTGATAACAGACTTTAATCATTTTAAAGCGTGCTGCAGGATGGGATATTGGCATTGAGTGGGGTAAGGGTGATTAGGTTTTAATGGGATGGTAAGGGGTGCATCATTTGTCGCCAAGGAGGGAGTAGCGGTATCCTATACTTGTGGATTAAGGTGGGGGAGATACAAGGAGAGGATGTGAAGGAGGTTTTGAACTGGGGAAAAGGGCAGCAATGAGGTGTGACTTTAGCCTAGGAACAGTCAGGGAAACAGATAATTTAGTTAAAATGCCTTGACCTAATAAGGGAGCTGGGCAGGTGGGGATAACTAAAAACGAGAGCATAAAAGGCTGTTGTCCAGGCTGGCACCAGAGTTGGGGAGTTTTAAGAGGTTTAGCAGCCTGGCCGTCAACACCCACAACAATTATGGAGGCAAGGGAAACAGGCCCCTGAAAAGAAGGTAGTGTGGATGGGTAGCTTCCGTATGGATTAAACAGGGGATGGACTTGCCCTCCACCGGAAGAGTTACCCGAAGCGTCTGTGATAGTCCAGGGAGCTTCCGAGGTGATGGGGCAGTGTCAGTGTTCAGCTGCTAAGCCGAGGAGATCTGGGAAGAAGTCATTCAGAGCCTTGGGTCAGCTGGACAGTCCAATTTCCAGTGGGGTCCCGCACAGAAGGGACACGGCTTAGGAAGAACCCCGGGCTGCAGGCATTCCTTGGCCCAGTGGCCAGATTTCTGGCACTTGAAGTAAGATCCTGGGGGAGGAGGTCCTGAAGGAACACCTGACTGCTGTGGCTTAGGCATTTTAAAGTTTTTGTGTGCTGGAGATATAGCTGGGGTTTCTCTCACAGCAGAGGCAAATAATTGCAACTCTTCTCTATTATTGTACACCTTGAAGGTGAAGTTAATGAAGTCCTGTTGTGGCGTTTGAGGGCCGGAATTTAATTTTTGGAGCTTCTTTCTAAGGTCAGGAGCTAACTGGGTGATAACATGCATATTAAGAATAAGGTGGCCTTCTGGCCCCTCTGGGTCTAGGGCAGTAAAGCGTCTAAGGGTTGTTGCCAAACGGGCCATGAACTGGGTTGAGTTCTTATATTTGATTAAAAAAAAAAAAAAAAAAAAAAAGAGCCTAAATGCTAACTGATTTGGGAGAGGTCGGCTAGAGAAAAAAGGAGCGTTAACCTTGACTCTGCCTTCAGCTCCAGCCACCTCTTTAAGAGGAAATTGTTGGGCAGGTGGGGGAGAGCTAGTTGTGGAACGAAACTGTAAACCGTACCAGGTGTGAGGAGGGGAGGTGATAGAAGGATTATAGGGTGGGGGAGCAGAGGCTGAGGAAGAATTGGGACCTGGCTCGGCCTGGCGAGGAGCAGCCTGGGGAGAAGGGGAGAGGTCAGATGAGTCTGTGGAAAAGAAGGATTAAAAGGACTCAGAGCTTGGGGTGAAGACTGAAGGAACAGCAGGAGAGAAAGAAGAAAAATTTGGGATGAGTCTCACTGGGAGCGGAGACTAGGGAGGGACCAATGCGTGAAAGAATGCCTGGACGTCAGGCAGCTCAGACCACTTGCCCATTTTCGACAAAATTATCCAGATCTTGTAGGATAGACAAATCGAAAGTGCCATTCTCTGGCCACTTGGAACTACCGTCGAGTTTGTACTGGGGCCAAGCGGTGTTGCAGAAGAAAATAAAACCCTTAGATTTTACGTCAGGCCAGAGTTAGAGTTGAAGAGGTGTTTACCGCTTCTTGAGAACACAACCTAAGGGAGAAGGAGGAGGAATTGGAGGGTGGAAGGCTGCCCGACAGTGAAGGAAGGCAAGTTTCAAAAGAGAGGGTAGAGACACGGAGGAAGGGAGTGGAGCAGCCTCGGGCTGCAGTGTGGTGAACAGGCAAAGCAGGTGTCCCCGCAATTGACTTGCACCAAGGGAAATGTGGGTGAATGACCAAGGCAGCCCGCGTCCAGGGAGATTCAGGCACCAGTGGGAGGTCCTGGGTGAATAATCAGTGCAGGCGTCCGCGGAATCAGGCACCACAGTGGAGTGGTGGGTGAATAATCAGGCCAGGCGTCCCGCGGAGATCAGGCACCCAGTGGAAGTGTGGGAGAAGAACAGCAGCGGTCCCCGCGGAGATCAGGCAACGCAGTGGGAGTGTGGGTGAATAATCAGGCAGGCGTCCCCGCGGAGATCAGGCACCAGTGGAGGTGGGGGAGAATAACAGGAGGGCGTCCAGCGAGATCATCCAGGTCACCAGTGGAGTGTGGGTGAATAATCAGGCAGGGCGGTCCCCCCGAGGAGATCAGGCACCAGTGGAAGTGTGGGAGCAATAATCAGCGCGGGAGGCCAGGCGTCCCGCGGAGATCAGGCACCAGTGGAGTGTGGGAGAATCAATCAGCGCAGCCGCGTCCCCGCGGGAGATAGGCACCAGCTGGAGTGTGTGGAATAACTCCAGGCAGGCGTCCCCTCGCGGAGATCAGGCACCAGTGGAGTGTGGGAGAATAAATCAGGCAGGGGGAGCGTCCGCGGAGATCAGGCACCAGTGGAGTGGTGGGTGACATAACAGGCAGCCCGCGTCCCCCGGAGATCAGCGCACCAGCTGGAGTGGTGGGTGAAATAATCAGCGGCAGGCTCCGCGGAGATCAGCGCGCACCAGTGGAGTGTGGGTGAACTACATCAGCAGCCAGCGCGTCCCCCGGCGGGGAGATCAGGCACCAGTGGAGTGTGGGTGAAATAACTCAGGCAGGCGTCCCCGCGGAGATCAGGCCACCAGTGGAGTGTGGGAGAATAATCCGAGGCAGGCGTCCCGCGGAGATCAGGCACCAGGGAGTGCTGGGTGAATAGATCAGGCAGGCGTCCCCCGCGGAGATCAGGCACCAGTGGAGGTGGTGGGTTGACATAATCAGGCAGGGCGTCCCCGCGGAGATCAGGCACCAGTGGAGTGTGGGTGAATAATCAGGCAGGCGTCCCCGCAATGATTAAACACCAAGGGAAGGCTGCCTTCCCGAGTTCGTGACCGGCGCCGGAGTTTTAGGTCCACAGATAAAATGTGTTCCTTTGTCTCTACCAGAAAATGAAAGGAATTGAAATTAAGAGAACGGAGAGATTGAAGAGTGGCGCCAAGATTGAAAGGAGAAACAGGTTGAGGGATAATGAGAGAGGCTGAAGAGAGTAAAAAGAGGTTGCTTACCCAATTTAAAATCGGTGAGATGTTCCTTGGGCTGGTTGGTCTGAGGACCCAAGGTCGTAGGTGGATCTCCTCATGGAGTGAGGGTGAGGACAGGGGACTGGTCTCCCGAAGGAATCCTGCTGACCTGGGTCTTCAGCACCAAATGTCTCACGCGTCCGTGTGAAGAGACCACCAAACAGGCTTTGTGTGAGCAACAAGGCTGTTTATTTCACCTGGGTGCAGGCGAGCTGAGTCCGAAAAGAGAGTCAGCAAGCGTGGTGGATTATCATTAGTTCTTATAGGTTAGGGGATAGGCGGTGGAGTTAGGAGCAATGTTTTGCGGGCAGGGGGTGGATCTCACAAAGTACATTCTCAAGGATGGGGAGAATTACCAAGAACCTTCTTAAAGGTGGGGGAGATTACAAAGTACATTGATCAGTTAGGGTGGGGCAGAAACAAATCACAGTGGTGGAATGTCATCAGTTAAGGCCATTGTCACTTCTTTTGTGGATCTTCAGTTGCTTCAGGCCATCTGGATGTACACGTGCAGGTCACAGGGGATATGACGGCTTAGCTTGGGCTCAGAGGCCTGACACCTAGGAGCCAGGCATATCCAACATGGAGGCTTCCCTTTTCTTTGTCACCATGGGTGCAGTAAGGGAAGAGGCAACATGGCGCTGGCCAGGTAGAGAACATATCTGTATAAAAATAGATTAAGATGGGATAGCCAGCTTCTTTGCATGCTATATAAATGAACACTTGATCCAACCAATCTTTTGCGTCCTATGTACATCAGACACCACCTCCTCAAGCTCATCTATAAAACCAACGGCATCTTGCTGGGAACCCAGAAACCTGTTCAGGACCCCTTCCTCTGCATGAGGGAGCTTTCCTCTTTCTTTTGCCTATTAAACTTCTGCTTTTAAATTCCCCCCTTGCCAGTCTGCATCCTTGATATCCTTGGACAAGCCTTGGGTATGCACTTCAGACAATGGGGGTTGTTGTCAGGATTAAGTGAGATAATATATACAAAATGTCACAAGTAGTGTGAGTAAGCCCTCAACAAATGTTCACATTTACGTTTGGGATTATTACCATAATTATTATTGTCTTCATCACTGCTCTGATATTTACTGATTTATACATTTATATGTTTCTAATGTTTACATATTATTTATATACATTAATATTTATATATGTTGAATATATTTATGCCAAAAAACCTACTTCCATTAGAATCTTGTTCACTGCAACAGCATTGCATATTATTTTATTTTTTTCTTTGCTGATTTGATGACCAAATATTTTAATTTGCATTTCTTTGAATCCAATTTAGGTTGACCTTTTAAAAGGTATGTTTCATATTTTTCATGGTTTATGTTTGTTTTGTCAATTTTCTGTCCATATTCTTGGCCTACTTATGTATGGAGCTTGCTAGGTGGAGGGTGCTAAGTGAAAATGGCATATCAACTACCTGCTTTTTACAAATGGCAGTGGTTCTCCTTGCCAGCCTGCCACCACTGGACTGTCCCTGTATGTAATCTCCCCAATAAACCCTGTGTCTCCTTCGCTGTCTCCAGGTCACTTCTCCAGCATTTCTAACTCTTCCCAAACTCATACTGTCAGAGGCGTTCCAACCAGAGCAACTCCATCTTGAATAGGGACTGGGTAAAATAAGGCTGAGACGTACAAAGCTCCATTTCCAGGAGGTTAGACATCATTAGTCACAGAATGAGAAAGGAGGTCAGCAGCACTGGCACCACAGATACAGGTCATAAAGACCCTGCTGATAAAACAGGATGTGGTAAAGAAGCCAGCTGAAACCCACCAAAACCAAGACGGTGATGAAAGTGACCTCTGGTCATCCTCACTGCTCATTATATGGTAATTATAACGCATTGGCATGCTAAAAGACACTCCTACCTGCATCATGACAGTTTACAAATGCCACAGCAACATCAGGAAGTGACCCTATATAGTCTAAAAGGAGAGGAACCCTCAGTTCCAGGAATTGCCTGCCCCTTTCCCAGAAAACTCATAAATAATCCACCCCTTGTTTAGCATATAATAACAAAATAACCATAAAAATGGCCAGCCAGCAACCCTTGGTGCTGCTCTGTCTATGGAATAGTCATTCTTCTGTTCCTTTGCTTTTCCAATAAACTTGCTTTCACTTTATGGACTCGCCCTGAATTCTTCCTTGCATGAGATCCAAGAACCCTCTCTTGGGGTCTGGATTGGGATCCCTTTCCAGTAACAGCACCTTCATTCAAATATTCCTGATGTGAGCACATCCGTTCTTTGCCAGGCAGAGTGTGAGGCCCTGGGGATAGAACGGAGCCAGGGAGGGATAAACAGACATTCAATTGCAACCTGTCTTGAGGTGTAGGTGCCATGAGGTTATTTGAAAGGTGGATCTTTCTAGTCTGGGGGATGGATGCAGGCTGCCCTGACAAGGTGATGCTGGGCTGAGAGACCTGAAGCAGGTAAAAGGTGACAGAGAGAGGCAGAAGAAGAGGTGTGAGCGAGAGAGAGCTCAAACCACAATCATAGAAACCAGACAGTTGCCACGAAACACACGAAAGTGCTTCCGAATTCTCAGGCAGCTAGGCCTTCTAAAGAAATGTACTAATGGCTGGGTGCGGTGGCTCATGCCTGTAATCCCAGCACTTTGGCAGGCCAAGGCAGGGGGATCACCTGAGTCAGGAGTTCGAGACCAGCCTGGCCAACATGGGGAAACCCTGTCTCTACTAAAAATACAAAAATTAGCTGGGCGTGGTGGCGCACACCTGTAATCCCAGCTACTCAGGAGGCTGAGGCAGGAGAATTGCTTGAACCAGGGAGGTGGAGGTTGCTGTGAGCCGAGATCGCGCCATTGCACTCCAGCCTGGGTGACAGAGCCAGACTCCATCGCAAAAAAAAAAAAAAAAAGAAAGAAAGAAAAAGAAATATAATAATAAAAATAACAGCTTGGCTCTTTCTGGAAGCTGTGTGTAATCCAATTAGTTCTCTCCAAGGAAAGACAAATGTACCAGGAGAGATTGGGCCGTAGCCTCACCAGCGACCGAACTCTGCTTCCTGTCTATTTCCTCTTTAATTGTTTCAGTCAACAGGACATTCCCTTGTGCTTCCAAAGTTCCCAGAAATGCGGCTTTTGACTTCTATGTTACACCTAACCACCTATTTTAGGATCAGCCCTGGTGGCTGGAAATCAGCTCACACTGGAACTTCTAGGAAAGATTTACTATTGGCTGGTAGGAAACACAAGGGCTTTCAACTTTCAGCCAAAATTTCCTCCTTTTCTAAATGCTCAAAACTGACTGTGAGGGTCAAGATTTTCTCCAAAATAAGCAATGTTAATTCCATGTATCATATGGTTTCCAATAAATAATGTTGGCATGTTCCCCACTGTTAACTAGACCCTCAGATATTCAAGGGTCCTCTCCTGAAACCATTTCCAAGTCTGTTGGAATGTTTGAATTAACATAAGAAAATAATCCAAAGGCTTAACTCCCAACCAGGAGAACACAATGACCAAATGCAAACAATATAATAGAAAAAGCTGGGCTCGGTGGCTCACGCCTATAATCCCAGCACTTTGGGAGGCTGAGAGGCAGGTGGACCACGAGGTCAAGAGATTGAGACAATCTTGGCCAATATGGTGAAACTCTGTCTCTAGTAAACATACAAAAATTAGCTGAGCGTGGCAGCATGTGCCTGTAGTCCCAGCTACTCGGGAAGCTGAGGCAGGAGAATCACTTGAACCTGGAAGGAAGAGGTTGCAGTGAGCCAAGATCCCGCCTGTGCACTCCAGCCTGGCGATAGAGTGACACTACATCTCAAAAAAAAAAAAGGAAAAAAAAAGAAAAAGAAAATAAATGAGAGGGCATTTCCCTAGGACAGTCTTTGTTATTGCACTAAAAGGAAAAGCAGAATGAAGGGATGTCAGGTTGAGAGAATCTACCAGCACTTGTAGTTTTGAGATATTCTCCATCCTCTACCTTTTGTACCTTACCCTTTACCCTTTAAATTATTTCAGGGCAAAAGTCTTTGAGTTGTCCTCAGGATGAAGACCAAATCAAAGGCCCCTCTTCTCCCACTTTGACAGGGAGAAATTAAGCTCTGGTCCCACAACTGGTAGCACAATACCAGAATGTTTTAGGGTAATTGCCTCACATAGAGTAAAAGTTAATTAACTGATTAGTCAAGTATGAGAAGGGCTTCCTGGTCCATTTGTTCAGAATGCTCCTAGTTTCCATAGCACAATCAATAAGTCAAAAAGTATTTTTTCAGCTGGTTCTGTATTAAGTGCTCAGAGGCACAGCGAAAAAAAAAAATCGCCTTGCCTGCCAAGAGCCCATAGTTTATTTGGTTTAAATGGTCTGAAATTGTCTCTTCAAAAAGTCAGTGTCACAGGGAGAAAAGGTGGAGGGATAAGATTAAAAGAAACAGAACAACCAAACACACTGAGATAAACTTTCTTGGTTCTTGGTTTGAAAAAAAGAGGTAAGAAATACATTTTGTGAACAATTGGAGAAAGTTGAATATTAGATGATATTAGGGAATTGTTGCGTTTTTTTTTTTTTGAGACGGAGTCTCGCTCTGTCACCCAGGCTGGAGTGCAGTGGCCGGATCTCAGCTCACTGCAAGCTCCGCCTCCCGGGTTCACGCCATTCTCCTGCCTCAGCCTCCCGAGTAGCTGGGACTACAGGCGCCCGCCACCTCGCCCGGCTAGTTTTTTTGTAGTTTTAGTAGAGACGGGGTTTCACCATGTTAGCCAGGATGGTCTCGATCTCCTGACCTCGTGATCCGCCCATCTCGGCCTCCCAAAGTGCTGGGATTACAGGGTTGAGCCACCGCGCCCGGCCAATTGTTGCAATTTTTATAACATATTAGGGCGATTTTGTGATTCTGCAAGAGAAAGTCATCATTCACAGAAGATGCGCACGAAACCGCCTTTGCAGAATTATGACTGAGACGGTGAAAGAGAATCTGACTTAGCCGACCCCATCTTGCTTCCAACCTCCAAGCTGTCCTTGTTCATTCCTGGGCGTAGGCTGAACTAACGTTGGGAGAAACTTTGTAGTTCGTAGTTTAAACAAAGATGGTAACAGCCTTTTTCCCAAAGCAGATCTCCTTCTTGCCTGGGGACTAGACTAACATGAGCCACAGGATTAGACATTACAGTTTAGGAGTCATGCAGCCGGAGGCTACAAGATTCTGACCCTCCCTAAAGTGCTCCTAAGATCAGTGCTTGAGACATTTTGCAGACCCTGCACTTGATCAGCTGGCACCACCCAGATGCATAAACTGGCTCATCTGATCTTGTGGCCCCCACTCAGGAACTGACTCAGGGTAAGACAACTTTGACGCGCTATGATTTCATCTCTGACCAATCAGCACTCCTGGCTCACTGCGATTTCATCTCTGACCAATCAGCACTCCTGGCTCACTGGCTTCCCCCAACCCACCAAGTTATCCTTAAAAATTCTGCTCCCTGAATGTTCGGACAGAATGATTTGAGTAATAATAAAACTCAGGTCTCCCGCACAGCTGGCTCTGCATTAATTACTCTTTCTCTAATGCAATTCCCCTGTCTTGATGAATCAGCTCTGTCTAGGCAGTAGGCAAGGTATATCCCTTGGGCGTTCACCTTGCTAAGGAAGTATTTAGGGGTGAAGACTCATGATGTCTGCAATTTGCTTTCAAATGATTGAGCAAATAATATATAAACACAGATACGTGAGGTGGGTGGATAGATAGATAGAGATAATAGGTCATAAAGCAAACAGGGCAAAATGTCAACAATTGCTAAATCCAGCTGGTAGATCCATGGAGCCCACCTTTCTCTATGTTTAAAACTGTTCATAATATAAAGTGTTATCTATCAAACCGATTGTTTATATTACTTACGAGATATAATATTGCTAGCACAATACTCTTACTGGGGGATATGTCATCCAAGCTTTTAAAAAATCTACCTGCTCAGATGGCTGGGAGCGGTGGTGCATCCCTGTAATCTCAGCACATTAGGAGGCTGAGGCAGGAGGATCATGAGGTCAGGAGTTCGAGACCAGCCTGACCAACATGGTGAAACCCTGTCTCTACTAAAAATACAAAAATTATCTGGGCGTGGTGGCACGTGCCTGTAATCCCAGCTACTCAGGAGGCTGAGGCAGTAGAATCACTTGAATCTGGGAGGTGAAGTTTGCAGTGAGCCAAGATCGTGCCACTGTACTCCAGCCTAGGTGTCAGAGTGAGACTCTGTCTCAAAAAAAAAAAAAAAAATCTACCTGTTCAGATTGGCATTGTGTGAGAAAACCATTCTTTCTTCTGGGGAAACAGAAGGTCTGTTATTAAAGATATATAATAACAATTACGATTAATGCGTTACTATTTTCAAACTTTTTATATACAATATATCATCTAGATCAGGGGTTGGCAAGTTTTCTATAAAGTTTTATATCTAGTAAATGGCTTTGTAGGCCAGTCTCTGTCACAAACATTCAACTCTGTCCTTGTGGTGTGGTTATGGCTATGCTCCAATAAAACTTTATTTGCAAAACAGGCGCCAGACTAGATTTAGTCCAAGGACTGTAATTTGCCAGCCTCTGATTTAAATCCTCTCAATTATGGGTAGGTACTATTTTCATCCCCAGTTCACAGATGAAGAAACCAAAACTCTGCAAGGTTGGTACTTGTTCAGCCAGCTGAGTGATAAAATTGGCATTCAAGTCAAGTCCAGTGTTCCTTTTTTTTTTTTTTTTTTTTTGGTAGGGAGGCAGGAACGGAGTTTCGCTCTTGTCACCCAGGATGGAGTGCAATGGCATGATCTTGGCTCACCGCAACCTCTGCCTCCCAGGTTCAAGTGATTCTCTTGCCTCAGCCTCCTGAGTAGCTGGGATTACAGGCATGCACCATCACGTCTGGCTAATTTTGTATTTTTAGTAGAGACGGGGTTTCTCCATGTTGGTCTGGCTGGTCTCAAACTCCCAACCTCAGGTGATCCGCCCACCTGGGCCTCCCAAAGTGCTGGAATTACAGGTGTGAGCCACTGTGCCCAGCCTCAAGCCAATGTTCTATTTCCACTATATCACATCTCAACAAACAAAACTGCCACACAGTCTCCCATTTTACACGTGCCATTTTACACATCTACCAGCAATATATATTTGATCCAGTCTCTCTGCATCCTTACCAGCATTTGATGTTGCCACTATTTTCTATTTTAGCCATTCTGATAGGTGTGTGATAACATATCATTATTATTTTGTGTTTTCTTAATTGCTAATGATGTTGAATATATTTTCATGTGCTTATTTGTCATCTTTAAACTTCTTCAATAAAATATCTCTTCATGTCTTTTGCCCACGTTCTAGTCAGATTGTTTTCACTTTTACTACTGAGTTTTGAGAGTTCTTTTTTATATTCTAGATATGAGTTCTTTGTGACATATGTGGTTTACAAATATTTTCTCCCACTCTCCAGTTTGTCTTTTTATCCTCTTAAATTAACGATATTTTGCAGGGCAAATTTTTTTCATTTTGATGAATCCCAATTTATCAATTTTTCACTTTATGATCATGTTTTGGTGTCAGGTCAAAGAACTGTCTATCACTAGATCCCAAATATTTTCTCCTGTTTCCTAAGAGTTTAAAATTTTATGTTTTACATTTAAGTGCACAATGCATTCTGAGTTAATTTTGTAAAGGTGCGAGACATAGGTCAAGGCTCATATTTTTGTCCATGGATGAATAATAGCTCCAGCACCATTTTTACAAGGAGATAACTTTTTTCCATTGAATTTTTTTTGCACTTTGGACAAAACTAAGTTGGGTATATGTGTGTGGATCTATTTCTGGGTTGTCTAATTGGCCAATTGATCTATGTGTTTGTCAATACTATACAGTCTTTATTACTGTAGCTGTACAATAAGTCTTGAAATTGGATAGATCTTCCTGGGAATTTTTTTTTTTTTTTTTTTTTTTTGAGATGGAGTCTTGCTCTGTTGCCCAGGCTGGAGTGTAGTGGCATGATCTCAGCTCACTGCAACCTCCACCTCCCAGGTTCAAGCAATTCTCCTGCCTCAGTCTCCCAAGTAGCTGGGGTTACAGGTGCCCGCCACCACACCCAGCTAATTTTTGTATTTTAGTAGAGACAGGGTTTCACCATGTTGGCCAGGCTGGTCTCAAACTCCTGACCTTGTGATCCACCCGCCTCAGCTTCCCAAAGTGCTGGGATTACAAGTGTGAGCCACCGCACCCGGCCCTTCTGGGATTTTGATGGGAATTGTGTTAAATCTGTATAGCAATTTGGGGAGACCTGACATTTTTATTATGCTGAATCTTCCAATCCATGAACATGGTATGCCTCTCCATTCTTCTTCCTGCTCACCAATCAACCTTCTGAAAACAAATTGGCTTCCTCTGTATGTCTGCCTTAAAGAAGATAATGCACTACTCACTCTGGCATGCATAATCCAGTAAATGTGTAAAACTGACCATCCCAAAGTTAAAACACTGAGAAACAAGTTTTCAATTATTAGATTAACAAACCAAAAATAATACTGGTTCCCAGTGTTAGCGTGGGTTTGGGGAGACAGGCACTCTTGTACACTGCTGGGTGGCAGGATAAATTGGTACAATGTTTTCCAGAGTACAATTTGACAACATGTATGGGGAAAAAATCCTAGAATTTTGTGTACTCTTTGGCCCATCCTTCTACTTTTAGGAATCTACCTAGAAAATACCAATTTATAAGACTCCATCTTGCACCAGGCATGGTGGCTCATGCTTGTAATCTCAGCACTTTGGGAGGCCGAGGTGGGTGGACCACCTGAGGTCAGGGGTTCAAGACCAGCCTGACCAACATAGTGAAACCTTGTCTCTACTAAATACAAAAAATTAGCCGGGTATGGTGACACATGCCAGTAATCCCAGCTAAGGCAGAGAATCACTTGAACCCAGGAGGTGGAGGTTGCAGTGAGCCAAGATCTTGCCATTGCACTCTAGCCTGGGCAACAAGAGCAAACTCTATCTCAGGAAAAAAAAAAAAAAAAAAAGACTACATCTGCTAGGAGACTCATTCTTGCTCTCCTGATGGCCTTGAAGAACCAAGCTGCCATATGTGAACTGCTGACAGGTAGCAAAGACAAAACTAAAGGGAAGCTGTTAGTCCCACAGTCATAAGGAAATGAATTCTTCCAACAGCTGAGTGGACTTGGAAGAAGATTCTTCCCCAGTTGAGCCTCCAGATGAGAATACAGCCCAGTCAACACTTTGACTGCAGCCACATAAGCCCTGCGGATCTGGACTCCTGATCAGCAGAAATTGTGAGGCAATGTCTTGTTTTAAGCCACAAAGTTTGTGGTAGTTTGTTATACAATGATTAAACTAATATACTATGTTAAGCAAATAATGGAGTAGTGAAGAAAGATTTATACCAAAAAGCACCAATCAATATTTATAATTGCAAAAGTGAAAAATCAAAATGTCCCAAACCAGAAAATTTATTACAGTATGTTACAATAAAAGAGTACATAGCCATTAAAAATAGCAGTGTATATTTGTTGATATAGAAGGACATTTATGATTTATTTTTAACTTGAAAAATAGGCTAAAAAATATTATGTAGGGTATCCTATCCTGTTTTCACTAATATATTTATATATTATATATTTGTTATTTGCATGTATGTTTATATGCATATATTTGTATAGGAAAAGGCTTGATATGGCTATGTATGTCTGCCTTAAAGAAGATAATGCACTACTCATTATCACATGCATGATTCAACCAGAGTACTTTGTGATATGGCTGGCACCAAAGATATGTAGCAAGTGAGGCAGCCTAGTATAGTGGTTAAGAGCTCAGCCTATGGAGGCTGGGCCACCTGGGTTCAAATCCTGGCCCAACAATTTGTAGGCTGTGAGACCTTGGTAAAGTTACCTAATCTTTCCACATGTAGTGGAAAATAGGGATGGTAGTAGTACCCACTCATTGGTGATGCCATGGGAATCCAATGGGTTGGTATTTGCAAAGCACTTAAAAATAGTACCTGGCTTATCAATAACACCTGCTTTTAATGTTTATCTCTGGGTAGTGGAGTTTCTTTTTATTTTACTAAACTTTTCCCCATGGTGCACCATTTATACAACTTAAATTAGTTGGCATTTTGACTTTATGTATCAGTATCATGAAAGTGCTAGAGATTGGGGATTGGGGAAAAGGTTACAGAGGCACGGAATTTAAACTTGATCTTGAAGGAGGAGAATTTCAACAAGAGGGCAAGGAATGCCACTCTTCCCAGCTGAGGGAGCAGCTTAAGCAAAGACACAGCAGAAAGAGGGCAGACTGTTTTGATGATATGCCCAGAGCAGCTCTTGTATTGAACAATGACCCATCATATACAATCAGAAAGGGACTGTCTTTTTGTCTCCCACTGTCCTAAGTGCACTCTGCAGGGACGATTCTCCTTCCCCTAGGTGAAGTATGGGGCAGATCCTTTACCTTTTCTTGTCACTCTGAGGTAGAATGGTTCTTCAAGCCTTTCGAGTCCTAAAACCCAATTTCAATGCCATCATTAAAATGTCCAGTTCATATAAAAATCAGAACTCCAAACTTGATTTGAAGTTGATTGTTCTCCCTGCCCCCAGTTCAGGCCCCATTTTTTCTCTCTTTCCCTTTCTAGGTGTTGTTCCCCTTTCCTATCTTGATGTCTAACCCCTTTGGGAGGGAGAAAAGGTGATGGGAGCCCCCAAATTGGGACATGGCTGGTGTCATGAGGGCCATCTGGCTTCTGGTTCTCTGGTCTTGGTCTGTTTAAAGCTGAGCCCTTCTCTCACGGGTACCTTTGTAGGGTCTCACCCAGCAGCCCCCTGTGGCAGGCTGACGCCTGGGCCAGGGCCTTTCTTGGCCCTGGGAATCCTGTGGCACCACCCACTTCTATTTACTAAAGGCTGTTCACCCTCTTGGTCAGGTGACCTCTAAAGCAGTACCTAAGACAACCTCATACTGGCTGCTGCCATATCCATGGCCCACTATCTGGTCCAAGAGATAATATTCAAGCATGCTTTACCCCAGCAAACTCTTGGTGGACAGAACATCCAATACAAACATCTCTCCCTCCCCTTTCCCAAAACACAGCTTACCAGCCCCTCTCTCAGCCTTTAAGGAGCCAGATAACAGACCACTGTGTCCAATCTCAAGAAGACAAAGCTCTCTGAGGGGTCAAAATAAAGCTCCTCTCCCATTGGTGAGAAGAGACAGAAGGGACTGACAGAAGAACTACATCCAGAGAACCCTCATTCTTTTTTTTTTTTTTTTTTTTTTTGAGACAGAGTCTCACTCTGTTGCCCAGGCTAGAGTGCAGTGGCGCGATCTTGGCTCACTGCAACCTCTGCCTCCCAGGTTCAAGCAGTTCTCCTGCCTCAGCCTCCCAAGTAGCTGGGACTGCAGGTGCATGCCGCCACGCCCGGCTAATTTTTTTTTTGTATTTTGGTAGAGACGGGGTTTCGCCTTGTTATCCAGGCTGGTCGCGAACTCCTGAGCTCAGGCAATCCGCCTGAGCCTCCCAAAGTGCTGGGATTACAGGCGTGAGGCACCATGCCCGGCCCAAAGAACCCTTTTCCTTACTTGCAGTGCTGGACCCTTTTTATATCCCTGATGTGGGGGGCGGGGGGGGGGGTTTAGGACCCAAATACTCAAGTTGACAGGCACTTCTTAGGAATATTCTGCCCATGGGGCAGCCCCTCCTTTGGAATGTCCTGTCTGTTGTCTCGGTGCTTCTGCCCAAGCCTCTGTGAACACACCCTCTCCATCTGTACACTCCCGTGTGCCTGGCACTCACCTGTGGTAAAAGGTGAGGCTGGAAAGACAGGGCAGGTGGGACGAGAAAGTCCAGGAGGAGGAGGAAAAGGGGTTAGAAAGCCAGAGTGGGCATGCTAGGGCAGTGTGAAGTTTGGGCCTTTTAGGGAAAAGGCAAAGGCTGGGAAGAGCTGAGCATGGATGGTGTCGGGGAGCCATGGAAGACAGATATGGGCTTCCTTTGGACCCTGGTTCCCAGGTGCTTGGCACAGACCTCCCAATTTTGGAGGCTGCATGCAGGACTGACTTATCCACCACGCACAGCAGGAACAGTGCCTAGGCCCAAAATACTTGTAGGAGTGCAAGAAATGTTTTTATTTCTTTTAAAATCAGAGCAAGGAACAAACCCTGAACTTTCGTTGAAGACAATGCTTGAATACATAATATTAATAGATGTGCCTTTATACCAATGCAGTTGTAAAATGTCATTCTTAAATTTTATTTTTATGGAGGAAGAGACCTTCAACGGCAAAAATGCCTAGTGCCTACCAAAGTCCAGATTGGCCCAACCAGCTTCTTGCCTTTCATTTCTAGTTGCTGAACACATGGTTACTCAGGCAATCTCAAGGTCTGACCTGGAATCCCCTGCTCTTTGGACTCCCCCATTTTTTCACTCTTACCCACGCTGCCCTGGCCCCAACTTCACTGCAGCGTTCAGTTCTTGGCCTCGATCTTGTTTGGCCAGTCAGCCTACTGGTCTCTTCTCAGCAGCCCTAACCTGGGACTCAATCCTTCTGCCCTCACTACTGTTAGGTACCCGGCCACTGCTCCCTTTGAGTACCCCCAACCCTGAGTCAGTCAAGCCTCCTCTTCCTCTGCTCCTAACCCTTATGGTTTCTTCTTGGTGGAGAGGTTCGCCATATTGTGCTGAAGATGCAGACACAAAGACGAGCCCAGGCGTCCATCCGGACCTCGCATTGCCTGGCAACCTTCTCATCCTGCCTCACTTCACTTCCGGGGCTCCCACGACATTTTCCTCGTCTCCTGCAGGATTCTCACCTGTCCACTTGGAGGTCGGTCAGCCTGTTGCTTAAGTCATGGAGACTACCTTGAGAGATGGTCTCACATCAGCCTCTTCCCTGCTAACTTTCTCGGCATCTTCTCTCACCTTTTCCTCTTCCCCTACTGTCTAAAAACTACACTGTTTCCTCCTTCCTCCCACCCTCAGTTCAGACCCCATAGTTGCTTCCCTATTTCCCTTTCTAGGTGTTGCTCTCCTCTCCCATCTCGATGTCCTATCCCTTACAGAGGGGGAAAAGGTGACGGAGACCAAGAGCTGTGACCACCACAGACAGTCCCCTTTCTCTTCTCATCATTCTAAGAACATCCTTGAATCGTCTGTCTCCGAAAATCACATGTCGAGCTAATAGTCCAGCTTAGAAACCCTCCAGCAAGAAAAGAACGTGGACGGATTGGTTGCTTCTGCAAGGGCAGTGCAGGCTCAGGAACTTGGGGGCAGAAGAGGGAAAGAGGCGAACTTTGCAGGATCTGCCGTATCACCTTTTGAACAGGACACCCGTTCAAAGGGTAGCATTCCTCCCTCCTTGCCCTTCACTGCTAAGGAGCTCCCTGGGAGATATTTTCTTCAAAAATACCATTTTTTCCTGTGCCGTAAATTGACCTATTCTTGAGAATCCCAGGTATTAGGCGTTCTGTGTGTTCCCAAATTTTTGACATTATAAGGCTGTCGTAACAACCACCTTTTACCTAAGTCTATGATCATATCTCTGATGATTTCCTTAGAGGGAATAGCTGAAAGGGACCCACCAGATAGATTCCTGAAAGCAAATTACTACATCAATGAGGTTTCTCATCGACAGTGCCAAACGCTCCCTCTAGAAGGTGGTTGCAAACTCAGATGTCCATAAGAATGCCAAGGAGTGCCTTTCCCCACTCAGCCTCCCACCTTCGAATAGTTTTAATCTTCGCTACTTTAGTAAGTTAAAATATGTTGTCTCGTGGTGTTAATTCGCATTTCTTTTATAATTGCTGAGGGTGAAAATTTGTTCAGCTTTCCATTTGCAATCAGTTAACCAATTATATAGTTCATCTTCAATAAATTGTCTATTCATAGTCTTTGCTCATTTTTCTTTTGGGAGTTTAGTCTTATTAGTACAAGCACTTTGTTCTCTTAAGGATATGACTGATTGATGTATTTTATAAGATATTTATTTTCCCAGTTCTTCTTTGATTTTCATTTTCTATGAGATTATATATATATATATATATA
>NW_016803605.1:4344733-4422232 GCF_001698545.2 Rhinopithecus bieti
TATATATATATATACACACACACACACACACACACATGTATGTGGAAATTAAATTTTTTAAGTGGCCTATCTATTTATTTACTTCAAGGATTTTTTTCTATTGCTTTTGCACTTGGAAAGAATTAATTTTCTTATCCAGGAATTACATAAACAACATCACATATATTTTTTCTTAATTTATCCATTATTTTATTTATGTATATATTTCCTTGATGCAACTAAAATTTATTTGGAATTTAGGATGAGACTCTTAACTGCTTTTTTCCTCCAAAAGTCAATTTTCCCCAAACTGTTTATTAACTATGCATTAACCAAGCTGTCCCTTCCACTCTTTAGGGGATGCTTCCTTCATTGTAATTTCTTTTTTTGAGATGGAGCCTCGTTCTGTGGCCCAGGCTGGAGTCCAATGGCACGGTCTTGGCTCACTGCAACCTCTGCCTCCTGGGTTCAAGCAATTCTCCTGCCTCAGCCTCCCAAGTAGCTGGGATTACAGGCACATGCCACCAGGCCCAGTTAATTTTTGTATTTTTAGTACAGACAGCGTTTAACCATATTGGTCAGGCTGGTCTCAAACTCCTGACCTCAAGTGATCTGCTCACCTCGGCCTCCCAAAGTGCTGAGATTACAGGCATGAGCCACCATGCCTAGCCCCTTTATTGTAATGAAACATACTATTTTAAGTCATCTGTTTTTGCGCTCTCTGTTCTGTCCCTTGATCTGCCTGAGTATTCTTGACTTAATGCCATTCTCTGTAACTGTTATAGCTTTACAATATGTTTACTATCTAGTAGAGTAAGTCCCCCTCCATTAGTTTTCTTATACAAAATTCTCACCCTTGCCTATTTATTCTTCCTAATAAACTTCAGAATCATTTTGTCAAGTTTCTAAAACTCTAAGAGGTTAGTTCAACTGATTCTACCTTCCACATCTTTTTTATACATCTATTTCTTTTTATTTTCACCATTTTTCTTCTAGGTCTTCCCATTGCTTTCCTGGTATATAATTGATTTTTCTCCTGGTGAACTTATCAGTGGGTTTACTCAGGGCACCCTGAGACCCCTGTTAAGAACATCAGCTGATAATTACAACACTAGGTTCAACTTAACCCACAAATCAGTACACTACATGCATCAACTGTAGCAAACTGTATTACTGTTCCAAAATGTCTGTCATCCCTCCCTGAGAGAGGATTATACTTTCTTTTTTGTTTTTTCTTGGAGATGGAGTCTCGCTCTGTCACCCAGGCTGGAGGTACAGTGGCACAGTCTCAGCTCACTGCAACCTTCAACTCCCAGGTTCAAGTGATTCTCCTGCCTCAGCCTCCCGAGTATCTGGGATTACAAGTGCATGCCACCACACCTGGCTAATTTTTTGTATTTTAGTAGAGATGGTGTTTCACCTTGTTGCCTAGGCTCATCTTGAATTCCCAAGCTCAGGCAATCTGCCTGCCTTGGCCTCCCAAAGTGCTGGGATTACAGGCGTGAGCCACCGTGCCTGGCCAGAGGACTATACTTTTTTGTCCCAGTGGTGAAAGCTTGGCCACATGACTTGTAGAATGTAGGAAATGGATATTGATGTGATATGTGCAATTTCTGAATACAAGTTGTAAGAGCCAGTTTGTGATTCACCATGTTCTTTTCTTTCCTTTGCCATAATGATGGATAACCTTTAGATAGAAGCAGCTCTAATATCCTGGGTTCCAGAGTGGAGAGGACATGGAAAATAGCCATAGAGCAACCAAAATGAACATGCAGCACGAGCAAGAAAGGAACCTCTGTTGCTATAAGTTGGTAAAATATTGGCAATGTTTGTTACTGCAGCCTAACATAGCCCATCCTGACTGATACACTCAGGAAAATTGTAGAAGACAGTGTGGCAATTCCTCAAAGACATAAAGACAGAAATACCATTTGACCCAGCAATCCCATTACTGGGTATTATACCCAAAAGAATATAAATCATCCTATTATAAAGACACATGCGTGTGTATGTTCATTGCAGCACTATTCACAATAGCAAAGACATGGAATCAACCCAAATGCCCATCAATAGGCTGGATAAAGAAAATGTACATATACACCATGGAATACTACGCAGACATAAAAAAGAATGAGATCATGTCTTTTGCATGGACATGGATAGAGCTGGAGGCCATTATCCTTAGCAAACTAATGCAGGAAGAGAAAACCAAATACCACAAGTTCTCATTTATAAGTGGGAGCTAAATAATGAGAACTCGTAGACACATAGAGGGGAACAACACACACTGGGGCCTATCAGACGGTGTAGGGTAGGAGGAGGGAGAAGATCAGGAAAAAAAACTAATGGTTACTAGGTTTAATACCTGGGTGATGAAATAATCTGTACAACAAGCCCTCATGACACAAGTGTACCTATAAAACAAACCTGCACATGTATCCCTGAACTTTAAAAAAATGAAAGAAAGAAAGGGGCCAGGTTTCTTTACAAGCTCATGCTTGTAATCCCAGCACTTTGGGAGGCTGAGGCGGGTGGACCACGTGAGGTCAGGAGTTCAAAACCAGCCTGGCCAACATGGTGAAACCCTGTCTCTTCTAAAAATACACAAATTAGCTGGGCGTGGTGGTGGGTGCCTGTAATCCCAGCTACTTGGGAGGCTGAGGCTGGAGAATCGCTTGAACCCAGGAAGCAGAGTTTGTAGTGACCAGAGATCGTGCCATTACACTCCAGCCAGGGTGATAAGGGTGAAACTCCATCTCAAAAAATAATAAATAAAAATAAAAGAAATGGATGATCCATGGACTAACAATTTGAGACTGTCTGTTAAGGGGAAATACAAATGAAGTCTCACTGGCATAGTATTCTACAACCTCATTTGCTTTTTTTCTTTGCTATATCATGAATGAAGACACGGATTAGCCTAAAGTTACCCACAAAGTCAAAAGCGTAGGTGGCTAAGGCTCAAAGTCCAACTTCTTGGCCCATATATTTCTTTCTCAGTGCCTGAAATTAAGACACCCAAAGGAGTGTCTCTCTGAAAGACAAAAACTTCATAAGCAAAGATTCCTGTGAACTGATAATGAGACTGTCCTCATTACAGGCACTTGAATATGTAAACCGATGAGCACCAGTGAGTCTCTCCGGCCACGATTTATCCCTTCTCCCCTGCCCAAGGTCAGTCTAGCAACTATAACAAGCTTGAAAATACATCAGATTATTCAAACCAGGTCAAGATGATCCTCTTTATCTTCCCCTCCTGTATCTGTTAGTCTCTTTTTATGCTGCCTTTTGCCTTCTCTGCTGTCACCAAGAGTAACATGAAACCAGCTCTCACCAAACAAATGAATGCAGGTGGCACATCACTCCAACCCTTCCAACAAGCAGCAAGTATGAGCTTTGGATTTCACAGATAATCGTGACAAAGATGAAGGGGGAAAAGGTAGAATAATCCAAATGTCCTAGAGAGAATCTCTATGCCAAACATATTCACTCATTCATGTATTCATTCATTCAGACACTATGTTAAGGGAATGTTATGGGCTGAACTGTACACCACCCCTCAAATTCATATGTTGAAGCCCTAACCCCCAGTACACCAGAATGCGACTTTATTTGGAGATTAAATCTTTAAAGAGGTGATTACGTTAAAATGATGTCTTTAGGGTGGGCTCTAATCCAGTATGACTGGCGTCCTTAGCAGAAGAAATTTAGACACACAGAGAGATGCCAGAAATATGAGCAGACAGAGGGGCGGTCATATGAATTCAGCAAGAAGTAGGTTACCTGCTAGCCAAGCAGAGGGGCTGCAGAAGAAACCAAAGCTACTGGTCGCTTGAGCTTGGATTTTAACTTCTAGAACAACGAGAAAATAAATCTTTGTTGCTTAAGCCTCCCAGTTTGTGGTATTTATTATGGCAGCCCTAGCAAACTAATATAGGGAATAACACACACAGGCCCTGGCCTCCCAGAATGTATAGATTAATAGTGGCCATAGAGAAACAAACATAATAGAAGAAGGTGTGATAAGTATTAGGACAGGCAGATGCTAAGAAAGCATGATATGGAAGCACCTTATGTGGAACCAGGGAGAACGGATGTCTTTCAAATCATTTAATACTTCCCATACGTCGTTATATATTCAACATCTGTAGCATTTACTTTGTATCTATCATGACAAAGATACAATGTTAGAATCTTTAATTATTTTTTTTATTTTTTGAGTCAGAGTTTCACTCTTGTTGCCCAGGCTGGAGGGCAGTGGCGTGATCTCTGCTCACTGCAACCTCCGCCTCCTGGGTTCAAGTGATTGTCCTGCCTCAGCCTCCTGAGTAGCTGGGATTATAGGCATGTGCCACCATGCCTGGCTAATACTGCACTTTTAGTAGAGACAGAGTTTCTCCATGTTGGTCAGGCTGGTCTCGAACTCCTAACCTCAGGTAGTCCACCCCACCTTGGCCTCCCAAAGTGCTGGGATTATAGGCGTGAGCTGCTGTGTCCAGCCTAGAATCTTATAGAATATTATGATGATTTCAAGTTGCTGATTTGAATGGCAAGATGCACATAAACGAATATATAATATAAGTAGCATATAGTGATCACCTGCCTAAAGAGAGTAGCTTGGCCCAGATAATTTCTGTATTTTCATATCAGTTCTGTGATTCCATGATGTACTTGTATTTCTGTGACAAACACGATACTGAACTTGAGCATTACAAGTGCTTCTCTGTGACATGAATACATGGGGTTTGACAGTGTTTTAGTAAAGCCATTGTATCATCAGCTGTTGCTGTGTCACAAAAGGCCATAAACATCTGAGTGACATTCAGCAATAAACATGTATTTCTCACCATTCAGATTGGTTAAGTGTCGGCTGATCTTGCTAGGTTCAGCTAGGTGGCTCTACTTAGGGTGCCCAACTGTTCCCGTCTTCCCAGGACAGATGGGGTTTCTGGGATGTGGAACTCCCAGTTTTAAAACCAGGACAATGCTGGGCACACTGGGAAAGGTAATCATAGTCATTCCATCTGCACTTGAAGCTATAGTTCCAGGCTGAATTTGGCTATTTGCTGAGGTTGGGCTCCAAGTGTTCATACGGGGACTCAGACTAAACGGACAGGAGTCCGCCAGGCAAGCTCTTCTCATGGTAATAGCACAGATGCATGAGGGTGAGTGGGAACATGCCATGCCTTTTAAAGCCTAAGCTTAGCTGAGAGTGGTGGCTCATGCCTGTAATCCCAGCACTTTGGGAGGCTGAAGCAGGTGGATCATCTGAGGTCAAGAGTTCAAGACCAGCCTGGCCAACATGATGAAACCCCATCTCTACTAAAAATACAAAAAATTAACTGGGCGTGGTGACAGGAACCTGTAATCACAGCTACTCGGGAGGTGAGGCAGGAGAATCACTTGAACCTGGGAGGCAGAGGTTGCAGTGAGCTGAGATCATGCCATTGCACTCCAGCCTGGGCATCTCAAAAATAAAAAATAAAAATAAATAAAGCCTAAACTTAGAACTGGCATGCCATCACTTCCAATAAGCAGAAAAATCAGAAATTCTTGACAACAGTGTTTGAGAGCCCTGATCTGTCCATGCTTGAAGCACTTGAAGCAGTTATAACTATCCTGGACTTTTCAGTATATGAGCCAATGGTTTTTAACCTAAAGTCAACTGAGTTAGGTTTTCTGATATCTTTAAACAAGCAGGTTCATATTACAGGGATCACAGATCTCTCTCTCTCTCTCTCTCTCTCTTTCTCTGTTGTTCTTTTAGGATAAGTAAGGCTGAAAGTTGGACTGGAGATACAGGCAACTAGTAATAAGTTTTTGAAGTTTACAAAAGAAAACGGCCCATGAAGTATTATAGCGTATGGGAGAGGAGAGAAGGCTTCAGGATACAGCCCCGCAAAATAAGTGCCAACTCCTCACACCCTGTTAAGGGCCTGCACAGAGGCCCACCTAAATGCCCATCTCCTTTAGGTAGAAATATCCTATGCTTTCCTGAAACTAGACTACTGGATGTTCCCCAAACAAAGCCCCCTCTTACCCATTTTGTTTAACAAACCATTTATTAAACACCGACTGTACGTGATGCACTGTGCTAGGTTCTAGGGATGGAAGGGAGGGCAAGATAGATGAGGTCCTTTTCATGGTTACAAATAGTGAAGCTTGAATGGCTGCCATCAAACAAGCGATACCGTAAATGTGGTGAGTGTCCTAATAACGGTACATTCGGCAGAAGGAGACTCAGGGAAGAGGTCCCACATTTTCACTGGTCAAAACCTACTCCTCTGTCCTAAAGACACTACTTGCTATAACAAACCACTCCAGCAGCTCAGTGGCTGAATTCAATCTTCTCTTATATCATAGTGTGATGTGGGTTGGTAGCTCTCCCAGACAGCTCTTTTCAATAAGCACTCAAGGATCCTGGCTTCTACCACTTATCTTAAACATGTGGGCTCTATGTGGAAGGGAAAGGGAAAGCTTGGATGACCACACAAGGGGTGTTACAGTCAGACCTGGAAGTGGCATATTTCTTTTTTTTTTTTTGAGACGGGGTTTCACTCTTGTTGCCTAGGTTGGAGTGCAATGGTGTGATCTCGGCTCACTGCAACCTCTGCCTCCCGGGTTCAAGCGATTCTCCTGCCTCAGTCTCCCGAGTAGCTGGGATTACAGGCATGTGCCACCACGACTGGCTAATTTTGTATTTTTAGTAGAGATGGGGTTTCTCTATGTTGGTCAGGCTGGTCTCAAACTCCCGACATCAGGTGATCCACCTGCCTCGGCCTCCCAAAGTTCTGGGATTACAGGTGTGAGCCACTGTGCCAGGCCGGAAGTAGCATATTTCACTTCCACCACTTCTGACTGGCTCTATTGCATGGCCCAGCCATGTGACTCTAACCTCACTGCAACACGTGCCTGGGAAGAGAAAATGGGATGGGTGGGCATCCGGCCAGTCCCTGCAGTGTCATCTTTCAAGGTCTGTCTCCAGTGCCACCAGCTCCACGGAATGGGAGATATCCCGTCCCCTGAAGGAAGGTCCCTCCCTCTTCACACCTTGCTCTGCACTTTACTGGTGACTGTGATGGGCTTCACTTTCTGTTATGGTCATTTGTGAGTCTGTCTGTCCCCTCCTAACCAGATGGAATCCTCTTGAGTGCAGAGATCCTGTCTAACTCACCTTAGCGTCTCCCATAGCATCTGCCATGCTCACGGATGGTGGGCAGCCCACATGTTTACGTGCTGAATTGAGGATGGCAAACTGCCATCACTGGTTTGAACTGTAGAGTAAAAGTTGAAATGTTCTTTTCCCGTTTCTTCTCTCAGGCCACCCTGAGACCAATTCTCATTCTAAAAATAATCGCAATGGCTTTTAAAGGGGAGATTTCTATGTGCCTATAAAACCCCACCATTGACATTTATACCTATGTTCCACTTCTTTCTACAATTCATTATATTTTTCCACTCTTTACTTCCAGCGAATGGAAAGTGGGTTTAAAAATAGACCAATGTATTACAGGAAAATTCTCCATCCTAGAAAAAACAGAGGGCCACTTCAAAGGAAGTGGGTGGAGCTGCTCTCCTGCGGGCTTGGAGGTTGAAGGACCTTTGTTTCTCATGCGTTGGGCTTGACTGCCCCCTTGCTGGTACGCCCTGTAGCAATCACGGCCTGTTCTAGCAGAGAGAGGGGGTTTTGAAGAAATAAGCTTCCCCGGAACTGCGTCCTGAAGCTGTCTGCATAGGAAATATGCACAAAGGGAAAAGGAAGAGAAAGAAATGTGGAACAGATCTAATTGATTCTCAGTTGGCATATCATAGGGAACGTTTTCTATCCCATTTCCCTGTTCAGCGCGAGAGGTGGGGGTTTTCCCTCTCTCCTTCCTGTCGCCTGCCTTTATTTTTCTGAGAGGCTTTTTCTGCTCACTTTACTCTCTTCCTGTTAAGCTGCCTCCCTCCACTCTCTCCTTGAAGCCAAAGACTCAATTCCACTCTGTCTCCTGGAGTTGTGAAGACCTTGACTTTTTTTTTTTTTTAGACAGGGTCTCACTGTGTTGCCCAGGCTGTAGTGCAATGGTGCAATCTCGGCTCACTGCAGCCTCAACCTCCCAAGCCCAAGCCAACCTCCCACCTCAACCTCCCAAGTAGCTGGGACCACAGGCATGTACCACCACGCCTGGCTAATTTTTGTATTTTTTGTAGAGATGGGCTTTGCCATGTTGCGAGTTCAAGTTCAGGCTGGTCTTGAACTCCTGAGCTCAAGCCTGCCTCAGCCTCTCCCAAAGTGCTGGGATTACAGGCATGAGCCACCCCGCCCAGCCAAGACCTTCCTTGATTTTTAGAGCTGAAAAAAGACTAATCAGCAGCTTGTAGGGCTTTCCATTTTATGGAGGGGGCATCCCGGTAATTCGTCTCTTCCTTTATAGTTCAGAGCTTCCATTGGGGATTTTCAACTAAAATGCAGGACTGCAGAATCCAATTTGTGAAAAAGCTCTTAACCAGGACCTGGGAGGAGATTTCGGAGCTTGAAGGTTCCTTTCCAAGCTCAGTTTAATATTTATACAACTGAAGGCACCACCGGAGCAGCGAGGTGTCTGGGTCCCAGACACAGGAAGACGGTGCAGGGGCCCCCAGCACACATTTCCACATGCCCTTTCCCTTTCATCTTCTCCCCCACTAACGACAAGGTAGGGCAGATATTTTCTTTAACTTAAAAGAAAACAGAATCTGTGGCCCTCCATCCATCATGGTAGCGCCAGGCTGGGAGCCGTCTTTTGACACGTTCATCTGGGGTGTTGGGGACTCAGGAGACAACAGGACTTTCCCAGCCTGTTATGGAAATCTCAACATGCCCTGGAGATATGAATGCCTCTTGGGAGGGGAAAATCATACCAAAGGATTAATCTGATTTCTTCATCACCAGAAAATTAGATCCCTGATGACTCGGTGTGAGTGTTCTGGAGACCCTTTGTCTGCAACTCTCCCACAGCCCAAGCTAAGGCCACTTCCCCATCCCTTAAAACCTGTCATTTCTTGGAAGCAAATAGACTTAGCAAGAGTTTTTTCAGTCCTCACGAAATATTTTTTTCTAAACAGTCACTTTACTAGGAAGTGAAATACTAATGTCTTCACCTAACTCAACCATCTGGACCAAAGAGTAACTGGGTGAAGCCATTTCCCAAGAGATGGGAGGCAGCCTTCCTTCCATCTGCTAGCATGTATTCAGACACAGACTCACAGGTCACATTTCCACAATGTCTACAAAATCCCCAGAGGAAAGAATTAACAGGGAAAACAAGTGTTTACTTTTTCAAGTTAAGAATAACCACACACACACACACACACACACACACACACCCTGGCCTACGGGAAAAACACATGCATTATGCCTAAAACATTAGATAAACACCTCTTCCTCTTACAGTTATTTGAAATCCAAAAGATCTAATTATTGGATTTTCTTGCATTAGCCTGACTCCTTAAAGGAAGGAGCCAAATAAAGAAAACTGAATTTACACAGACCCCAAACTCATTTGGGCTATATTAAAATCTTCAGAAGTTGAAGGTGAAGGCCAAGTTTATAAATACAAATTGCTCCTATAATGTGCATAATAAGTGTGTTTTAACTGTGGAAACTGAGGCATAAAGCACAGTACAGACTTAAGAACAATCACAGGGCTGGGTGCAGTGGCTCACACCTGTAATCCCAGCACTTTGGGAGGCGAAGGTAGGTGGATCACTTGAGGCCAGGAGTTCGTGATCAGCCTGACCAACATGTCAAAACCCCGTCTCTACTAAAAATACAAAAATTAGCGAGGTGTGATGGCGCATGCCTGTAATCCCAGCTACTTGGGAGGCTGAGGCAGGAGAATGACTTGAACCTGGGAGGTGGAGGTCACAGTGAGCTGAGATTGCCCCACTGCACTCCAGCCTGGGCAACAGAGTGAGACTCTGTCTCAAAAAACAAACAAAAAAAATGATAATCACGGGAAAGTCTTACCTTTGGTGCTGGTTCTTAACATTTACTTTCTAGCCATGGGACAAAAAGAATTATTTTTCTCCTTTTTGAGACAGGGTCTGGCTCTGTTGCCCAGGCTGGAATTCAGCACAGCCCCAACCTCCTGGGTTCAAGCAATCCTTCCACCTCAGTCTCCCGAGTAGCTGGGACTATAGGCACATGCCACCATGCCCAGCCAATTTTTGTGGGGTTTTGTTTGTTTTTGTTTTTGAGATGGAGTCTCGCTCTGTCACCCAGGCTGGAGTGCCCTGGCACGATCTCGGCTCACTGCAACCTCCACCTCCCGGGTTCAAGTGATTCTCCAGCCTCAGCCTCCTGAGTAGCTGGGATTACAGGCGTGAGCCACCACATCCGGCTAATTTTTGTATTTTTAGTTGCCAGGATGGTCTTGATCTCCTGACCTTGTGATCCACCTGCCTTGACCTCACAAAGTGCTGGGATTACAGACGTGAGCCACCACACCCAGCCTATTTTTGTGTTTTTCGTGGAGACTGGGTTTTGCCACATTGCCCAGTCTGGTTTTGAACTCCTGGGCCCATGTGATTCACCCACCTTGGTCTCTCAAATTGCTGGGATTATGGCTAAGAGCTACCGTGCCCAGCCCAAAAAGAAATGTTTTAATGTTAGTGAATCACCTACTTTTATACACATATCCAATTTTATGGTGACAACGGGAAAAAACATTTTATCCAGGAATCTTCTAGACTCCAAGTCAATTCAAAACTGGATAACTTTCCCAAGCCCCAAAATAATACTTGTAAATGTTTTTACTTATTCATTCAGTGAACAAACATTTACTCATGGGCGGAGTTTTATTTTGTGAGAAGAGACTAAGAACATGAAGATTTGCTGTCTTTGAGGAACCTTAATTCACCTTGAGACAAAAACGAACATAGTCGGCCGGGCGCCGTGGCTCACGCTTGTAATCCCAGCACTTTGGGAGGCCGAGGCAGGCAGATCCTGAGGTCAAGAGATCGAGACCATACTGGCCACATGGTGAAACCCCGTCTCTACTAAAAATACAAAAATTAGCTGGGCGTGGTGGTGCACACTTGTAGTCCCAGCTACTCAAGAGGCTGAGGCAGGAGAATCGCTTGAACCCAGGAAGTGTAGGTTGCAGTGAGCCGAGATCGTACCACTGCACTCCAGCCTGGCAACAGAGTGAGACTCTGCCTCAAAAAAAAAAAAAAAAAAAAAAACTTGATGACTTGAGAATAGTAACATTTGATATATCCATAAATGGAAAATATATTTTTGAACTTAATACAATAGCTCTTTGGGAATAAAAAGTTGACGAGTGCTCAAAGTAAGGCAAGGTTGATCAGGAAGTTCCCTGTGGAGGAGCAGGCCCCACTGGGAGCTTGCGTGGATGGTCAGGGAAGGGGAGGCAGGGACACGGGGGAGGAGAAACACCCCAGCCACAGAAGGCAGAGCAACCACACAGAGACCCCAGGAACTGCCTTCCTGTCTCAGTCCAGAAGTCACACATTTTCTCGGCTCTTCCATTCCCACTTCTAACCTCTGGTTGCCTCACACTGCCTTGGAAGCCTAGGATTCCAGGGACCTTCACCAAGAACCCACAGAGGGTGCATGGCCCAGCAGCTGGCTAATGGCAGGAGCTTGACCAAAGGCAGTTGCTGCTATCAATGCCATCGTTGTCACTGTCACAGGCCATGAGCCCCAGATCCACTATCTTACCTTCACCTGCACCTTTCAGGAGAATCTGCCAGTCATCCTACCTTTCTAAGAGAGATGAATGAAAGAACAACAACAGAGGATGGGATTTTAGCTGGAAGCTGGCTGGGCAGACTATTAGTATTTATAGTCTGTCTGTCCTGTTTCCCCTCCTTATCTTCCTTCCTGCATTAATGTACTAGCTACTGACTCTGTGCCAGGTCAGAGGCTGGCACAGTGAATAAGATGCATGTGGCTCTCACAGAGTTGACATTCTACCACAGTGAGTAAGATGCATGTGGCTCTCACAGAGTTGACATTCTACCACAGTGAGTAAAATGCATGGTTAAGGCACGATCAACCCTGCCTTAACCCTGCATCTTATTCACTGTGTAACTTTGGGAGGCCAAGGCAGGTGGATCGCTTGAGCCCAGGAGTTCAAGACCAGCCTGGGGAACATGGCAAAACCCCATCTCTACAAAAACACAACGCAGGGAACTATCTCACCTGAGGCCTAGGCTGAGGCTGCAGGATGGGTAGAGGTTGGTCAGGTGAGGAGATAAAGGGGCTGGTTAGGGGAAGGCCTTCCCAAGAAGAAGTCCCCACATGTGCAAAGCACGCAGAGGAATGAGGGAGAGCAGGGTGTGTTGCGGGGGACCTGGGCCTCAGGAGGTGGGGTGGGGAGGGTGCATGGGAGGAGACCCGGGAGCCTGGCAGCGCCAGGTAAGGAGGAAGTCTGAATATCGTGCTCAAAGAGAGTGAAATGATCCTACTGGGAGGTAGAAGAGGCATAAGAATGATTTTATTGTTTTTATAAAATTGATACCTCGTCAATTATTAAAACTCAAGAAATCCAGAAAAGTACAAAAAAGAAAAAAATTTCCAACTCCTACTACCCCTAAATAACATTCACGAACATTAGGTGGATGTCATTCCAAATATCTTGCTATTTGTATGAGAGAGATGGAAGATGGGCAGTGGGTGTGTGGGTGGGTAGATAACGGGTGAGCAGATGGGCAGGCATGCAGATAGATCAAGTTTTATAAAAGTGATATCACACTAAACACACTATTTTAAAATAAAAAGTATTATACTTAATTTTACTTGGATTTCAACAAAGAATAAGAAAGTGAAAGTAGAGTTTCAGGAATTGACCAACTTAATAGTGTGGGTTTTTTTGGTTCATTTTATATCAAGAGGAGTATTTCCTGCTTGAGAATATGTTTCTGTTGCCTTTATAATATAAGGACAACGTGACTGGGTTAAAAGTTCTAGGTGTCAGTTCCTCTCTTTGGAATGTTGTAAATGTTGCTCCACTGTGTTCCTATGCTGATTTTTTTTTTTTTTTTTTTTTTTTTTTTTTTTTTTTTGAGACAGGGTCTCCCTCTGTCATCCAGGCTAGAGTGCAGTGGTCCCATCATAGCTTACTGCTACCTTGAACTCCCAGGCTCAGGCAGTCCTTCCACCTCAGCCTCCCAAGTAGCTAGGACAACAGGCACATGCAACCATGCCCAGCTGCCTGCACTGATTCTGTATTAATTATTTTGCTCTAGCTTTTCCATTCAACTCTGCATTAGCTAGGTCTTATCTTCAAATAACTTTTTCCAAAAAAAAACTTAATAAACATTATAGTCTCCAATATTTGAAAATGACAGCCTATTGCCTTTACATTTGCATGCAAGGAGAAATCAATTAATGGAACAAGTCATCAAATATAAAAAACACACTAAGTGGTGATAAGCCTTCTTGAGAAAAAAGAGGGCAGAGTGGTGGGGAAGGTCTCACAGATAAGATGACGTTTGACTGGAGATCTAATGTAATGTGGGAACCATGCAGACAGCGAGGAGAAAGACCATTCCAGAACAACGTTTGACTGGAGATCTAATGTAATGTGGGAACCATGCAGACAGCGAGGAGAAAGACCATTCCAGAACAACGTTTGACTGGAGATCTAATGTAATGTGGGAACCATGCAGACAGCGAGGAGAAAGACCATTCCAGAACAACAAGTACAAGTCTCTGAGGTAGGAATGTGCTGAGAGTGTTCAAGGAACAACAAAGATACCAGTGTGACTGGAGCATAGTGAGAGAGGGGGAGTGGTGACAAGACAGAGTCAGAAGATGGCAGTTAGCCAGCTCAAGGAGGGCTTTAGAGACCTTGCTAAATGCTTTGGGTTTCATCCTGAATCATGTGGGAAACCGTTGAGCATCCATTCCTCCTAATTTACTCTCCACATGCCAGCTAGAATTATCCTTTTAAAACTTAAGTCAGTGGTCCCCAACCTTTTTGGCACCAGGGACCAGTTTCATGGAAGACAGTTTTTCCACAGATATGGGGTAGGGAATAATCCCAGGATGATTCAAGAACATCACATTTATTGTGTACTTTTTTTCTATTATTATTACATTATAATATATAAAGAATTAATTATACAACTCACCATAATGTAGAATCAGTGGGAGCCTGAGCTTGTTTTCCTGCAACTAGACGGTCCCATCTGGGGGTGATGTGATGGGAGACAGTGACAGATCATCAGGCATTAGACTCTCAAAAGGAACATGCAACATATATCCCTCGCATGTGCAGTTCACAATAGGGTGTGTGTTCCTATGAGAATCTAATGCTGCTGCTGATCTGCCAGGAGGTGGAGCTCAGGCGGTAATGTGAGTGATGGGGAGCAGCTGTAAATACAGATAAAGCTTCACTCACTGCTCACCTCCTGCTGTGCAGCTTGGTTCCTAACAGGCCAAAGACAGGCACTGGTCCATGGCCCGGGGGTTGGAGACCCCGACTTAAGTCGCATCATGATGCTTACATGACAACTTAGCTGGGTATAAAAGCCTTGGTTGCACATTGTTTTCCTCAGATTTTATAGATATGGCCCCACTATTTTCTTGCTCTTAATATTGATGTGGAATGTCTAAAGTCTTATTTATCCATCCTAAATATTACTTACCTGTTTTGCTCAAATACTTGAAAAATTCTTTCTTTATCCTAAAGCTTATTAACTGACCTAAAGCTCATTGACTGAACCCAAGTAGTTTTAGTGTCCATCAAACTTTCTAAATACTTCCAGCACATAGTATGCTCTCTTAAGCTGAAATGCAGTACTTCCTTCATTTCCAGGAAAATTTCTTCCAACTCTAAATACCTTTTTGGTTCCATTTGTTGATTTCTCTACTTCTAGGTCACTACTTGTCCTTACGTTTGACCCTCCACTGTTCTTACATTGTCTTTAATTTCTTTTCTCTCTTTATTCTATTTCCCCTGGGAAAGACATGTAGTAGGGTGGACTATATGAAACTGTCATATTTTTGTAGGTCAAAAACAGTCAAATATTAGCAATTTCATATGGCTTGACCTAGTTTGGGAATTCATTAGAACTTGAGCGGTAGCTGAATTCACAGAAATTGAGCTCTTCTCCCCTTCTGTCCTGAAGGAAAATCTTTCCCAGAAGCTCTCATGAGACTTGTCCTCATGTCTCATAGGTGAAACCTGAATCACAGACCCACCCCAAAGACCAGTCACTATCAAAGGGAACAGAATGGCCTTGCTGATTTAATCATGATTCATCCTAGGGCTGGACATGCAGACACCCAAACAAAATCTGGCTTCTGTATCATCAAGGAAGACAGGAGGATGGTTGCTGGGAAGGTAACTTGGACGGGGGAGTGTGTTTGGGCCTCAGACTGATATCAGGGATTAGTGCTCACATGATTTTCTGGGAAGACCCACACAGAGCAAAGTCCTGGGGTCATGGAGTGGTGCTCCACTGACATCTGGTTCTTCAGAGAAGGAGGTTTGTCACTGTCAGAGATGAGACAGATGAGGTCAAGGGCTCTGAAAGCACAGAAGGTTTTGAAATCACATAAAGGGTCTGTATTGCCAGGCCTGGGGAAGTGCTAGAGAGAAGAGAAGCCTGGCCCTATTGACACTTTAACTGGCCTCATATGAACTTCTTTAAAGGAGACTGAAGAGCAGAGATTTTATGTAAAGGAAAAGAAATTCAGGGGCTGAGCTGGGGAGGACACTTATTTCAAAGAGCTTCTCTCCAGGCAGCTTTTCTCTCTGCCCCACAGGAAAGCTTTGTGAAATAGTGTCCTTCCCTGCTCAGCCCCTGACACGTCTGCAAACAGAACAGACTGGGTTTGTGCAGTGGCACTGCCACCCCCAACCCCAGCCCAGCCACTCATGCAAAGAGCTATTGCCAGTAGGAAATGAAAAAACAAAGAGAGGACTTTTCCTCTGCCTGCTGACCTCCTTTTAGGACCCTGGTCTACAAAATACCATCATCATTTCCATTTTGGAAACAGATTAGCCTAGTCTTGTGTTCACTAAACTCTTCAAGCCTGAATCCCAAGGCATACTCACTGCCTCCCAGCCTATAACATGCCAAGTCAGCAGAATCTGTGGGCTCCCAGTGTTTCCACCTAGAAAGCAGGAGTGAATGCGTCCCTCCCTCACTACATGGGTACATGATAGAAGATCAATGGGCCGCAGGAGCCAGGAATTCTCCTCAGCAGTCTCCCTTCCCTCTCAAACCATCCCACAGTACCCTCTGCAACAAGATCTTCAAATATTTTTAATCGTATATCCCTACCAGGAAAAAAAATGAGCACAGTGATAGTTGAGTCCTGCAGGAAGCAGACACTGAGATGCAGTTAGGAAGCTGAGGTTAATTGCAGGTGACTCTTATAAAAGATAGAAGAGAGAGGCACAGGAGTGGGCAGGGCGAGCCTCCACCGCCATGCAGATCTGACAGCCACTGCCAGCACCACCAGGCTCCAGAGCAAAGACGGCCCACTGGAGGAGTCCCCCACTGAGCAGAAATGGCCAGGCCCAAGGACACCTGCTGTGCTTCGTGTGGGGCGGGGCTGCCTCTGCTCAGAAGCTGAGGGGGAACCTGAAGCACACTGAATGACCGGAGGCTGCCAGGTAACCTCACTCCCTGCCTAAGCAAGCTCCTTCTTAAAGGGAGATCCGAGCAGTGCACCTCTATAGTTGCTGCATGCGTGTGTGTGTGTGTGTGTCACGTGGGCTGCTGTATTATATGTTACATGCCCTAAAAATAGATTCAAAAATTAAAATTTCACAATGATGTGACATGAAACACACAAATAGGCACTCTCATGTTCTCCCTCTGCTCGCCCCTCTGACTGCACTGCTGTCACCCGACTCTGCAGACTCTGTTCTGAGAATGAACACTCCCGTGCATGCAGCTTCTTTTTTTTTTTTTTTTTTTTTTTGAGACGGAGTCTCCCTCTGCCACCCAGGCTGGAGTACAGTGGCACGATCTCAGTTCACTGCAACCTCCACTTCCCAGGTTCAAGTGATTTTCCCGCCTCAGCCTCTCAAGTAGCTGGGATTACAGGTGTGTGCCATCACAGTCAGCTAATTTTTGTAGTTTTAGTAAAGACGAGGTTTCACCCCATTGGCCAGGCTGGTCTAGAACTCCTGACCTCAAGTGATCTGCCCACCTCGGCCCCCCAAAGTGCTGAGATTACAGGAGTGAGCCACTGCGCCCGGCCACATGCAGCTTCTTCATGGACCACTCCCCGCTTGCCTGAAGAAGTGCTGACTCCCCTCTGTCCAGCAGCAGCTGATTATTCCCTGGGCCTCATGGGCTGCAGGGTCAGAAAGCGATCCTGCAATTCAGGGCACTCCCCACAGCCTTTTCATCCCCTGGTTAAAGTCTTAGATCCAGCATCTAAACCACATAACTCCAGTTTTGACCACAGAAACTCCCAGACACATAGCAACTGTCACAGCACGCAGCTCTTCTTATCCTTCCCTCAACCCTACAGCAAAGCAGCTGCCAGGAGGCAAGACCTTTGGATGTTGAAAGGCAAGAAATGGATACTTTGCCACAGCATCTGCAATATTGATCTGCAATCATTTCCTTTGTCTGCATGTTGAAAATTCCCAAAGCTCAACCCTCTTCAGGAGGACGCACGAAGGGTTGCACAGGGTCTGGGCTTCAAATTCAAGCCCAGACACAACCATTGAGTCCCAGGGATTATGAACAGAAGCCCAGCACCTTGGACACCCCAAGGGTTACCCAAGTCTCACAGTATCTTAATGCTGCTAACGCCATCATGACCCAGAGAGTACCCACGTGGCTTTCTGAGGTGCTGTGTCCCCTGCTCTCTGAGAATGTAGGGTGTGAAGCTAAGGAGAGGAGATTGAAAGGAACTACAGAGATCTAAAGCTTGGGAGGAGAGTTGAATTATTTGACAGCAGCTTCCCCCAGAGCAGCGGTCATAATTTTATGATGTTACATCCAGTACCAAGCTCATCATTGCCAGAGGACAGACCCCGCGACAGCAGACATTTTTGTCTCCAAAGAAAAGTTCATTTCTCTTCTCACAGCAGGGCCTGGCTTTAAATATTTGTTGAGTTAATTTTGCTCTTCTCCTAATATTTAAGTTTCATTAAGGAGCTGAGGTACCTACAATAAAAATATGAAGGAACACAGAAAAGCTGTTCCTTTGTCTTCTCTTTGGGAAGTCGGGGGCCTCTGCTTTTGATGCAGTGCTGTCATCCCCAGCAGCTCCATCGTGCATTTGGTGGCTTCTCTTTTCTTTTCTTTTCTTTTTTTTTTTTTTTTTTTTTTTTTTTTTTTTTTTTTTTTTTGAGATGGAGTCTTGTCCTCTTGCCCAGGCTGGAGTGCAGTGGCACAATCTCGGCTCACTGCAACCTCCGCCTTCTAAGTTCAATGATTCTCCTGCCTCAGTCTCCAGAGTACCTGGCATTACAGGTGCCTGCCACCACACCCAGCTACTTTTTATATTTTTAGTAGAGATGGGGTTTTGCCATGTTGCCTAGGCTGGTCTCGAACTCCTGAACTCAGGTGATCTGCCCACCTCAGCCTCCCAAAGTGCTAGGATTACAGGCATGAGCCACTGTGCCAGCCTCGGTGGCCTCTCTTGACCAGGGATGAAGAGCTGGCAGCAAAAGACAGGGAGAGGCCCAGACTTGTACAAACAGGCCCAGTGGAAGCACCCCCAGAGCCTAAGGCATGTATGTACTCTGTTCCTCTAATTTTGGGATGGAATCCAAAATCCTGGCCTACCTCAGTGATTCTCAACCAGGGTAGGGGCTCCCTGACCCACGCCCCAGGAAACAAACAGCATCACTAAGAGACCCTCTGCTCACCGAGTGGCTTCCACACGTCACTCTCCTAAATAGCCACGCAGGGCACTGGGCAGAGGAAGGACAAGCAGGGCAGGGGGGAGGTCCTCGCTCATCCTGCGTTGCTGGAAGGGGGCTCGTCCTTTGCCTGGTGCAGGGGTCACTGCTTAGGGATGCAGGAACCCCTGCCAGTCTCTAGGCCCAGGAAGAAATGCCTGTGACAGGGCAAACATTCAGTCTACTGATGCTCCTGGAACCCATCCTCTCATTCAGTGCCACAGAGATACATGTTTCTGCCAAAAGAGTTCTGACTCAGGGTAAGACAGAACTTGGGATTAATACGGTGACCGTGGAACACCTCCCGCAGAAGAGAGATCGGTGTGGGCGGCTTCAGGGTCCTCACCTGGGAGAAAGACTCCATTCAACTTGAGTCCATCAGGTCAACATTTACTCCACAATCATTCATGATTAAAACAAGATCATAAAAACAAAGGCAGAAGAAAGAATTAAAGATATTCCCTAGCGATTGTTCCATTTTACCGGTATGCTGATGGAGCTGGTGTAATCTCATTGTTGCAAGAAGCCATATAGTTGGGGAAAGTCTCTTTTATGAATGTCAAGCATCCCTCCTCTCTGGGAGAACCCTCCATACCGTGGGGTGTGCTGTGAGGCAGGGTCCCACAGCCCGCGATGGCCAGCGAAGGCTGAGGTGCAGATAACCCAGCCCCGGGAGCTGTGGCGCAGGCATGTGGCCTCAGCCTGGAACCCGGTACCTGTGAATGTGACCTTATTTGGAAAGAAGGATTTTGCAGATGTAATCAAGTTCGGATGAGGTCATACTGGACTTAGGGTGTGCCCTAAGTCCAGTATGACTGGTGTCCTTCTAAGAAGAGGGAAATCTGGATGCAGAGACACACGCAGAAGGAAGCTGGCTGCATGGAGATGGAGGCAGAGATGGGAGTGAAACATCCCCAAGCCCAATGAAGCTGAGGATCGCCGCAGTCCCCGGAAGCTGAGAGGCACAAAACACATTCCTTCCTAGGGCCTCAGCGGGCACATGGCCCTGTGGCCTTCTGGCCTCCAGAAGTGTGAGGGTGAACTTCTGCTGTTATAAGACACCTGGCACGTGGGCTTTGATAGGGCAGCCACAGGGCGCTACCGCAGATGCCCACACTCAGGACCTGACCCTTGAGGCTGTGACACAGAGATCCAGTGGGAGTTCCACAGCAGCAGGACAGCACCAAAGGCCCATCAGGACAGCAGGTGTCAGAGGCTGCAGGGCCCCAGAGACCAGGACAGATGCCTAGGGCAGTGGCCAGTGTCTGATAATGGCAGGACTTATGGCAGTGTCCACATCAGCCTGTACCTGTGACCCTTGACCTGCCCCTAGCTGCTCTTGGTCTTTTTTTTTTTTTTTTTTTTTTTTTTGAGACAGAGTCTCGCTCTGTCACCCAGGCTGGAGTGCAGCGGCACAATCTCTGCTCACTGCAAGCTCCGCCTCCCGGCCTCAGCCTCCAGAGTAGCTGGGACTACAGGCGCCCGCCACCTCGCCTGGCTAATTTTTTGTATTTTTCAGTAGAGACAGGGTCTCACTGTGTTAGCCAGGATGGTCTCGATCTCCTGACGTCGTGATCAGCCTCCCAAAGTGCTGGGATTACGAGCGTGAGCCACCGCACCCGGCGCTGCTCTTGGTCTTACTGGTTTTACAAGCCTGATTTTCAGTCGGGTGCGGTGGCTCATACTTGTAATCCTGGCACTTTGGGAGGCCAAGGCAGGCGGATCACTTGAGGCCAGGAGTTCGAGACCAGCCTGACCAACATGGTGAAACCCCGTCTCTACTAAAAATACAAAAAAATTAACTGGGCATGGTGGTGGGCACCTGTAATCACAGCTATTTGAGAGGCTGAGGCAGGAGAATCGCTTGAACGCAGGAGGCAGAGGTTGCAGTAAGCCGAGATCGCGCCACTGCACGCCAACATGGGTGACAGAGCGAGACTCCGTCTCAAAAACAAATAGAAAAAATAAAATAAAACCTGATTCTCAATTCCAAACGCTGCCCAATATCCTTCTAGAAAGGTCCTATTCTGCTCAAGTTAGCCAGTTAATTCCTATTGTTTGCAAGCAAAATCTCTGACTGGTATAAAGCCTCATCCAAATAATTCATCATGCATTATCTATGCATATAAAAGGCCTTGGAGCTTTTTTCTGACTGTCAGCTGGACATAATTGTCACATGCCTGTGAACACTCAAGCAGTGATCATCACCAGTAATTCATCAGCGTTGCAATGACAGGTGATGGGTAGTTAATGACTATTGTTAAAACTGCACTTATCTCTGGAGGTTTACTTAGCTGTAAGAAGTAAGCTTTACTTCTCAAAATCAAGGTTAGAATTTCTGCAACATAGAATTTACAATATGTGTCATCTATTTTGACTGTGATGCTATGCATTAAAGTGTTTTTAATAATTGGGTGTATATTTAAACATTTATAGACTTAACTAAAAGATTTAAAGTTTTAAGAAAAATGGATGCTAATGAAATAAGAGATCAAGTAGGTAGACTGAAATAAAACTCTACGGTGTTAAAAAAAACAACAAATGAAATTGGAAATAAGAAGAGTGGTGCCTCAGGAGGAAATAACAGCACTAGGACACTCAGCGAGCTATGACCAAGCCAGGCAGCCCTGCACAGGAAACGCACATTACTGCCGTGAGCACTGCCAGGAATGTGAACATCACGTTCATAGTGTGCGGCCCTCCTGGACCGTCTGATATCAACATGCCCTCGCATTCAATAGAAGACATTTCCTGTGCATTTCACCTCTCCCTGATCCCCAGGAAGTCCCAGGCAGGAATTCTGGCTGAATCTGCTTCCACTTCTAAATCCCATATTTGGTCAAATCCAATTATGTTGCCCCTTCAAGATTTCAATCGGAAACACTTGTATTTGAATTGAAAGGCCATAATGTGCTTACAAAGAAATATATCAATAAAAATACATTATATTTCATGAATAGTTATCTATTGGCCAGGCACGGTGGCTCACGCTTGTAATCCCAGCACTTTGGGAGGCCAAGGCAGGTTGATTACTTGAGGTCAGGAGTTCAAAACCAGCCTGGCCAACATGGTGAAACCCTGTCTCTTCTAAAAATATAAAAATTAGCCAGCTGTGATGGCACATGCCTATAGTCCCAGCTACTCAGGAGTCTGAGGCAGAAGAATCACTTGAACTCAGGAGGTGGAGGTTGCAGTGCACCAAGATTGCACCACTACACTCCAGCCTGGACCACAGAGCAAGACTCCATCTCAAAAAAAAAAAAAGTTATCTATCATGATGTATATTACATTAGCCAAGCTAGTCGGAGGGAAAAAAAAATCCTAAAAGTAAGTATCTATAATTTTCTGAAAGATCACTTCTGTGAATCCCTATTAAAGCCATCAAATATTATTCTCTAGCCATCCGAAACAACCCTCCAGGCAAAATGATACTAAATTTTTGGTTCTTATTCTCTTTTCCTGTTTCACTAGGAGCACACAAAATCTGTGTGGTTTCATTCATTCTCCTTTTTCATTCTTTCAGAGTTCCAGTCCTCCCGATAAGCTGTCCTGTGGGTGGAAATGGTTTTTAAAGAGAGGATAAGGTCGTTCTATCCCACTGCAAACTCACTGAGAGCCCAACTGCAGGGCTGCTGAGTCAGTGGTGCAGAAAAGCAAACCACAGCTGATAGTTTCCCACAGTGGGTTCCAGGGCCAAGTTGTCCAGCCTCTTTCTGAGTTAATTCTATCTCTGCAAGTGCTGTGTTGAAGATGAAATTTGTTTCCTCCGTGTATACATCCTTGCTCTGGTTTTAATATCTGTGGGTTTATATATAAGGGACGAATGAATTTTAAAGGTTGGACGATCCCATTAAAAAGAAGGATTAACAGAATCCTTGAGTTCCTGGATTGAGTCACCCTTAAACACGTGATCCAAGAAAATATTTAGGGACACACCAAAGCTTCCTGGGCAAGTTGGAAAAAGGAAGATTTCCCTTTTAATTTACAAATCAGAGTTCATCAGCTAGGCTCACATCTTACATAAGCAGACTTGGGTCCAAGACAACGTCAACCAGAAACATCAATCACAGTGAGTGTGCCAGGAGCTGTGCCCACCCCTGCTGGGCACTCCTCTGATCCTGTGAGGTAACCCTCTTCTTATCTTCACTTGATAGTGAGGGAAACTAAAGTCACACAGCTAACATGAGAAGGTGCTGGATTTGAATCCAGAGCCTATGGCTAAACTGCCCCTTAGTGATGAAAAGGAGACTTTTAAGGAGAGTGAGAAGAAAAGAAAAATATTAAAAATATAAATATAAAATGTATATTTTTTTCCCTGAAAAAAGTTTCAGGGAAACATTTGAACCTGAAACTTAATAAAGTGAGTAGGGGAGGATGGATGCTTATATAAATCAGGGTAAATCGTGCTTATGTAAATCAGCCTAGTAACTGGGGACCTGGGCGTGACTGTCATATCACCTTATTTCAATGGACCAAAAATACATTATATTTTCATTTTTTAAACAAATCTATTTTAAGTTACTAATACCATTTCTTTCAATCAACAAAGGTAAAAACAAAGAATCACTTAAATTGTTTATCTGCCACTGAATTTATTTTTTAAGTCAAACTTTTCCCACTGATTTATAATTTCAGGAACGCTGAAATTTTGTATAAACAATTTCACATTTGTATAAAACATTTGTATGAATATTTGTATAAAGGTGATTTAGTCTTTCACCTTGCACAAAACAAATTCATCCCATTTTGCTGCCTCATGCTCCCGTTTAGATAATCAGAATACTTCCCACTTTAAAATTTAAAATAACATCCCGTCCGTGCGCGGGTGGCTCAAAAGCCTGTAATCCCAGCACTGTTGCGGAGGCCGAGACGCGCGGATCACGAGGGTCAGCTGATCGGAAAGACCATCCTGGCGCTAAAACCATCAGTGAAACCCCGTCTCTACTAAAAAATACAAAAAAAAAAAAAAAAAAAAAACTAGCGCGCGGAAGTGGCGGGCGCCGTTAGTCCCAGCTGCTTGGGAGGCTGATGCAGGAGAATGGCGGAACCCGCGCGAGGCGGAGCTGTGCAGTGAGCTGAGATCCGGGCACTGCACTCCAGCCTGGCGGCAGAGCGAGACTCCGTGCTCAACAAACAAAACAACAACAACAACAAAAAATACATCCCAGTTTATGTATTGGGATTTGCACTTTACAAAAGATCTGATTAATCCCTGAGGCATGACAAAGACTCTGTCCTTGATCAAATGTTAGGTTCCTCGGAGTCCTCTTCTCCACGAGGCCTCATCCTCAGTTTTTGTCTCTTCTCAGTAATTTTCCTCCATTCCCCACTCTGCTTCTTGACCATAATCTACAGCTGTCTTTGCTGTATTCCGAGCTGAGCCTTACCTCTCTCTCTCTCTCCCCTACTGTGACGGTCCTGACTCCTCAAAATGGTCCTTAATAAAGTCTTCCTTACGTGTTTGCTTGTTTGTTTGTTTATTTGTTTGTTTGTTTTCCGGAGTCTTGCTCTGTCTCCAGGCTGGAGTGATCTCGGCTCACTGCAACCTCCACCTCCCACGTTCAAGCGATTCTCTCTCCTGCCTCAGCCTCCCAAGTAGCTGGGACTACAGGCGCCCGCCACCACGCCCAGGTAATTTTTGCATTTTTAGTAGAGATGGGTTTCACCGTGTTGGCCAGGATGGTCTCGATCTTTTGACCTCGTGACCCACCTGCTTCGGCTTCCCAAAGTGCTGGGATTACAGTGAGCCACCGCGCCTGGCCTTCCTTATGTTTTAACAAGCTTCTAGATAATTTTTTCTTTTTCTTTTTCTTTTCTTTTTTTTTGAGACAGAGTCTTGCTCTGTCACCCAGGCTGGAGTGCAGTGGCACCATCTCTGCTCACTGCAAGCGCCGCCTCTCGGGTTCACGCCATTCTCCTGCCTCAGCCTCCCGAGTACCTGGGACTACAGGCGCCACCACCTCACCCGGCTAATTTTTTGTATTTTTAGTAGAGACGGGGTTTCACAGTGTTAGCCAGGATGGTCTCGATCTCCTGACCTGGTGATCCACCCGAGTCGGCCTCCCAAAGTGCTGGGATTACAGGCATGAGTCTGTAATAATTTTTTCTTTAACAGGCAGAACAACTCGCCACTGACCCTACTTGGAAGCATCTGAGTGAAAGTTTTCATATAATGCAAAGCTATTTGACTTTGAAAACCAAACTTCAAAATAAGAGTGCTCCAAGAACATTCCAGGGTATTCTCTTTCTCTCCTCTCCCCAAGTGGTCTGCAATAATTCTGTAATGATTCTCAGAACATTCCAGAATGTTCTCTCTCTCCTCTCCCCAAGTGATCTTATTCATTCCTACAACACTCAGAGATGATTCTCAGCCATTCTCCCAGGGTCACCCCAGCATGGGCCCCATCACCCCCAAACTGCCCCCACAGAGAGTTTCCTGCCTCTTCTCTCTCTTCTCCAATTCAACACTACCAGTCACTTCCCCACTGAAAACTCCTCCGTGTCATTCAACATCATGAATAAGTTCCAAATTCCCTAGCTCTGGACCATCGAACCCCTTCCAGCCTCCCTAAACAGATCCTGGGTGCCAGAACCTTCTGGTCTCTTCACTTGCTCTTGACATCATGGCCTCCCGGAATATCGTGATGCCAGCTCCTACCCACCTGAATCTCCACAGCTTCACCCCCATTCTTCTGACTTCAAGCACACGCCGAGCTGTACTGTGGTTCTCTCTCCTTTCTGAGGGTCAGAAGAGTCCCAAAGGGAGGAACTATTTCATTTCTTCACCACCCACAGTGCATAGCACAATGCATTAGTCATGGTGGGTATCCGGTAAATATGTGTTGAACAGTTGAATAAATGTCACCATTGAATTCAATAGAATGGGAAACAGGGAAAACATCTTAAAATGCTGATTTTCTGAGAGAACTTTTTTTAATTGCCAGATGAAAATTTTAAATCATACAAAGCACACAGGTGCCCCCTTGTGGCTGCGGACCGACAGTGCAGCATCACCAACAAAAATGGCCGAGAAAGAGGGAGGGATTAGGTTAATTACTTTAATTAGTTTAGTTCTGAGATGTCCAGCCTGGAGTCTTTCTTCCCCGTAACAACGGGCAGGTGTACAACGAAACCATTCCAATCACAAGCCTAAGGTCTACACAAGCAGCTCAGTAGCTGTTGTTACTCTGAGAACTTAGCTCCTTCGCATGCCTGGCAGGTAACCGGGCTGTGGCTACAACAGGGGGTTTGACTGGGCCCCTCTGACTTAATTAAAGGAAACGTCAGAAGCACAACAATCGGCTGCAGGGTGGAAACCTTGGTTGCACCATGGTTAAAATAAACCAGCAGTAGGAGACGTTTGCGAGAGTCCACAAAAAAACCTGTACATGAAAATGTTCATAGCAGCTTTACTCATCATCGCCAAAAAGAAGATTCAGCCCAAATGTCCCTCAACAAGTGATGGATGAGTAAATGATGGACCCACCATGTGACAGGCTACTGCATAGCAGCAAAAATCAGAGGTTATTCAGACACACACGACATGGGCACGTAACAAAAGCATTATGCTGTGTAAAAGCAGCCTTACACAAGGGTACCATGCTATTTATATGAACTTCCAGAAGATGCAGTGATAGGAAAAAATCAAATCAGGAGTTGCGTGGAGTGGGGGGTTTGACTGGGAAGGGACATGGGGAACCTTCTGGGGTAATGAAAATGTTCGGTATCTTCACAGCGGTTTAGGTTAGACAGATAACTATTTGCTCAATTCATCAAATATTATACTGGAAATTTGGGTCTTTTATTATATGTCAATTTTACCTCAAAAGGAAAAAACCTAATAAATACTGGACTCTGGCAAATGATACTCTTGCTGAAGTGTTTAGGGGGAAGGGTGCTGATATCTGCATCTCACTTTGAAATGCACTGAAAAGTTAAGATGGATTAATGGATGACTGGAAAGATGGATAGACGGACAGGTATACAAGAAAGCACACAGCCAAATGGTAATTCCACAACTAGGTGGTGGATATATAGATGCTCACTGTAAGAGTCCTTCAATTCGTCTGATGTTTGAAAATATTTTTATAAAATCTTGGAGGAAAAGACATTGGGAATAACTGGGGATATCTGAATATCGACTGCAAGTTAGATAATTCAATACTGGGGATATCTGAATATGACTGGGTGTTAGATGATTCAGTGAATTGTGTTAATCTTTTATGTGTAATGATGATGGTGCCATGGTTAGCAGGAAGATGTCTCCAGTTTTAGAGACACATTCTAAAGTATTTAGAGGTGTTATAAGATCTGAAATATGCTTTAAAATACTCCAGAGGGCAGAAAATGAAGCTAATATTGCAAAGTGTTGTGGTGAACTTAGGGGTGTCAGTTACACCATTTGCTTTCCCTGTTCATGAGAAGGACATGCTCTCCCAAGAAGCCTGGACTGCAACATTTGGAGTTCGATTTCTTCTCTCTTGTCCAGCTGCCTGCTGACATTTTTCCTTTTAAAATTTACATCCAGTCAACAATTTGCTAGCCTGATAATGAGCGTGAAGACAGAAGAGAAATCCAAAGAGAATGAGACAAGAAAATAAAAGAACAAAATTAACCAGTCAGAGTGATGAAAGGCTTAGAAGAAGGCTGGGTAACCGGGAAGGAGGGAACATGTGGGTCCTCGTGTCCCAGGACGTCTTCATGATGTGCCCCTCCGACCCTTCCTGCCTTGCTCGCTGGCTTCACCAGGTATCTCTCCAAAGTCAAGTCCTCAATGGTGCGCATCACACCCTATCAACCAGCAGGGTCCCAGGTCCTCCTTCCCACCTCTCCTCTCCAATCGGCCTTCTCCAGCTCTGCGGTCAAATCACATCTGACAGTCTGTCCGTTCAACTGTTGCAGTCTCCCCATACTGTGGGGAGTAAGTCTGGTGTAAGCCCCTTCCGACCTATCCCATACTCTCCTGCCCAAGGTATTTCCTAATTATTTTTCTCCCCAATGCCTCTGTTGTGGAGATTTAATTTTAAGGGCTCTAGCATGGAGCCCCTGGCAAGGGAGAAAAACAGGGCTTTAGCGTCTTCCCAGGCCCAGTTTAGAATCCCAGATCCATCACTCACTTAAATGGGGAATTTGGACCAATCAGTGAACCTTGTGTTCCATAATTTCCTCCTCTGGAAAATGGGCGTGTCAGTTGGGATTGAAAGTTACAATAGCATAGCGCCACCTGCTCCTGGAATGCACAAATGCGCGTTTCTTGATTTTGCTTGCCCACAGCTCGGCATTTGAGACTCCTCCCTAACCCTCTAACCATATTGCTCAGACACTTCAAATTCCAGCAACACCAAGGTACTTACAGTTCCCCAGACGCGGGCTGTGACTTCATGCTTCAGTTCATCATGTAAGTTAACAGTTTTCAAAGTGGGGTCTCTAGAACAGCGTCAGTATCCCCTGGGAACTCGTTAAAAAAAACAAATTCCCAAGACTTACCCCAGACCCAGTGAATCAGAAACTGGGGGACAGGGCCCAGAGATCTGTGTTTTCATGAGCCCTCCAGGTGGTTCTGATGCAGGCTTAATGTTGAGAACCACTGGTATATATTCTCTTCTCTTCTTAAAATGTGCTTTCTCACTGTACCTGTCAAGTGAACTCCTACACATCCCTCAAAGCCCTTCTGTAGAAAGCCTTTCCTGGCTCCCATCACCCTAGATAGGGTGATTCATGCTCACCTCTGAACTAATGCTATAGTTTGATTACACTTCTCTGGTTGCTTTTATGACCCTGTGATATTACGATCTGTTTGGAAGTCTTTCCCTCCTACTAGGCTAAACCTAGGTAGCAAGGAGTACGTCATTATTCTTTGTATTTTCAGCCACTACCAAGGTAGTCCTCACTTCTTCAGGGCTTAGTCCCCAAAGTAAAATTACTGGGTCATCTGGTAGTCTGAGGCACCTGGCTTTTTAGTTAGCTTTGTCCTCTCACTTTCGCAAGTCTCTGGACACTCTGTCCACTTCCTGTGCTTGAATGGGGCTGCATGTCTCCTTCCCTTTGAATTGCTGTGACCATTACGATGGTAAGTATGTTAAGACAAGATGTCAACCTCTAAAATATAAAGATGGTTTATATTCCACACATCGATGCCTTGAGGGGAAGGAGAGAAGGCAGAGGAGAAGGAATTTTTCTAACCACTGAAGGCTCAAAAATTCCCGTCTCTAGACTGAAACCTGCTCTCCTAAGCTGCTGTGCCATATTGCCATCTTTTAAGTCTCCTTGTGTTCTTAGCAGAGCTTTCCTCCATCAGATCATAGTCACTGATGAACTCCACGGGAAAAAGAGGACAGAAGATCGTGTGCACCTGCTCACCCACATGCTTGGGATTTTTAGAGCCAAAAGAACCACGTTATCAATAGGCTGCCTTCTCAGAGGTGGTTCTTGGAATGTTTCACCAAGCAGTTGTTTAGAGTTTAAAACACTCCCATTTGTCGTGTGATTGATACACAGTGGCCTGAGCCCTCCGAAGGGAATCTGGTTTTCGGTCCACAGCACGAATGAAGTAATGGTTTCTAATTTGATGTCTCCACTAGACTATCAACTTCCTTTTTTATTTTCCCAAAGAAATTGCCTGAGGAAATTACATCATGCTTTTATTTTGTATATCACATTACCTCTTATAAAAGCAAAGTCTCATTAGCATTATTATATCTTTTTTTTTATTTTGCAAGTGAGTAATCATTAAAGAACTAGCCTTGCTATATAGCTCATAGAATTTACAAAGAATTTAAATAGATGAAACAAAGGAAATGTGTTTGGGTCATCGGGTTCAACATTTAAGTTAGATAAGAAAGGCTGGGGCTGAGCACAGTAGCTCACACCTTTAATCGCAACATGTTTGGGAGGCCGAGGTGGGAGGATTGCTTGCGGCCAGGAGTTGGAGACCAGCCTGGGCAACATAGTGAGGCCCTGTCTCTACAAAAAATACAAAAATTAGTGAGATGTAGTGGTGTATGCCTGAGGTCCCAGCTCTTCAGGAGGCTGAGGCAGGATGATCACTTGATCCCTGGAGTTCGAAGTTACAGTCAGCTATGATCGCACCATTGCACCACAGCCTTGACAACAGAGCAAGACCCTGTCCCTTAAAAAAATTAGCTAACTAAATATAAATTTTTACAAAGGCATAAAGAGAGAAGGGGTTGAAACTGAAGACCACAGAGTCCTATGACTCCCGGAGTGGTTGCTTTTACAGCATTGTGGTGAGCCAGAAAAATGTTTTATGGACAAATTAAAAAACTGTCTTTTAAAAGTAATTCAGAGAACAATGTGGAGGGTGGCAGTTTTTGTCCCCCCTTAAAAAAAAAAGTTAAGGAAAAAAGTTTAGAAAGTTGTATGTGGCTGGGGTAGATAATTAAAGAATCCAAGGCATAGCCCCCAACCCCACCTCTTTTGACCACTAGAGGGGGCACATCCCTTCATTCCTAGCCAGCTCCCTGCATCGTTTTCCAAAGCTGTACCTGAAGTCACCCAGGGCTTAATTTTCAGCCTGTGTTCATGCCGCATAGACTTGTCAGGTCTTTGTAATGCTCAATGTCTCTTATTTCTCTTTGTACAGTAACTTTGGCATTTAACTCTTCCACGCTAATCAAATGTACCTGCACGGTTTGGTTTTGTGTTTTTCGAAATAGACCAACCCTAATAAAGGCAATAGCAACACTAGTCCCATGAAAATGGGAACAACAGAGCAAATCTTTCTTCAATCTTAGACTTGTTTTATTTTGTAAAAGAAAAACAAACACCTCTATGTTGTGGTCTTTAAAAATACCCACAATAGGTCGGGCGCGGTGGCTCACGCCTGTAATCCCAGCACTTTGGGAGGCCGAGGTGGGCGGATCACCAGGTCAGAAGATCGAGACCATCCTGGCTAACACGGTGAAAACCCATCTCTACTAAAAATACAAAAAATTAGCTGGGCATGGTGCGGGTGCCTGTAGTCCCAGCTACTCGGGAGGCGGAGGCAGGAGAATGGTGTGAACCCAGGAGGCAGAGCTTGCAGTGAGCCAAGATCGCACCACTGCACTCCAGCCTGGACAATAGAGCAAGACTCTGTCTCAAAGAAAAAAAAAAAAACCCACAATAGCAAAGACATGGAATCAACCCAAATGCCCCTCAAAGATAGACTGGATGAAGAAAATGTAGTACATATACACCATGGAATACTATGCAGCCATAAAATGGAACAAGCTCATGTCCCTTACAGGGACATGGATGGAGCTAGAAGCCATTGTCCTCAGCAAACTAACACAGGAACAGAAAACCAAACACTGCATGTTCTCACTTACAAGTGGGAGTTGAGCAATGAGAACATATGGACACAGGGAGGGGAACAGCACACACTGGGGCCTGTTGGTGGGGACGGGGGCAGGGAGAGCATCAGAAAGAATAGCTAATGCATGCTGTGCTTAATAGCTAGGAGGCAGGTTGACAGGTGCGGCTAATCACCATGGCACACGTTTACCTGTGTAACAAACCTGCACATCCTGCACAGGTACCCCGGAACTTAAAAAAATACCCCCAAACAAATGATACAAAGAACATAAGCTCTTGAGTATAACACTCAACTACCCCTGAGTGAATCAGCAACTTCTGTTCTGCACAAAGGAAAACAAAAATGAATCCCAGGTTGGCTTTTTTCCATTCGATTATTGGTTCTTTCTCAACCACCTATGTAACTTGAATTTGCTTAATATAAACTCAATTATATGATTCAAAACTAAATCATGAAGCCAAATAAAGTATAATTAATTCCAAAGCCACGTATCTATTTTATTAATCCCTGCTCATGGGGTTATCCAAGTCATCGCATCTACCATCCCTCTGCATGTTAACATTGTATATTAAAACTGTGTCAATATTCAGAGGCAATTATCAGAGGGACCAGAGAACTTGGAGGCGCTTGTAAACTGCTCTGTGCGTTTTCTCTGAGAGTGTCAGAGAAAGAAGAGAGGTCCCGGCTGATGCCCAAGTGCTGAAGAAAACTACAAGTCATTTGACTGCCAGGTCCCTGATGACACAGGCCTCTGAGGCTGCAGGAATTCCCTGCATGGAGCCTGGGAGGCTGACAACAATTGCTATTTCCCAGGCATCTTGCAGCCTGAGGATCTCGGGGATCTTGATGAGGACTTTATTGGGACAGACACATGCTGGAAAGAGATGAGTCACATGCTTTCCTGTCGCTCTGCCTCGGGGAGGTCAAATGACTTGGCCAGTATGAAGCCAGAGCACTGGGGAATTGGAGGAAGACCCCAAAATGCTGACTCTCCTACCCGCACTTTTTGTGACATGAGATCAGCTAGTTAACGCCTAAGATTCTGTAACCTAAGATGAGATCGTATGAGCTTTGCTGTCTTTTGTTTTCTTTCCTCAAAATTACTGTTTGATACGTATCATTTTTACTTACTCACAGGCACAGAAATTTCCCCGGGGCTTGTCTAGTTTGATACCTTTGCTCACTAAATCTGTGAAGGCGGATGGTCAGTCCACACTGCCCTTGAACCTGGAGGAGAGGAGTCTCTGTCCTGGGCCCCGTGCTTCAGAGGGCCCCACTCAGAGCCTCTGCAGGGTCAAGGGAATGTGCCAAACTGGAACGTTGCTTCTGTATCAGGCTCCACATTTCCCGGCGCTGGAGGTTCCTTTTGAAATAGCGCAGGGCTTCCTTCAGAGCCTGTATAAGCCCATTCTTCAGGTGCAGCCTCCTAAGAGCAGGCCACTGGTGCCCACGGCCCTGCCCACGGGCCTGCAAAGGGGCAGCTATGGGGTGGTGTGGAGAGACGGCCAGAGCTCGAATCATGGACTGGGTGTCCACATGTGTGGACTACAGGAGGACTCAGACGCGGCAGGAAGGGATATGGGGCAAAAAGGGACATAGGCAGGTGGTAGTCATGCCAGCCCCTCCTGCCCACCACAACCCAGGGCGAGTGCAGGAGTCCCAGCATCCCAAAGGCCAAAGCTTGGCCTTCCAGGTGGTTCTGAAGAGTTCGTTGTCAGAACCGCTTTATCTTGATTTGCTTTGCTAACTTGATTTATAACTTTTTTTTTAAAAAGAGACAGGGTCTCACTCTGTCACCTAGGCTAGAGTGTGGTGGTGCAATCATAGCTCACTGCAGCCTTGAATCCCTGGGCTCAAGAGATCCTCCTACCTCAGCCTCCCAAGTAGCTGGGATTAACAGGTGTGTGCCACCATGCTCGGCTAATTTTTAAATTTTTTTGTAGAGATGGGGTCTTACATGTTCCCCAGGAGTCTCCAACTCCTGACTTCAAGTGATCTTCCTGCCTTGTCCTCCCAAGATGCTGAGATGACAGGCATGAGCCACCATGCCTGGCTTGACTTGTAACTTTTAAAGGTGAGTCTCCATTTGTACTCTTGCCCGGGCCCCCAACGCGTCAAGGGCAGGCCAGTGACACATTAATGTGAAGTCATTATTTGCACGTCTCTGCGGGGTCTATTCCAAGATACGACCTGCAGATGAATGCACATACAGGAAACGTATAAACAACACTAAATGAAAGAATAATTATAAATACTATTTCTCCCTGGTAACCTGCTTCCAACAAATTCCACAGAAACTGTTACATAGAGGCTGAGTGTGGTGGCTCACGCCTGTAATCCCAGCACTTTAGGAGGCTGAGGCAGACGGATCACTTGAGGCAGGGGTTCGAGACCAGCCTGAATATCGTGAAACCCTATCTCTACTAATAATACAAAAATTAGCTGGGTGTAGTGGCGCACGCCTGTGGTCCCAGCTACTTGGGGGAGGCTGAGGCAGGAGAATGACTTGAACCGAGGAGGCAGAGGCTGCAGTGAGCCGAGATCATGCTACTGCACTCCAGCCTGGGCAAAAAAGTGAGACTCATCTCAAAAAAAGACAGAAAACTGTTACACAGAGGCAGAAGGAGCAGATGGAATTTGGCCACGCTGGGTGTTACTGGTTTCAACTGAATTCTACCAAATCCCAAGGCAAACTTCCAGCAAAGCAAGGTGACTGGCGAGCGGCAGGGTCATCTGTAAAGAAATGCTGATGCTCTCAAATGTGTACAGGCACTAGGGGGCCAGCTGGGAGGGGTCCAGGAAGCCGGCTAACAAGGGCACGCCTCTTTCCCTCTGTTCATCTGATTGTCAAGAACTCACCAGTGCGCAGAAGAGTTGGCGACCCTCACAAGCCCCAGGCCCGCAACTGTAGCTTGTGAGTGTTTGCTTTCCGAGAAAGGGAACTAAAAGATGCTTTTTCCCCCTCCTGCTTTTGCTCGGCCCTGGCTCCCTGCAAAATCTACCCGAACAGGTCTGGAGTCACCAGGGACCACCTCCCAGTGCCTTCAAACACGGGGCTCTCGGGCAGCACTCTGGGATCTCAGCACTTTGCCTGCCGGCAAATGAACACCACACCGCTGCCAACCCACTGCCACCACCACGCTTCCAGCTACAACCACGTCTGCCAGACCCTGCTCCCTCTGCCAGGCGTAGGCTCAGCTGTTGTCACCTTCACTGGGACAGCCAGCTCTGATGGCAGTGCCAGCCCTTCTGCAAGATCACAACACTTGGGACCACTGCCACTTCCTGGGGGGTAGTAATAATAACAGCTAAGATCTACTGAGCCCTTGCTCCATGCCAGGCACCAGCTGAGGACTTTACTTGCTTAAGCTCACTTCAGCCTCACAGCCATCTGGAGATAAATACTGTCATTCGTCAGTACAACACTTTAGAGATGAGGAAACTGAGGCTCAGAGAGGTAAAGACACTTGCTCAAGGTCACACAGCTAGACGTGGTGAAGGGACTTTGAGTCTGGGCTCCTGGCCACCACACTCTGCATCCAACCCTGCAGCACCTTGGGTGCTGCCACGCCCTCGGGCTCAGCTGCTGCTCCCAGTTGCCACCCCAAAGTCTGCCCGGCTCTCCTGGAGTCCCTGGCTCTGCCACACTGTGAGGCTTGGCTGCCTCTGGTGGAGCAGCGTCACTTAGGCCACATCGATGCCAGCCTCCCAGAGGAGCGCGTCTTCTTGACACTCTATCTCTGATGGATCTGTGACAGCAGAAGACTTATGATTGTGTGATGCCCTTGTCTTCTTCTCCCTCAGACCCCAGCCACTGCTATCCTGCATGCCCAGGCCCTTGTGGAGAGAGAGAAAGAGACAGACACAGAGAGACAGACAAAGACAGAGAGACAGACAAAGACAGAGAGACAGACAAAGACAGAGAGACAGGGACCCAGACGGACAAGGAGAGAGAGGGAGATAAAAGAGGCAGAGACAGAGAGACAGATGAACAGAGAGACAATACAAAAACAGAGTGACAGAGACAGGTGGATGGAGGTAAGAGATGGAGGGACAGATGGATGGAGGTAACAGATGGAGAGGCAGCCACAGACCCGCAGGGCAGCAGGGAGGCCCCGACGATGGCTGCAGTCCTGCAAGTAGGAGGTGGCGGTGGCTCGTAAGAGGGTTTTAGCTCAGATGAGAGAAGGGAACAGACACAGGGTGTATTCTGAGGACAGAATTGACAGGGCTTGCTGACGGATGTGAAGGGAAAAGGGAAATGAAGGTGGCTGCTGGGTGTGGGGCCTGGACACTCACTGTAGGGAGGCACCATTCACTGCAACTGATAAGCAGTGTCACAGCCGGTTTTGTGTGTCAACTTGGCTTGGCATGGTTTCCAGATATTCGGTCAAACACCCGCCTAGATGTTGCTGTGGTATTTTTGGGACGTGATGAACACTGAAGTCAGTAGCCCCTGAGTGACCAAAGACCTGCCAGGCTATGGGTGGGTCTCATCTAATCAGGTGAAGGCCTTGGGAGAAAAAGACTGAGGTTCCCCAGGAAGAGGGGGTTCTGCCTTCAGACAGCCTTCAGGCAGGAGCTGCAACATCCACTCTTCCCTGGGACTCAGCTGCCAGCCTGCCCTGCAGATTCCAGACTTGCCAGCCTCCACAATTGCATGACTCAGTTCCTTAAAATAACTTCCTGTCTATAAAGAGAGAGACTATGTATGTATATATATATATCACAGATGACACACACATCCAGGACTCTCCTTTGAGATCCACAGTTGCAGATTCTGCCAACTTGAATGTCTTCTTAGACGTTAGGAAGCAACTCAACTCAAAGTCGTTCAAACCTGGTCCACTCCTGATGCTTCCTCCTTTAAAAAGTGGCACGATTCACCATCCCGTGGCACGAGCCAGACACTGGGAATCTTCCTGGAAGAGACCCTCCTGCTTACTCCTTCTGGTGGGCAGAATCATGGTCCCCAAGTGTCCATGCCCCAATCCCCAGAACCTGGGAATGTTACCAACATGGCAAAAGGGGCCCTGCAGATGTGATGAAGGACCTTGAGAAGGGAGATGGTCCTGGATGATCTGGGTGGCCCCCATGTCATCACAAGGGTCCTCCTAAGAGGGAGGCAGGTGGCTTAGAGTCAGACGAGGAGACATGGCTGCGGAAGCAGAAGTCTGAGTGATGGGGCCAAGGGACAAAGGAACGTGGGTGCCTCTAGAAGCTGGAAAAGACAAGGAAGGAGATTCTCTCTGGAAGTGGCTGGAGGGTGCACAGTCCCGACACCTTGGACCTACTCCAAACTTCTGACCCCTAGTACTAGTAGAGAATACATTTGCTTTAAGCCTCCAAATGTGTGGTGATTTGGGACAGTGATAGGAGACATGCACCCCAAATCCAATCCAGCAAGTTCCATGGATTGATCCTCCCAAATCTCCCTCCCATAGATCTGCCTCTGCCCATCTCTGCCACTGCCTGCCCCCGGGCCGGCCTCCTCACTTCTCAGCTACTATGCGGCCCTTTCCTTGGTTCATTACCTCTGTGCCTTCCCTTCCACCTCCAAAAAGTGGAGACCCCTCTCCACTTGGCAGCACTGCCCCCACCTAACTGGAACCACTTGGCGGGGAATTGGGGGCTCCTACTGTCCTTGGATGAGACTGAAACCCTAACAAAGGCCCTGAAGGGCCATCCCCTCCCTGCTTCTCCAAGCTCCCTTCCCCCACACTCTGCCTCCTTCCCTGCCCTGTCTCAAGGTCCTTCTTTCTGTCTGGCAAGCCCCTCCAACCCAGGCCTCTGCCCATGCCACTCCCCATCAAGCGCCTCCCCTCCCTCTCCACCTCATTGGCACCTCTGACCCTTCACTGCTGCCTTCCCTTTTGTCAAGGAGGCTTGCTCTGCTCTGTACGAGGGTCAGATCCTGTGGGGATCCCACAATGCATACGTACTTCAAAACATCACCTTGTACATAAATATATCCAATTTTTATCAATCAAAATAAATAAGAAGGAAAATAGGGACTGAATATGGATTTTAGCACAGCCACGGAGCTAAAATGTTTAGAAAGCCAGAGCTGCCCGTAAGCATATCACACCCGCAGTGGGCCCCCCCACCACTGTGACAACATGACAAAAGGGGCCCTGCAGATGAGAGGGGCCTCCACCCTGCCGAGTGTGACCTCCACGCAGGCAAGGCCATGTTTGCTCTCGTCCGTGCAGCCCTTGTGGGGTGCTTGGTGCATGGCAGATGGGTGACCATGTGTGGGGTAAATCAGTAAATCCAGATGAGCTCCGAGCGTGAGCAGCTCCTCTCCAACCCACGTCCATCTGCGCAGCCATGGGGAAGGTGGTCCTGTAGCTTCCTCTCAGGGTTGCCTCCTCTTCCCCTTCTGAATTATTCCAAAACAACTTGGAAAATTCCAGAAAACGGGTTCCCTGGAGTCTTGCAGGTGGTCTCATGGGTCCACCCCTGTCTCCGCTCCATTGTCACTGGGGGAGCGCCGCTGACAAGGGGTTCCACCTTGTGCAGCTCAGTGACCTAAAGTTGATCTAGTTTCCTCTGGTCCCGAGGGAGGAGGACCACATGGCCTGGGGGCCCTGGCTTGGTGCCCTGGCCACGCAGCCCTTCCTCAAGGCCCAGATACCCAGGACCTGACTCATTCTTGTGAACCTGGAACCTTCTTCCCTTCTGTCTCTCCTGGGAACATGTCTTCAGGGGCGTGCAGCTTCTCTCTTTACTGCAGGAACAAGAAAGGCCTCTCTACGTCCACATCCCAGCCCAAGAGGGGTCTCCACCCAGCCCACACTGTCCTGCAGCACCCCTTTCCGGAATACTAGCATCCTTTGCCAGCCTCCCTGAGGGCAGAGCTGCCAGACTTAGCCAATAAAAACAGGACAGCCAGTTAAATGCATATTTCAGATTCACAAGAAATATTTTTCAATTGTATCTAAAATTCAAATTTAACTAGGCATTCTGCATTTTATCTGGTAACCCCAGCTAAGGGTGACTTCTTAGGCCTAGGGACATGGGGCCCTCTCGCTTCCTGCAGGGCCTAGCAGTGCCACACCCAGCTAAGGACAACCAGGGAGCCTGGCCTCCAGCTGTCTTGAAGAGGAAGAAAGGAAAACCAACATGTTAACTCTTCAGCCACGCATCCTGTTACTTACATCCATGTAGTCAGGAGATAAAAACAGGTTAAACTTCACTAGCAGGCCTCCGAGTCTTTCCCAGGTTCTGTCATGGTTGAGAACCACGTTGCAATGTGTGTGGTTATCAGCGTGGGTCACAATGGGTGCAGCCAAAGATGGTATGAAGAAGAAAGGGCCATTGCTAGATTGCTCTCTATATGACATGGCAGGAATTTGGGGTTTTAGAGTAAGCAGGCAGGTTAGGAAGGAGAGAGCAGGTCAGGAATGGGGAAGGAAGCCAAGTGTGGTGGCTCATACCTGTAATCCCAGCACTTTGGGAGGCCGAGGCAGGAGACTGGCTGGAGGCTGGGAGTTCAAAATCAGACTGAGCAAAAAAGCGAGACCTCCCTCGCTACCTCCATCTCTACAGAAAATTTAAAAATTAGCTGGGTGTGGTGGCACGTGCCTATAGTCCCAGCTACTTGGGAGGCTGAGGTGGGAGGATTACTTGAACCCAGAGGCTGAGACTGTAGTGAGCTATGACAGCACCACTGCACTCCAACCTGGGTGACAGAGCAAGATCCTGTCGCCACCCTCCCCAAAAAAGGTAAAGAGAGGCCCAACAGCATCATGGGAGGTTATGGCCTGGTGTGAGGGCAGCTGTGGGACTCCTCAGGGACAGGAATGGCCAGAGACTGCAAGAACAGAAGTTCTATCATTCAACATGCAGTTGCTGCACACAGACGGAACCCTCCTGTTGCTATAAACCATCAATAAAGGACACCCCCCAACACACAGCCTGAGTCTGCAGTGTCTATGGGGTAAAGGCAGCAGAGTCTACTCCAGCGGTGACTCTAAGAAATGGAAACACCCTGTCCCCTTCTCCAAAATAAGGTGTTCCCGTCCCTGAGGAATTGAGGTTTGTACTTATTTTACTTAAATTATAGAAATACAAACATAGTTTTTTTGTTTTTGTTTTTGTATTTTCAACTGGCAATAGTATAACTCATTCAACAATTAGTATATATTGGCCAGGCACGGTGGCTCATGTCTATAATCCCAGCCAAGGAATTTGGGAGGCCAAGGTGGATGGATCACCTGAGGTCAGGAGTTTGAGACCAGTCTGGCCAACATGGTGAAACCCCGTCTCTACTAAAAACACAAAAGTTAGCCAGGTGTGGTGGCACACACCTGTAATCCCAGCTACTCAAGAGGCTGAGGCAGGAGAATGGCTTGAACCTGGGAGGCAGAAGTTGCAGTGAGCCAAGATCATGCCATTGCACTCCAGCCTGGGTGACAAGAGCGAAACTCCATCTCAAAAAAATAAAATAAAATAAATTAGTATATATCACAAAAAAGGGTAATGCGTTGAGTGTCCTTATTAAAAGAAGGAATGAATATTCAGTCAAAAAAAATTTATCCTGTGTTGTTTACAAAATACATAGCTAAGACAAAATACAATCAAGTTTAAAGGGAAAGGATCAAACATTTCAGAATAGATGGGGGAAATCTGGGGAAAAAAGTAATAAAGGGCATGGCTGTGCAAATATTAAATAATAAAAACCCAGTAATTGGCCAGGTGCAGTGGCTCAAGCCTGTAATCCCAGCACTTTGGGATGCCGAGGTGGACGGATCACGAGGTCAGATTGAGACCATCCTGGCTAACATGGTGAAACCCATTTTTTGTACCAAAAATACAAAAAATTAGCCAGGCACGGGGGCGTGTGCCTATAGTCCCAGCTACTCGGGAGGCTGAGGCAGGAGAATGGTTTGAACTCAGGAGGCGGAGCTTGCAGTGAGCCAAGATCGCGCCACTGCACTCCAGCTTGGGCAATAGAGCAAGACTCTGTCTCAAGAAAGCAAAAACAAAACAAAACAAAACAAAAAAACCCCAGTAATTAAAAGTTGGGATTTGGCTAGAACAGAAATAGATCCAAATAAGAATTTTACTTGCAATATAGTTGGCATTTCAAATCCGTGGAGAAAAGATTTAGTAAGTAGTCACAGAGTAATAACTGACTAAGCAGCCAGGGAAATTTTTAAAATTTGAGTCTACCATATTCCTTACAGAAAAAAACAAAAAGATTGTGGATGGATCAAAGACGTAAATGTAAAAAACAAAAGCCTAAAAGTAGTAGAAGAAAATACAGGGGAACTTCCATCAACAGAGGCCTAGTGACATATACTGAGGCCTTCCATATGGCAGGAAGTAATGGAGCCATCAAAAGAAAATGCAAGCATTGGTGGCTAACAGTCGCTAGGAGCACTGCTCACTGAAAATTAATGACATTGCGACAGCACATGCACAGAATGCAATCATGTCCTTGGGAAACAGCAAGATGTGTGTGCATACCTCCGGTTACCATATACAGTAACCATCTCAGGAAAGCCACACTGGAAAGTGGCTGCTCTGGGGCAGGGAATCTGGGAATCAAGAATGAGAGTCAGGCTAGACTCTTCTCTGAATTTTCTGATGTGTGCATGTCATACTTCCCCCAAATACAAAATTACAAAAAAGATAATTTTAAGAAATAAACATATCTGAGTCAAACACAACAAAATTGAGTGAAGGTAGGGATATCAATGTAGAACTCAAGCAAACACCATTGAACAGAATGAACCTGGTTTTTTAAACACTTTCATAAAAAGCCCAACTGAGCCCAGGCACGGTGGCTCATGCCCATAATCCCAGCATTTTGGGAGGCCGAGGCAGGTGAATCACAAGGTCAGGAGTTTGAGACCAGCCTAGCCAATATGGTGAAACCCCATCTCTACTAAAAATACAAAAAATTAGCTGGGCATGGTGGCGGGTGCCTGTAGTCCCAGCTACTTGGGAGGCTGAGGCAGGACAATGGTTTGAACTTGGGAGGCAGAGCTTGCAGTGAGCCGAGATTGCACCACTGCACTCCAGCTTGGGCTACAGTGCGAGACTCCATCTCAAAAAAAAAAAGAAAAAAAAAAAGAAAAAAAGCCTAACTGAAACAAAATCATGCATATTTATAAAATGAACAGCACAGAATTAGAAATACGGAGAAAATTAAACCAGAAGCATAGTGGAAGAGAGTTCCCTCAAACACTTTCAAGATCAAGTAGGAAAATAGTAAATGCAATACAAAGAATCTGAATAATACAATGAAGTTTAATGGTATCCATCTATTTACAACCTTTAATGCATAAAAAAGCCTCATTTATTTGTCTAAATGGAATCAAATCCCGTCCAAGTCTGCTCTCACAGAATGGGCTTCCTGGGTGGTACCAAGACTGACTAGGAGAGATGCCTCTGTCCTGCCCTGTGCTGGTGGTGCTGAGCAGCCTGTGTGAAAGCCAGTGTCATTTACACAGATGCTAGTAGCCAGCCAGGAGGGCCCTCCTTCCTCCAGGTCAGGCTTGCATGTGGCTATTTGTTCCCAGGGGCACAGCACTGGGTCCTCAGCAGCCAGGACCCATCCTGGCTCTCCCACTTCTGAAGCATCTCATATAAGAGGCTCAGTCCCCAGCATTCATGGAACCTACCTCTCTTCCCAATCTCAGTAAACCCTTCTTTGTACTTTGTCTAGAAGCACCAGCCTCCCTCCTTATCTTCTCTGGAAACTTCCAGGTGGTTGGCACAAGTGACTTAGACCAGAGATGGGGAAATTTTGTTGGTAAAAAGTCAGAGAAAGAATATTTTAGGCTTTGGGGGCCATTCAATCTCTGTTGCAACTCTGCAACTCTGCTGTTGCAGCATCAAAGCAGCCACAGACAAGCCAAGAATGCATCAACGTGGTTGTGTTCCCATACAACTTTATTTATGGACACAATGTGGATTTCATTAAGTTTTCGTATTCAGAAAATATCAATGTGTTAAAAACCATTTAGAAACACATATTTTTAGCTTGGGGCTATACAAAAACAGGAGATGAGCTAGATTTGGCCCGTGGGCCATGGTTTGCTGACCCCTCAACTAGATAATTGAAAATAAAGCCTACTGGGATTAATTCATGGGATTCTAGCAACTAAAAAAAAAAGTTTTAGAAAAAGGATAACAAGCTAAATTAAGGAAGGGAAGAGGATATGATTAGTGATAATAAAAGAAAGTAATAAATAAGACAGGAAAATACCCCAGCAGAAGTGATCAACAAAGCCAATGTCTGGTTCTTTGGGGGAGTGGAACTAGAGAGGGTGGCAAGTTCAATAAAGAAAAAAATGGAAAATATAAACATACGATGGGAGGTGTAAGAAAAGATTTTATCAAAATGCCAATGAGATTTAAGAATTTAGAGTTATATACATCTCTAAAATATATCTGAAGGTCCCCCAAAAAGGTAGGTTTTCTCCTAGAAAACTATAAATTATCAAAAAAAAGGGGGGGGAGATCTAAATTGACCTATTAGTTTTGAAAAGAGTAAAAACACTGTCAAAGCTTCTAAGCTGCACCCTCACAGATCTGAGTCATTTTGGATGAGTTCTATCACTTTCAAGGATCAGATGGTTGATTTAAACAATAATATGAGATGTTACCTTAATTTATACTCCAGGCAAGTGAAGTAGGACACAGATTTTATTATTTTTTCTTTTATGAATACCGCCCACGTAGTCCAGGGGCACAGATATTAATCTGTGCTATTTAATTTATTCCAGAATAAGAAGGATAGAAAGCTTTTAAATCCCTGATTAAATGAATTCATAACTAAGGAGTCTCTCTTAAGGTTACACAAGCGCAAATTTTCAAAAATTCACCAAATGACCATAAAAGGTGTTATCTTTGTTATTTCAAAATGACTTAGTACGTTGACAAGTGAAAGGAACAGGAGCATATGATGATCTTGATGAAGGCTCAAAAGTCATTTGGTAAAATTTTAAAATCCTGCAGTATTTTTTCCAGCTTGTTTGACTGCTTAGCTTCATATTCCTTATCTCATAAATGAATTGAAGGCTATGAAAGTTTTTCATTTCAGACCCATCCACAAGATGTGCCCCACAGTGCCATCTCTGCCACTCATCTCCACTACACTTGATTACCTCTTTATTTGTAGCTTGGGATGAAATGGATAGGACTTTTGGCTCTTTCTCAGTGACTTCAATTTTTATTACATTATAGTCGGAGAATATGACCTGTGGGATTTCTACATTTTGGAATCTGGTGAGATTTTCTTTCTGGCACAAGGCATGGTTAATTTCCATGACCATTCCAAGAGGATCTGCTGCACAAAGTTCACACACAGTGGACACATCAAGTTTGGTAATAGTGCTAGTTAAATAGCCAGATCCTTCTCTGCCTAGTTGATTTTCAAATTCTGATGGATGAGGGTTAACATATCTTGTTGTGACTGGGAATTACTTAATTTCTCACCATGTTCTATCTTTCAAAGCTATGTTGTGAGCCAATCAAAGTATGTAACTATTTATCTTGTTGACAAATTATTCGTTTCATATACTGACAATACTACCACTAATTGCTTTCTTTTAGTATTTCCTGATCTTTTTCCACCCCTTCACTCTCAGCCTTTTGGGTCACCCTTTTATTTTAGGTGGTCTCCCATAACCATCATATGCACGTGTGTGATGACATTTACAAATCAACTTGAAAATGTCCGTAAGTAGCAGAATTTAACCAGTTCACATTTACTATGATTAACGATATGCTTCAACTTACTCCTGCCATCTTATCCTTTCCTGTTTATTTCTTCTCCTGATGTTTACTGGATCAAGTGAGGCAAGCAAAACACAGGGGATTCAGTTCTTTCCAGATACTGCCTGTTTCAACTATAACAACATGACAACAGCTCCAGGAAGTAGGGCTTGCTGCTCTACCACACTCTCCCGTCATCCTCCACAGACTGTAGAAACAGGACTTACCCTTGAGACTAAGTCCCTGTGGGTCTTGACCTTATCTCAGAAAGGGAAGCAGGGGGTGGTGCACAGGGATGGAAGAGTACCGGGGTTAAAAAAAAAAAAAAAAAAAGAAGACATTTTGGGGACAGACAGGATGAAGACTAAAGAGGACTAACTTACAGTCAGAGATGCCAGGCAAGTGAGGTAGGACATAGAAATTAGACATGAGAGAACACAGCACCGAGCAATATGAATAGGTTTATTTGAGAACCTAAATACAACCCACACCAGTACTGGGGCCCTCACCCGTTTTACAGCGAGAACTGCCTCCTCTGTAACCAAGACAGACTCAGTTGAGATCTAGTGTTTTCCATTCAGGTAGTCAATTCCTTCCATGTCCAGCCAGTCCCCTCTGAATACCCAGCTGTCCTCACCTATACTCTTTTAATACACCGTCCGCAGAACTGTTCTCTTAAGCATATGACATTGAAACTGCCACACAGCCTACCCACTGGGCCCAGAGTAACAACATACTCACACGTATCCTTCCATTTTATCCCAACGTCCTTTTCCCTCTTTCTTCACAATACAGTGCTGTGTTCTTTTTCCCTCCGTTTATTATACCCATCGTTTCCTATCCATTCCACTGACTGGAACTCTTAGGCACCACTTTTGCTCCTAAGATCCCCGCACAAGTAACCATATGCCAGCCAGTGTTATTTCTTAAAGTCACAAACATAAGCCTCCTTTCCTAGAAAAAGGCATACACCTACATGTACACAAAATTCTGCACGTAACTTAAGAAGGTTCTAGACCGCCCCAAAGGCCGTCTGCAGGTCCTAGGTTTTAAAATTCTGTAAACACAACACCCCCACCATAATTCACAATGCAGAGAAGACCTGGATCAGGGCCAGCAAAGAATTAAGAAGGGGAGGGAAAGTTGGTCTCTCAGTGAAGCCATATTTAGACGCAGCATTTAGGAAGGTAGTCTATAAAATGCATACATCCACCTAAAAATACACAACATCTGTATGTGCTACTTTACTCTAGAAATGTAGTTTATTTACATATGCCTAAATCTGAACAATAAAATCGCTTTGGTGTAAGTGTCATTTTCCACTGATATTTATGCCAAGTTCTTACTGGCATAAACAAACACACGGCCTTGGGATCTCTGGATTTGTTCATGTGTTTCGTAATACGTTAAATGAGAATGATAAAAAAGTAATTCTTAAGTTTCAACTTACTTACGGTTATAATTATTCTACTTCATGTACATTGAGTGTGGAAATAAAGATATCCCAGGCCTCCCTGCCCCTTAGGGATTTGGGTAAACTTGACTCAAAACTCCATTAATTCCATGGCCTGTAGAATCTTTTAGCTACCCTGAAGATTTCTGCATATTCTGCATATTCCTCGGAGCTTGTTCTCAGGGGCACCCTCTTCTGGATCCTACATTTACGTGTGGTACTTACGTGTTGCCTCATTTCACCCTGGATACAGCGTGCCTCATTTCACCCTGGATACAGCACTCAGCCCTTCCACAGCTTCCATAAGAAATCCACCATGCCAAACACCCCTAACCTTAGGGAGACTTTGTGGTCATGAAGTTTTCCTACACAAGAGCTCAGAACTTCAGACTATCCTACTCCACTAGCTCCCTGGTACCCTCTCCCACTCCCACTCCAAGCCTACCCTTCGTTTTCTTACCTCCGACTACCCCGGGAGATTCAAGTTCTCTCTCTTATCGTGTGGAGCAATTCAGGTCCTACCCGTTTTAGGTGTCCAAACCCACCACAGTGCTCAGCAAAACAAAAAGGATTCCAAGTAACATGACCTTTCTTCCTTAATAGGCAACTGGGAATAGGAATTCGTTATATCACTAAATGCTAGGCACTTTACATGTTTATTTACTTCTCCCAATGTTTCCATGAATTAGGTATTTTCAAAATCATTTTAGAGATGAGAAACTTGAGGTTTAGAAAAATTAAGAAAATGAATATGGTCAGAGCAAGTGCTATATTATCTTCATTTTTCCTCTTTTCCTCTCTAATCTATAGATCTTTACTCAGCTTTGCTATTTATATATGGCTCTTGCCTGTAGTAGTATCCACCTTTCTCATCTTTTCCTAGTACCACTGAGGATGTTTTCCATCTGCTTCTGATATTTGCTTTCCATTCACCTAGTTTTTCAAATTTCTGAGAATATCAGTACACTGTATAAAGACTGATAAATAATTCAAAAATCTTAAGAACAGAGCTAAGAGCTGGAAGGTCCCCTGGAAGGCATCATGTCCATGCTCACACAACACAAATCCCTCTTCAATTTCTGAGATGGTCTGATGAACCAAGCCCACGTTCTCGTGCAGTAGACTATCTGAAATGTTGGGCTCTGATGCAAAGAGTTCTTCCTATCTGAAAGAGGCAATCTGCTGTTTATTCAGGTTTCCAAGTTAGAAACCGTGCAGTCATTCTGGACTTATCTTGGCTCATACCCTAAATCCTAGCAGGCACCAAGAGTGACTCCATCACAGATGACCTACCCCTGCTCCCACCCCCCACCCCCATCAGAAGGGCTAGTTTGGGTTGCTCCCATCCCAATGATGGAACCGCAATGCAGACTTGTCTCTCAAAGCTAGTAGATGCCACAGCCAGTCAGACTCTTGACTGCAGCACAGAGCATGGGCCCCCTCTGCTTCAGCTGACAGCACTTCACGCCTTCCTGGGCGCGGGCTGCAGTCAGCAGGGGCCAGAGCACCGCTTGGAGGAACTGCCTAGGGGCACCAGGAGGATCACAGAAAGCACCAAAATGGGTCACCCAAGGAAGAGGAGTTAGTTGCCAACATTTTAAGATTAAATTGTGTATGAAAATCGAGGTTGGTGTTTTCTTAGAAGAGCTGTGGGCCTGTATTCCGCCGTGAACACAGAGCCGCAGCCGAGCTGAGGCAATCCTCTTAGTGGACTGCGCTCTCTCCAGTCGGATTATTCCTGACTTGAGTCATTTATTACCTGAGTGGCTGTGACCTCAGACCAGGGTGTCCTCACACCTTGGCGTACCTTAGAAAGGCCCATTCTAGGCTTGTGGTCCAGATGTGAGTATCAACAGCACCTGCTCCCTTCATTCTCAAGTACTTAGTTTGGACAATAAATTACATGGTCACCCTGGGCTTAATGTGCAAGCCAATTCCCCACCACACACCCATACCCATACTGCCACACACAACCACTGAATTCACACAACTACATGTCAAGCACAGAACCCTGTTATAAAGCGATTTTATTAAATTGATTTGGACATACTGTAGGTCAAATAATATTTTCTGAAGATAACAATTATGGACTTTAAAGCTCGACATAAAATTAGTAGCTTCAAAAGGGTTAGTCATATTCCCCAGCAACAGCATGATAAAATAATTCAACTATGTAGAAATATAGAACTCTAGGACTAGCTGGAAACTCGGAAATCATTTAGCCTAATGTTCTCATTTTGAGAGAAAACTAGACTCAAAGATTAAGCGATTTGCCCAAGCTCACATACCTAATAGTAATAAAGCTAGAAATCAAACCAATTTTTCCTAAAACTAAAATTCTATCAATGATATTTCAACTGGCTCTCTATCAACTAAAAGTCTAGGCTTTTCTCTAATGCTCCACACTATTGTGACATGAAAGAGTGATAAGACACTACAGTAAATCGTACTTGTGGAATTCAGGCCTGGAAGGGGCTTTAGCGAATAACTAAGCCAGCCCTCTCTTTGTAAAAAGGAGGAAAAGTATGTGAAGTGACTTACCAAAGGCTTGTTAGCAGAGAGGTCTGGATTAAAATCCAGATACTGACAAATTTACCCCCAAATCCCATCTCTAGTTTCATGGCCCACCCACTAAATCATGTGCTCCTTTTAAATCTCCTTTATGCACTGAGGTTTTAGTTATACAAAAACCCCTTCCAGTCAAACAGAAAAAATTAATTCAAATATGGAGAGAAAAATCAAACTTTCAGTATTTTCGTGACTATTTTGAGTAGTTCACTTTCCAACCTCTTAGACAGTTGACAGACACCACTAACCTGATCACCTATTTCAGAGCTTCAAAGATCCTTAATTTCCCCAAAGACTTCCTGAGCAAAAGGACTACATGTGGGAAATCAATGAAAACAGGAATGAGAAGAGAAACAAAGTTAAAATTTGTTGCTTTTGTTCCTGTCATTGGGGACTTTTGGTCTTCCAAACATTCCTTGAGTTCCTCCACATGAGTTTTAATATCAATCTAGCAAAAATTAAAATAAACAAAAAAAGGCCTATGAAAGTCAGGATACTGAGCACCTCGTCATCTCTCCCCCTCCCCACCGCTCGCGAATGCCAGTGCTGGCCTGTTCCTTAAACGCACCGGCTCATCCCCCAGAGCAGCCTGTGCGCTCTGCCAGCGAGTGCTGCTTCTCCTCTGGCCACCGCGGAAAGGCCTCCCTGACCGCTAGCTAATGTCACCCCACCCCCACCCCACCCCACCACTAAATCATCACCCTAGTTTATTTTCTTCATAGCACTTAATCACTATCTCAAACTACATTATTTATTTGTTTACTTATCATCTGTCTCCTCCACCAGAAGTAAACTCCACAAGAGTAGGGACCTTGTCTGTCTCATCAGTGGTATTCCCAGCACCTAGCACAGTGCCTGGCATATAGGAGGTGTTCAATACATATTTGTTGAAGAAAAGAATGATGGATTAATAAAGACGTTCATGCCTAAAAAAGAACTGATACAGAGTAATCAATGAAGGGGTATCAAGAACTCCTATGCATTATTGCCCAAGATTACAGAAATAGAGATGAAACATTAGTGACTCCTCCTACCATCCACTTCTCATAAGGTCTCCCTAGCTAGGAAGGAGCTCCATCTGTTACCAAAGGAGCCCAGAGGGCAATTCTGGATGAAGAAAAGCTCTCACTTTGCTTGCTGCTTCCTCCCTGCTATTTACATTCAGCTATTTCCAAAAAAAGTCAAGTGAAAAATATGTGATGCAGCCACTAGAAAATAAGTCTGACTAACAGAGACAGTGATGAGCAGAATCCACACAAATAAAAAAAGGTTCAAGGACATATATGTCTGCCAATGACTTTTCTGACAGGCTAAGTGAATGGGTATTGAGTCACCTAAAATCTAAAATGAAAGTTAATGCCATCTAGGAAGGGATGGATATTTATGGGGATTTTGAGGACATATAGGTAGAGTGGGTTCAGAAATAATAGGATATATGGAAAGATATGTAGGGGCTAAATCAAGTAACCTCAGAAATACCAGAACATGATCTTAGTGGGAGCTGTCCGTTTTCCAGTGCAATGCCAGTATGCTTGAATCAAGAGGAAGGAAGGGCATGAACTCCTCAAGGGGGAGTATCTGGGATAGCTTTTAAGCAAAGCATAGATAGAAGATGACTCAGGAGGTCAGGCAATGATTGTGGCTTTTTGTGTAGTCTTTCAACTATGGAGGCATCGTGCTGGAATCCCAGGAAGCGACATCTGTGACTGGGACCTGAGAGCCATCCTGCTGGGCAGACGCTCAGAGATCCACATTCAAAGTCAAGCTGTGGAACATACTTGGCATGAACCAACAAATCAATCTCACATGCGCCTCCTCAGAAACAATGTTCTGCTAGGGACTGCTGTAAATATTTCTTGGGTCAATGTAGGTATATACAGGGTTTCCTTCCTAGTGGCACTTACGGGTTTTAAGATTTTAAACTCTTAGCAAAACGTTTTATATAACTGATATTTTGAGATGGTTTCTCTCCTTTGTGTGGACTCTCTGGTGGATGCAGAGGCTCGTACTCTGACTGAAGGCCTTTCCGCACTCATCACATTTAAAAGGTTTCTCTCCTGTGTGAACTCTCTGGTGGATGCACAGGCTCGAACTCTGACTGAAGGCCTTCCCACATCCACAACATCTATAGGGTTTCTCTCCAGTGTGGACTCTCTGGTGGATGCAGAGGCTCGAACTCTGACTGAAGGCCTTCCCACACTCATAACATTTATAGGGTTTCTCTCCTGTGTGGACTCTTTGATGCATGCAGAGGCTGGAGGTGTGCCTGAAGGCCTTCCCACACTCTTCACATTTAAAGGGCTTCTCTCCGGTGTGGACTCTCTGATGCATGCAAAGGTTTGAACTATTACTAAAGCCCCTTCCACACTCACTACAGACATAAGGTTTCTCACCTGTATGAACTCTCATATGAATTTGAAGATGGGAGCTCCAATTGAAGGCTTTGCCACACTCATAACATTTATAGGGCTTCTCCACTGTGTGGATTTTCTTATGTCTATTAAGTTTTGTTGTAGTGCTAAAATCCTTACCACAATCATCACATTTATAGACCTTCTCTCCTGTATGGTCTCTCCAATGAATATGAAGTTCTGATATATGAAAGAAACCCTTATCACACTTGTCACATTTATGGGGCTTCTCAGCTGTGTGAATTTTCTGATGCATAAAAAGATCTGCTCTCTCAGAGAAAAATTCCCTACACATGGGGCACTTGTAGATCATTTTTCCTATTTGGTATCGTGATTTGGAGGAGAAAATTTCCTTACAATTACTACAGTTACAAGACTGTTATTTCATAGAGTCTCTTATTTGGCCATTTTGGCAGTCTATCTCAGGCTTGCTCTGTTAGGTAAGTTTAAGGTCAGCCTAAGCTTTTCCCTGCCTGTCTTTCTATGGAAGGTTTCTTCCTGCATAGTGTTCCTCACTCAGTATTATTATTGATTATAAAGTGACATTGACTTCCACGTGTATTCTGTAACTCATTAACATAGAACTTTGTTTTAGATCCTGAGTTGTCAACATTCCAAGGGGCTCTCAAGGTGCAAACCTTTTTGTTTTTGAGCCCCTAGAATCTTCCTCTTGTAGAGCAATCTTGTACTTCTCACTTCTAGAAAAAGGACTGTACAGTATATCCCCTGTATCGAAGGATGAGATACTGCTGGCTGGTCTCGAGCCCCTGCAGTTGCCCCTTGAAGAGTCAGTTTGGCATTCTGCCTCCTGCACATCAGACACAAAAGCCTTTCCAGCAAGCAGGCTCCTCGGGGTCCAGGTATGGCAAGCCTTGCTTTGGGGAATTCCCTACATGGGTATCATGCCATCTCCTGTAACAGAAACATAAATAAATAAATTGAAAATGCTTCTATCTGGAAAACTGCTATTGATTCCAAAATTAATTTTATATAAGTGTGACAGCAGTAACACAAACCTTTTTTGGTCTTGAGGAAGAAGCTCGCTTATCTTCCAGAGATGTGTCTCTTGGATTTGCAGGTCTGAAGGAGAGAATTTGTAGATATCATGCTCCTGTTTACAGCTTAAGTATATAATCCAGTTACAACCACTCATTGTAATTATCTGAGCAACATCAAGGGGAACGTTACTGAAAGAGAAAAGAAATCCTCAAAAGACCTACATGTGAGTATGAAAACCAGCTGTCCTGTACAAAGGAACAACAATGAAAATGATCTCCACTTTGAACTTCAGAAGGTACAACAGTGCTGCTTTTGGAGATAAAACATCATATTTGACTTGCCTTCCAATCTACACAAAGAATAAGTACATGATGTGTTGGTATCAAACGTCATTCTCCTACTTGTCTGCAATGATTTCCTGATGTTACTTAAATAAAATCCCAATCCTTAACTCAAACATCTGACCTGCCCCTCTCCCCACCTCATCCCCTGTGCTTCCTGCCTCTGGCTTTCTTTTTCAGCTCTCAAACACTCCAAGCGTTTCCTGCCTCGGGGCCTTTGTACATGCTGTTCCCAGCACTTAAACCACTCCCTCCCCTACTTTGTGCAGAGCTTTGTGGGTCAGCTGCCCTCCTCTACCTAAAGAGGCCCCGGCTAGACTCTGTTTTCATCTCCTTTAATTCCTTTAAAGCCCACATGACTTGTAATTATTGTATTTGTTCCCTGGTTTTTAACCTGTCTCCTGTACTAGGATGTAAGTGCCATGAAGGAGGAACTGTGTGCGTTGCTCTCTGTTACAACCTGGCAATGAGAGGGGTTCAATGAATATTTTCTGCGAATCTATCGAGTATTTCACGACACCCTCCGGCACCCACACACATGTCCTGCTTCATTCTGGTGGGGCAGATAAAGGTACATTTCTTAGTGCCTTATTTCCAGTCTTTTCATGGCCTCCAGGGGACAAAATACACAACAAATAGAATAAGGAGGAGATAAAAGAAGAAAATAAATCTCAAAATATTCACTCTGAAATCTTTTAAGGTTTAGGACTATGTTTTAGCAACCTTTTCATTTCTTTTATTCTATATGCAGTGATACTTTAAAATTAACTAAATGAAATCAATAAGTCTTCTTAAAATAACGCTTTTAATATGTTCCATACAAAGAGAACATGCATGGGTGTTTGAGGAGATGTAATGTTAAAAAGGTAAAATAAACTGGACTGCTTCTAGGTGAAAGTGTTATAATTACAAAATTCAATTAGGTACCCAAAATTTTGGCAAAATGGTCATATATCTACAAAATTATGTTTGCATCCATCCTTTGTCCTAGTAATAATTCTAGAATATATCCTAAAGACACATTGGTAAAAATAGGAAATGACTGATATTCAATTATTCACTGAGGCAGTATTTGGCAGCGAAACTGCAAGCAACCCAAGGCCATCGATAGGGAACTAGCTGAATCAAGTATGGCACCTCCTCACAAGGCAAAAAGGAATGAGGACGGCACTGCGCACTGACACAGAGTGAACCAAGGTCACATTTAAAAAAAAAAAAAAACCTACGGTACACAATAGTATATGTTCTATGCTACCTTTTCTGCAAAAAAGGAAGGTAATATATAACATAAACACTCCTGCCTGTAATCCCAGCATGCCAGGAGGCCGAGGTGGGAGGATCACTTGAGGCCAGGAGTTTGAGACCAGCCTGGGCAACATAGGGAGACCCTGTCTCTACAAAAAAAATTAAATTAAATTAGAAAGTTAGCCAGGCATGGTGGCACACATCCGTAGTCGCAGCTACTCAGGAGGCTGAGGCAGGAAGATGGCTTGAGCCTAGGTGTTCAAGGCTACAGTGAGCCAAGATTGTGCCACTGTACTCCAGCCTCAGCAACAGAGTAAGACCCTATCTTAAATTAAAAAAAAAACCATGGTGAAAGATAATCCAGCATTTAATTTAATGATTACTTATGGGGGAGAATACAGTTGAGACTTCTCTGAACATACTGTTATATAGTTCTGACTCTGGAAACATGCTTCTATAGTCAAAAAACAAAATTAAATGAATATTAAAATAAAGAGAATAAACCTATCATGTTGGTGACATAGCCACAAATGCCTTTTGAGCACAGTACACTGATTGTACATGCCTAGAACATATTCTTTTGACAAATAAGTTGCAAAGAAATCACACTTCTTTCAACAATTTAACTGTTACTGGTGTCTTTTAAAGTAGGTTAATACAAATAAGTAGTTTATGTTAAAGTTGTTAGCCAAGATTCAATATAAGAAAAATTAGATTTAAGTATAAAATCAAAGTTAAGAAAAAATTCTGTAACATATAAAATTTGACTTAGAGATATCAGTTTGAATGCACTTTTTTCTTTTATTTTTTTTTTTTTTTTTTCTTTTGTGAGACGGAGTCTGGCATCTGTGGCCCGGGCTGGAGTCACAGTGGCCGATCTCAGCCTCACTTCAAGCTCTGCCCCCGGGTTCACCGCCAATTCCTCCTGCCTCAGCTCCCTGAGTGCTGGGACTACAGGCGCGCCCGCCACCCCGCGGCTAGTTTTGTATTTTTAGTAGGGACGGGTTCACCTGTGTTACGCCAGGATGGTCTCGACTCTCTGCTCGTGATCCGCCCCGTCTCGGCCTCGTCCAAAGTGCTGGGATTGTACAGGCTTGAGCCACCGCGCCCGGCCATTTTTTTTTCTTTTAGACATCACCAAAAAGACCTGGAAGCAGTAAGAAGCGATAGCAATGAGCACACCTAGAGCCCCTTCCCTTAAATCCTCTCCCCACCAAGAGGCAAGGGGTCCTTGGAGGAACGGCTGGGTTCAAAGCCAGAGTAGCACTTACAAAATGAGCTTGGGACATCTTGTTATGACAGAAAGCAGGAGGGCTGTGCCAAAGGAACACAGAGCCAATTATGCAACTGAGTATCAAAAGGAATAAGAAAGGCAATCGAGTGAGACGCATTAAATATACAAACCCCGGGAGCTCATAATGACTGTAGGCAATGGGGAAGAAAGAGACAGGCAGGCAGAGAGATGGAGAGGCCCTGGCTAGACTCTGTTTTAGAGAGATGGAGAGACCCAAGGCACTGAAACAAAATTGGAATTAACTAGGGGCCCAACTTCTTACCCTGAAAATTGGTAATTAAAAGGAGAGAAGCATCTATCCTATTTCCTGTATGAACTCTCTTTCAAGACAAAGAAGCAACCAGCTAATATGTGCATACTCCTCATCAAACACCTGATTCAGACTATGATAAGCAAGGGGTGAAAAAAGGGGCTGGAAGGCTGATCCGGGACTTGGCATTGCCAGAATCAGGTTGTCACCACCTGAAGCCAGGAATCAATCGATCTTAGCATGACTCAAAGAGGAACAACCAGACACGAGTGCTTCCTGCTGTGGTGCAATGGGAAGCACCCAGAACCCCCTGAAGACATTCTTGTCAAAAGACTGAAGCAAAACCTAATTAAGCCTCTGGAGCTAATTTTTAATGGAAAGAACTGCAGGGACAGAGGAACTACTAGGAAACAAGTAGCAAAACATCAAAAGGTGAGCCACTCTACAGGACAACTCCCCCCGCCCCCGCTTTTTTTTTTTTTTTTTTTTGCGCAATAAGGACATGGGGAAAAAAAAAAGATGGTAAGGAGGAGGTGCTCTAAATGAAAGAGACTTGAGACATAACAATCTGATATAATCGGAGGACCTTCTTTGGAATCTGAAGCAAACCAGCTGCTAAAAGGGGACAGTCAAGGAAATGTGATTAGGGGTATGAGATTACACTGTGTGCTGTTAACTATGTGATCATGTCATTGTAGCTACGTAAACCAATGTCTACAGCCTTAGAGATGCACAGTGAAGAACAGGAATGATAGGACATGTCATCTGGTATGTGTGACTTAAAATGCTTCAGCAAACCAAAAAAAAGGGGGGGGGAGTAAAAAAGAGCAGACAAAGCAAATGTGGTAAAATCATTGTAACCATTGAATCTAGGTGAGAGATAAATGAATAAAATATTCTACTCTAAAATATTCTGTTGCAAAATATTATGTATGGTTGAAATCTTCATGATTAAAAAAAAATGTGTGAATGCTGAGAAGATATTCCTTTCCTGCTCTTCTGGCAATGGCAAACTAATCCCAGGACCACCACATAGAAGGGCAACTGTGACTGAAATCAATATAATCCCCGAAACAGCCCTCATTTCCCCAGTCAATCCTGAGCACAGGAGAATGCGCACAGGAAGAGGTCTCTGGACAGCAGGACAAGGCAGTGGCGGCAGGGACAAGCAGAGGACAAAGGAAGCAGCACTGTGCTCTGCTCTTTCCCTCGCAAGCTAACCCCAGCAGGGGTGTCTTCCAGCACCCCCTCCAGGAATCAAGCTGCCACAGTTAGAGCATTCCTCCAGCCTAGCCTCAGCAGAGTCCAACTCTGCTCAGAAGAGCAATAGTTCAACACCAAGGTCCCTGACAGGGGAGTCTGACATGACCTCCCACTGGAGTTCTTCTTCAGGAATCAGGCACTGCCATTCCTTCCAGATAAAATCCTTGGACCTGTCTGTAAGTCTCACTGTACAGTGGGGGGATGAGAGGGGTAAGCTGCATTTTGTAGGAAAAAGAAAGATAAAAGGAACTCCGGCAAATTTTCCATGTGACCAACCAAAGAACAGAAAGGCCAACACACAGAAAGGACCTCCAGTACAGACTCGCCTATCACAGCCCCGCCCGAGTCTGCCACACAGATAGAGGCGACTGTAAATCCAGGGGCAGATACAGGTTATGGAACCCCACAGAGGTCACAGATCCTGAATGCACCACGTTCCCAAGGCTGTCTCTCACTCCAGACTCCCCCTTATGTCTCATAATCAACGTCCTACCGGGGGTTTCAAGAGGATATCCCATATGACTGCAAGCCCCTCTTTCTGACCTGAGGGGGAAGCCTGTCACTGCCAAGGACAAACTAAGAGCCTGCACCTGTGAGCTCAGGAATGCCCCCAGCATTCTGTGCACTCGACCCACACTGGAGGAGAACTCAAACAGCAAAATGACAGTGCAGCTGAAAACCGAGAAAACGAAAGCTTAAAATTTAGCCCATCTACCTCAAATCCTCACCTTCCATGTAAAGGAGCCTTTCCTCTCTCCCTGTAGTTTGTGATACCACAGAATACTGAATCAGTACTAATATCTCAGTACAATTAAAACTGAGGGCAACTAGCTTATAAAGAACTGATGCTGAGATTCAAGAAAGTCAAAAACTGAGTCTTAAATACAAGGAAACCGTATCCTGAGAATACATGCTCTGGGCCACGGCATAAGAAAGGGGAACCTGAAGACGGAGGTACAGGACTAACAGGCTGGGAGAATGAAGTTGGTTTCCCTTGAGGGTTGCTCAGACCAAAAGTTCCGCACTCTAGTGGCAGAAGACGCAAACCCGCTGCATGTAAGGGAGACTACCACTCCAGCGTAGGGCCAAGACTGCAGGAGTCGGCCACAGCAGCCCTAATGGGGTGATCAGAGCGTCAGAGGAACGCCAACTATTTATGTGGAGGTAGAGGTTGGTGAGCTACAACTGATGTTCCACAAAGTGGACTCTGAACTGGATATTCAACACAGGCTGGATATGAAATAAAGACTATTCACCTTGATTGGGCAGGAGAGAAAAATCCAGTTACACTCCTAAAGGAATTAGCAGCCATTCAGCCTTGACATCAGATTGTGTCCACAGTGTTCAACCAGCAGATGCCGACTACTGAGCAGAAGGCCAAGTGCCTCGTCTGTGCTGCTCTGCTCGAGGCTATGACCTCCATGCAAGAACTACAGAGGCACAGGGACCCAGCTGTCACCACCAACTGAGGAAGAGAATAGCGCCACCCAGCAACTAACATCCCACTGCCAGGCTGGTAAAGAAAGAGGTGTGCAGAAGGGCACACTGGTGCAGTGCCCAGTGCCAGGGAGGTATAGGATAATGTCTTACGAGCACTTGGGGCTGGCACAGAGACAGCTTGTTGTGGGGATGGGCCAGTGATGCCTTTAGAAAGACGGGAGATGTGAGACGGAGGGCAGATGCTGTATGAATGAAGTTCAACCAAGAGAAGAGAACAGGAAAGAGGGAACTTTAAAATGTATTCCCACTTAATCTTGGAACTTCAGGCCAACATATCACCTAACACTACTTTGCATCTGTTTTCTTTTTATATAATGAGGATAATACAGACATGCTGGACTATCTGTGTGTCTCTCTCTCTCACACACACACACACACACACACACACACACACACAACATTTTATAAATTATCAATCAATCAAAAGGTGAAGTAACAAACTTTGGAAACTAAAAGATAGACAACTGTATTATATATTTACATCATTTTCAAAAATGCTGACTGCATGTTAACGTAGGACTGCCAGCACCCAGTATGTGACTTGTGGTCATTCAACAAAACCCAACTCAAGTAATAAACTGGCTTCTTGTGTGAACAAAGTAGTAGAGAGGGTGGACAAAATAAGAACAGCAAAAAGCTCACGGTTTATGAACCTGGGTTCAACCCCTGTGGTGACAGGCCCATAGGAGTACGTTTTGTTTTTTTCTCTACTTTTGAGTTCATTTGAAATTTTCCATAATAAAATGTAAGCCAGTAAGCCTTTGCTTAGAACAGTGGTCCCCAACCTTTTTGGCAGCAGGGACCAGTTTTGTGGAAAACAATTTTTCCACAGACTGGGGGCAGGGATGATGGTTTTGGGATGAATCAAGTGCATTATGCTTAAATTGTGCACTTTATTTCTACTATTATTACATTGCAATATATAATGAAATAATTATACAACTTACCATCATGTAGAATCAGTGGGAGCCTGAGCTTGTTTTCCTGCAACTAGGTGGTCCCATCTGGAGGTGTTGGGAGACAGTTAACAGATCATCAGGCACTGAATTCGCATAAGGAGCGGGCAACCTAGATCCCTCACATGCACAGTTTACAACAGGGTTCACGCTCCTATGAGAATCTAATGCCTCCGCTGATCTGACAGGAGGTGGAGCTCAGGAGGTAACGCAAGCGATGGGGAGTGGCTATAAATAGATGAAGCTTCACTGGCTTGCCCACCACTCACTTCATGCCTCATGCTGTGTGGCCTTGGTTCCTAACAGACCATGGACCGGTAGCCATTCGTGGCCCAGAGGTTGGGGACCCCTGGCTTAGAAAATCCCTATATGACAATCTTAAGCCATCGGAAAGAATACAACGGTGTTCTAAATTACAGAGCTAAATAAACATTGCCTCCACCTCCACTGACAACACTAACCTATGCAAGTCCAGCCATATCATTATATGGCTCAATGGTTTTCACTCAGAAGTCTGTAAGGAATCTGTCCATCTTGAGTGAAACTCTAGCCTTTAACCAAAACATCCTATTCCAGCTTTCTGCTCTGTTAATCCTATGGAACCTTTTCTTTGCTCCCTCAGGACCTCCAGTCCTCTTTCAATCTTTGTCCTTTGTCTTTACTTCCTGGCTTCCATGCTGACTTGGCTTCCTTATGCCCTCCCTCCACCCAGGTTCACCTCTCTCTTCTGTCATCATTACTGTTTCCATGGCCACACTCTAGCTCTATCACCCCCAGAAACTATGCTCCCTCCCAAATCTGTGTTGAGCAACCCATTCTTGGACACTGGGTGCTCCCTCCCCTTCCAGCTAACTGGCTCCAGGAACTTCATGCAGTAGACTTGCACCCAGTGGCCTGACCCTTTGTTCCCTGTCTGTTGTCCGTAGCTTCTCTCTGTGCTCACCAGAACTCTCTGGCCCCACCTACTCTCAGTGACACCGCACCTTATTCAAACCCAACTCTCCACCTATCCTATCCATGCAGGCACCTAAGTGGCTGAATAATGCCAGCTTTATTTAACTCATGGCCATACATTTCAAATGGGCACTGGAGTGGCCCTAAATTCTTCCAAAAGTCTTCAGTACACACATTTTCCCAATACTTTAAATTGCTATTTCATCATTTCCCTTTCTCCTCAAATCTCCCATCTTCCCTCTGACTCCCTCACTCGTGGCTGATAACCTGCCAAGAGCCTGCTTCTGATTAAGAAGACAACAGAAGCAGGCTGGGCGCAGTGGCTCACACCTGTAATCCCGTCACTTTGGGAGGCCAAGGCAGGTGGATCACGACGTCAAGTGTTCGAGACCAGCCTGACCAACATGGTGAAACCCCACTGCTACTAAAAATAGAAAAAGTAGCCGGGCATGGTGGCATGGGCCTGTAATCCCTGCTACTTCAGAGGCTAAGGCAGGAGAATCGCTTGAACCCGGGAGGCAGAGGTTGCAATGAGCCGAGATCATGCCACTGCACTCCAGCCTGGGCGACAGAGCGAGACTCTGTCTCAAAAAAAAGAAGCAATTAGATGGCAAGCCCTTCATTTTCCCACTGCAAATCCACTAGGCCACCTGTATTCACACCTGCTACTCCAACAGGGGGTGCGCTGTTGCTGGGAAAGACCAGCCCTTCCACTTGTGCCCATGAGTACACTTCCTGGGCCTTCTCCAAACGGAATCCTGTAAGTATTCCCTCTCATTGCCACTGTCAATTCCATCCTAGCTATAGGTCCATTCTCATACAAACATGTTCTGTATCTTCCTCCTTAAAATTGTTTTGGATCTCACAGCCCCACCCCTGCTATCCTCATGCTGTCCCCTGCCCCTGCAGGCAGGTTTCTTTCCCAACATGCCACAGAAAACATGTTTCTTTCCCAACATGTCCTGCCTCCGTCAGGACAGGGCCCCAAGACAGGGCTGGAAACACCTGCTTTCTTAGCTGGTCCGTCCCTGCCCCTCACTAGCCACTCCTTGTTTCTTTCACTGCTGACCTCTCTTCTGTTCAGCTTCTAAATCCTGGGGTGCTTCACGGTTCCTGCTTGGGACCACTTCTTTTCTGAATCTATACCCTCTAAGTAATCTCACCAGTCATGTGATACTCTCACCAGTCATGTGATACTCTCTCGATGTTGGCTCCCGGTTTTATCTCCAGCCCTGGACTGCTCCATAACCTCTGCTGAAAAGCACTACAACCACATCTCCAAACCAAATTTCCCCTCAAACTGTTCCTTCCTCACTCTTCTCCATCTGTGTCAAGTGCACCAACATCCATCCAGATGCATTGTCCTTAATTCTGCTTTCCTCCAGCACCACCAATGCAAATCACCAAATCACCGTACACTCTACCTCCTCTCCACAACATAACCCAGCCCTGCCCTCACATCTCTCCAAGGCCACTACAAGCTCCACCCTGTGCAGGCCACGGTCACCTCCTGCCTGCACTATTTCAACAGCCTCTCAACCATGGGTCTCTCTGGCTTTCATTCTTGCTCCTCCACAACTGGACCTCTACCAGTAGTCACCCTCATCTTTTAAAAACATAAGTTAGAGGACGTCACTGCCCTGCTTAATCCTTCCATTGCTCTTTAGAACACACATCCTCTCACTGGCTCACAAGCTGGAGGTGGCCCAGCCACCGCCTCTTTCCAACCTCACCTCCCGCACTCTCTGCAAACCACACACCAGCCTCCCTCATCTCCTTTCTCGTCTTCAAGCTTGCCAGCCTCATGTGCCCTCAGCACCTTCACATGAGCCCCCTGCCCAGCTTCTTCCTGGTCCTCAGGGAGCTGGCATCTGCTCAACACCCAGGCCTCAGCACATGCGCTGTCTTCCCAGAAAGCAGCTCCTGGGCTTGTCAGTTTCAGCTGACTTACCTCTGTGCCCTCACACCTTTCTGATCACCTCTTTCTGCTTAATTTTTGTACAGAACATTACCGCTTACCGCCTGGAATTATTGTGCTCATTTCTGCACATGCTTCCTTTGTTGTGCTCTTCTCCCTGCTCTCTTGAATGCAAGTTCCTTGATCAGCAGAAACTCCAGAGAATTTATGAATTTGTGAATCTCTGAAACTCCTACATCTCTCTGTCTTCCAGTCATTCAAGCACCAAATGTTTACTGAGTGTCTAACCTATGTCAGCCTCTGTGGCTTCAGCAGTGCAGAATCATAGCCAGTCCCCTCTCGAGTGCAAGCCACAGTCTAATGGGGAGATAACGTTCATCAAAGGTGTCCACAAGGAAATGTCAAATAAATCTGCATGAAATGCTCCAAAACAGCCCTGCACAGTGCTCTGAGCACCTCGGAATGGGCTGGAAGTGAGGTTGACCTGGTCAGGGGTCAGAGGTCAGGGGAGACCACTTTGAACTGATGGCTGAGCTCAGATCTAGAGGAGGCCTCTGCAGGGTGAAGAGAAGATACATGACCTGAGGGAAAGGCACGCGTGGAGGACCATGGTGAGAGGCAGAGGCAAGCATGGGACAGAACAGGGTCAGCTGGGTTGGAGACGCTCAGTGCCAGACGAGAGGGTAGAAGTTAGGCATCATGATCTTTATATCTTCATAGCAGTGGAAGCCTCCACAGTGGTTAGCTTTTGTCTTAAAATTTGGTAGTAACATCAGATTTCCATTTTAAATAGAAAACTGTAGCTAAAATACAGAAATTAATGGATGGGTAGAAAGCGAGAGCATCTGGGGGTAAACATGGTAGGGGATCATCTTAGTCATTTGGGTTGGAAACAACGATCAAAATCTGGACTGAAGCAATGATGATGAGAGAAAAATCCATCAGACTTGGTGACAGTTTCGACACAATGGGTGAGGGACAAGGAAATGCCAAGGATGACTCCCAGGTCTTTTACTTGAATAACTGGATAAAGACGGAGCCATTCAGTAAGACAGAAAACTCTAGAAAGACCAAGGTTTGAGGACAAAGATTGTGACTTCCATTTTAGACATGCTTGTGATATCCGAAAGTGGATGTCAAGGACACCAGCTGGATGGATGGAACCGACACTGAGATAAGAAATCAGGACTTTATTAAGGTATACATGTGCGAGCCATTAACATTTAGATGGTAACTTAAACAGGGGGAGGGAATAAGACTGCCTACCAAGGAAGGGTGAAAAGGGAAGAGGGCCCTGGGACTAAGCTACGGGAGACCAACATTTAATGACTCAGTTTGAAAGAAGCCAAGTAGAAGAGCACATACTGAATGATTCTGCTTACATAAAGTTGAAAACAAGCAAAATACAACAGAGGAGACAGAGGGGCTAATGACTGGAAAGATGCATGAGGGAATTTCTAGGGATTGTTGCCATGTGCTGTCTTTATCTGGGCACTGGTGCACACAGGTGTGCTCATCTCACAGCTGTGAAAATTCATCACACTGTAGCCCTATTTATAATCTGCATGTTAGACTTCAAGGAAAAGTTCAGGGAAGAAATAAAAATGAGAGGAATTCCAATGAAAGGGAAAGACTGAAACTATGGGAGAGAAAAGAAGTAACAGAAAGGGCCAGTGGAGACGGGATCCAAAGCTCCATGAGAGGAATGAGCCCTGGAGAGGGGAAAAACGTGCCTCCGTGAACAGGTGAAGGCAGGAAGTGGTGTGTGTGTTTAAGTAGAAACTGAGAGTCCCTGGCTGCTGGGAAGCAGGAAGCAAGGCCATCTACTGAGAAGAGGGCAACGGGGAGCCTGGAGGTTTGAGGAGAACAGGTGTGGTGGTTTGAGGTGGTGTGAGATGGTTGTCTGGAGGGCAGGAGAATGGCGTGACCTGAGAAACGTAGGGGGACTGCCAGCAGCACTGGGGGTGGGCATGGATTTGGCTCAGGGCTTAGTTCCTCAGGGACTGCATGGGGAAGGCAGATAGCTAAGTTTCTGCAAAACTGAGTTTTTGCCAAATGAGAATCATCAAAGGACAAACAGGCCTTCCTTCTAAAGGAAATCATCCCCTATCCCAATCCAAATCTCTACCTTCACATGCTGACAGAATCATAGACCACCACGGTCTTCACAGTGATACCCTCAGCTGGGTCTTCCAAGCCTCAGGAATGCTTGTGTGACCTCACCCCAAGTTGCTATGTGGCTACTGCCCCCTTCCCCATGTTCAATCTATGTCTGACCTGCAGCTAGCTCTGCTCTTGAAACAAAATGCCACACAGAGAAGGCAGAACCCATCAGAGAACTCCCTCCAATTCCAGTCAAACTCTCATTGTACATGTGCTGCCCAACTCTAGCCCTTTCTTCCTTTTACAAATGGAAGAAGTGTCCATGTCCTACTTAAGATTCAGCCCAACACCACTACTCTCTGGATGTCTGGACTGAGCTTTTCTTTTTTTATCTTGAATACATTATCTGAAATTTGGACTGCTGGCTCAGAAAATCTAAAGTCATTTTAAATAACTATATAATTACTTTGTCATAAAAGTCAAGGGAAAATTACCTCTTTTCTTATTTTTGAGACAACTGTTCTGATTTTAAGAAACCTGTAAGTATCACAGATCTTTCAGGAGCATTATGAGTACAGGTCTTCCTATGAAGCACTAACTGTACATAATCCCCCTCTGCAATAGCAGACTCTGACAGTAAAATCAATTTCAACAGAGATCAAATTAATTTCCTACCCAGAACCAGAGCTATCAGAATGTGTGGTATATAATTTTGCCACTCAAAGGCATAAGGGCACACTTTCTGGGAAAGATAAAAGCGAAAAAGAACTGAGAAGATGACATGTCGGCCTCCACTCCCTACCAAAAATAACCACCACCAACTGCGATGAGTAGAGATGACCATGTGATTCATCTTCCCCACACGCATACAGCAGGCAATTGTGTCATGGGGGCTGGGTAAGATTCTCTAAGAAAGATAATCAAAGGGCCTTGGCTCAGGAGACGATGCACTAGGCCAGTAATCATAAAATATAAAGGATCCACATTAACTTCTTAGCCCCTTAATTAATGGGAAAGGTTTTATAAAAAGATCCCTATATCCTTAGTCCTCTAACACATGTTGATTATTTGACATAGATAAGTAATACAGAGAAGCCAACCCACCCTTACACAGACCTGGAAGAGAGCTGTTATTGAGGCAACAGTCCTGGAAGCCGACCTCTGAGGCATAGGGTCAGAGCTGCAAGCACACAGGCACATGTTCCACATTTACTTAGCGTCTAGCATCTGTTGGGCAGTAAGCTAGGCTCCAGAGGATCTGATGAACAAAACAGACATGGCCTCTGCACTTATGTGGTTTACATTTGAGGAGGGGAAGGTGACGGTTCCAGCACATGTGAGCGGAGATTTGACAGAGGCATTACAGCTGATGAGCCAGGGGCATCCTAAGTAGTCTCAGCATGGTAATGAAGATTTCTAGTTGACTCTACTTTTAAGCTGAAACCCAAAGGACAAAGTGAAGTGGCCACATAAAGAAAAGGAGGGCATAGCATGTATACAGAGGTCATCAGATGCCAAGCCCCAGAAAGTGGAGTCCAGCAGGCAGAAACAGGAGTCATACAGCAGGGTCTTTCAGCCACAGAAACTCTTATCTGGAGTGACCAAGGCAACTCTGTAGGATTTATTTTTGAAAAAATATAAGCATTATAGTTACAAGACACCCAGGAGATAGTAGTCCACCTATAAAGACCAACAGAGACTTAAAGGTCTTCCTATGAAGTCCTGTAAGCTCAGGACTCTTATCTTTTAAGAAAAACAGAAGGCATTTAAAGTTGGAAGCCTGTGGAAAGTGTCACAGGTCCCAAGGACTGGGAAGGACCCGATCCATAAACATACAAAGGGATAAAGTATAAGAAAGGCTCCTGTGGGGTATTAGAAAACAAAGGTTGCACAGGAAATCAGCTCCTGAGATGGCTGATACACCCTGCACTTCTAGGAGGAACTTCTGACCTTAGAAGCCCTCCTGCAAATGTTACCTCCCGTTCTGGAACAGGGAACACTCCTTGGCTCCAGCATTTGCTGTCCAATGCAGTTTCCCAAAACTGTATGATTTCATTTGAAGTCCTCACTTCACTTAACACGTGTTTTTTCCTTCAGACACCCACACCGTCTCTGAGCCTCCCTCCCAGTGTAGCCAAAAAAATAAATCAAGAGCCAAATCCCTGTGTTCTAATTGCAGTACCAAGTGCTGATACTCATTCCAGCACTAATTCATCAATGTTGCGTCTGGATTCGCTGGAGCTCTGAGGAAGAAAGGCAAAAAGTATACTGGGTTAAATAGTGTCTCCCCAAAATTCATATCCACCCAGAACCTCAGGGTGTGACCTTATTTGGAAACAGGGTCTTTGCAGATGTAATTAAGATGACATCATAACATGTTAGTGTGAGCCCTAAATCCAATGCCTCGTATCCTTATAAAACAGAGGAGATGGAGATTCAGACACACACACACAGACGCGGAAAAAGGCCACGTGGGGATGGCTGCACAGAGTGAAGTGATATGTCTACAAGCCAAGGAAGGCCAAAGACTAAGAGGCAAAGGATTCTCCCATAAAGCCTTCAGAGGGAGCATGGCCCTGCTGCCACCTGAATCCAGAATTCCAGCCTCCAGAACTGTGAGACAATACATTTCTATTGTTTTAAGCCTCCCAGCTTCTGGTACTTTGATACAGCAGCCCAAGGAAACTACAAGAAGGATATGGCATGCTCTCAGTGACATTTTGCCATTACAGTCCTTACCTCCATCTGGGCTCTATGTACACAAGGGGTATTGTTTATTGTTTGGTGATGGTGAAGGAATGGTGTTTATTTCACACTTCACCCAAGCCCTTTTAGCTCTAAAAACCTGGAGTGATTTCACCTTTAATCACTTCCAAAAAAAGAAGTTGCATATTTCACTTAAATATTTTACTTAAGAGATTAGGAGATATTTCATAGAAAATCTTTATTTTCCCTTCCTTTCCAATAGTTTTATTCTTTGCTTCTGTCTCTTAAGGAAACAAAACAATCACAAACAGTATCTCCAGTCTTCACCTCTGACACCAAAAAAGTGAATGACACATACATACTTCTGTGGCTGGCAGCCTGGGGAAAGGGTGAGCAGTGGCTTCACAATTAGACCAGCCAGAGTGAATGGGGAGTTTGTATATAATACATATAACATGGGGCACCCAGCCTACTTCAGTCCATCACACACAAGTGGGCTTTGTCCTGGTAATGCAGGAATGAGCTTCGTTCCCTCCATGGCCAGGCAATCAGGACAGGGCCCTGCAATCTAATTGGCCGCTGCAAAAGCTACCCATCAATTACAGAGCCCGCCCCCAACGACATTCTGTCCATTCTGTCTAATTTCCAGATGAACATTTTTCCCCATTCCTGCCTGCTCTCCTTGGGTTTCGCGCCTTAAATTGCCACTCTGTGAAAGTATCCTTTCCCATCACGGGCAAAGCCATAATTTTGTAGAGCTAAGAGATGTAAAGCCCTTCTTGAGGCCATGAAGCTCTTAAGAGACACAGCTAAATTTGAGCTTGTTTTACAGAGCATTCTATCTCCAAAATCTTGAATTGCTATGCACCTCCAGCTCCGTGTGTCCATACACGTTCTCCCTAACTTCCACCACTCATGCTCACACTCAGCCCACTTGAAGCAATCTTTTACCCCAAGAAGCAGCAGTTTCTGCCAACAAACTACACTGCAGCAGAAACACTTTGTAATTCAAGTTTCAGCTCTCCCACTTACTAACAGTGTAACCTCAAGCAAGTTATTCAACCCTAAGACTCATTTCCTCAATACCTAGACTTGTATCTCTTAAGGTTGCTTTGAAATTACACTATCTGAGCAACAGCTTCTTGTCTGTAAAATGGGCTTGTAATCCCAACCTCCTCAGATTACTGAGTATGCAAATACTACATTTTCATCATTGCCTCTACCATAACAGATGTTCCTTGCCCCCTGGTTATGCTCCAGCTGAAACTCTTCCTGAATAAACTAGCTAAGCACCCGCTGATCTAGATCTTCCTTCTCAACATGTTCTCACAATTTATAGTACAATTCCTGTTGATTAATGTTCATCTAGGTAGGCGCTCCATGAAGGCTCCAAATGACCAACATGTGGTTATCACGGGTAAAAGTTCTATTCAAAGTGTAAGAGAGACCAATGGATTTTAACATACCAGAGTACGAAAAGTTCATGACTATAGTTTCAGACTGCACGTTGCAACTAACCTGTAGGCATCTACCACTTGTCAAGTTTTGGTGTCATGTCACAGATAAAGCCACAATTATCTGAAAAGGCTACTAAAATCCCTTTTCCAACTACATTATCTATGCAAGGCCGGATTTCTTCATCTACTTCAACCAAAACAACATATTGCAAGAGACTGAATACAGAAGCAGATGTCTTTTATTTAAACTCCATACATTTAAAGAGTTGCCAAAATGTAAATATTGCCACTCTTCCTACTAAATGTTTTCTGTTTCAGAAAATAGCTATTTTTCATAAAAATGTCATTTATGTTAGCATGTAATGAGTTTATAATTTTTAAATAAATAAGTATCTTTGTAAAATTTTAGTCTTCATTTCTATTACAATAAGTATCAAAGCCTGCAACCCACATAAACTTAGAAGTTCTCTGGAGTCCTTAAAATGGTTTTAAAGTGTAAGGAAGGCCAGACACAAAAGGGGCTGAGAATCCATCTTAAACCCACTTTTTTTGAAGACTGAAAGTATGCAAACTGTAAGATGACCACTTACGTGTAGTCAGTAATTTTCATCATCAAACATTCCTCTTCCAGACATAAGAAAAACACCCCCTGAAAGTCCTCCAAAATAATTCTCAAGTTTTGTACATGAGAGGACTGAGAGGTAAACACTACAAGAAAGAACTCTCCCAAAGAGATGCTTTATGAAGGATTCAGAATGTATTCCATCTGGCACAATTCACTAAGGTATTCTTACAAGACCTTGGTATCCGGCTGGTGGGCCATGCATCTATCTGACACTGTTCTCGCTGACATCATGGGTGCCCCATTCATGTGGAGAAAGTATGTTCCCTCCAGCTCAGTTAGGAACTCCTCTTCCTCAAAAATGATCAGGAAGTCCTAGAAATCAAAGCTCTCAAATTCTAATTTGGCAAGTCTCAGCAGATAAAACAACTCCAAGGGAACCTCTGCTTAGCCTTTTTCCACAGGTCTTGGCACACACCCAAAAAATAAGTAAAAGGAAAGGCTGTTTAGGTATCAGGACATACATACCGCCAAAGGAACCAGATTAAGAGGGCATTTGTTCTGTTCAAGACCACCTCTCTCCATAAGCCTCAGGTATGTGGGAACACAGCAGATGCTGAATCTACCTCCTCACTAGCCTCCACTACACCTTTAGAAAAGTGCAGTCTAAAACACATATAACTTGGTATAGGAAGACTTACTCAAGTTACAGAGGTCTCGTTCACTTAATCTTTGCTTAACTATTTGCCTTAGAATAACTTAATTATGGCAGTCACTGGTAACTCACTGATTAGGACTGTGGAATGTCAGATCCCTTCTATTTTGCTTCCACCATCATCAATAGTTCTGAAATTGAAGATTCTGGCTGCCCAGGGTAGATTCATATCCCAAAGAGGCCCTTCACATTCCCCACTCTTGAAGAAGCCAGGGCTCTTTTCCCCATTACAGTGCCTGCATGTACCCTGGGCCACCTCAATGATAACAGGTCACAGTGAAGCCCCACCTTGTAGGGTCCTAGACCTCTCTCCTTGGCAATGGGCTTTCAGAGTCTCTGAAAGAGTGTCCTTCTCTGACTTCGTCAAACCCTCTTAAGTGGCCACTAAGGCCTGTAGCTACTCAACTTCTCACACTTCATCTCTTCTGGCTGACAGCACCTCGGAAGGTCCAACTGCCAGGTCTTTTTTCTCAGGTGTGCTTATCACTCACAGAAGTGAACTTGAGTTTCTTTGTCTTTCCGGGCTGACTTCAGTTACTAGAGGCTGGAGGTGGTCAAAACTGAGAGGAGAAGAGTTTCACTCAGAGTAGCCCAAGCACACCCGTAATTCCCAGGTCTAAATCTCTATGGTCAAATCCTCCACAACACAAAGCCCAGCCTCAGAAGATATTCCAGGTTCTGTTGACTCAAAGGCCTGCCAGTTCAGGCACCAATGTATTCTGCTGTAGTCACTGGAGTACAGGCACTTCTGAAAAGTGGAATGACCTCTAAAAGTGGACTCCTCAAAAGAACATTAGTCTCTGCCTATTGGCTGTCATTCATGCAGCACCTTGGAAACACGCCCTGACAGGAATTCAAATGTGCCCTTACCTGTGGCTCAAGTAGCAGCCAGCATTTCCTGAACATGCTGTTAGTAACCACAGCCTCTGTGATAATAGGAACAACTTCCCCAAGGGTTCTGAAGTCAACTTTTGAGTTTCGTCAAAAGAAGTTCTAACTCTGAGCAGGATTCTCCAATTTAGGATATCAGCCAGGGTATACTCCTCTCCTTTCTAGAATGAGTGCAAACTTTAAAATCCGCTCCAGATTGAAAAGAGAGGATTTTACATCACTTCTGATGCCTTCCTGTGCACAGCCCTGCCACCAGATGGCTAGAAAAGCCTGTGACTCAGCTTGACTCCTGAGCTCTAGTAGAGAAACCGACAACAGTCTTTCCAGACACTCCCAGTACCTCGTCTACACCTTTAGACCATTTTCCTACTTGGTCCCCAGGTATCTGGGACCCTCGCCTCCTTCTCCTCTTTCCTTACTGCCCCCCCCACACTTCCTTAGACCCTACACACCAAAGTTCTAGGTTCCCTGATTTCTCTCACAACAGACAAGTTCAATGGCTAATGATTTGGGCTCTGGGTTTTAAAGAGCTACAGGGAAGATATGCTTCATTTTGTCCTGCGGAAATTCGTCTTTGCATGACTTAGCCTAACGAATCCTAATGGAGAAAAGATAAAAGACAAAAGAAGCTGTGTCTGATTTTTCTTTAACAAGAAATTACCACAGACTATGAAATTAGGTCCAGAGAAAGGCAACAGAAGTTATTGAGGGAATGACGCCAAGTTTTCTCCTGAGTCTGAGAAGAAAATCTGAGAAGGCTAAGTGCATGTGTTATCAGGGTGATCAAGGATGACACAGGCATCCATTCTGTAGCTTTCCTTCAGCCAAGTCCTCTCACAAAATGACCTCTGGAATGACATCACTGGGTGTAGGCCTCTGCTGTGCCACCTGCTATGTGACTGTGGCTGATCTGACCAAGCTGCAAACATATGGATAATAATGTCTACAACACTTTGCTGGGGTAATTAAAGAAGATAATAAACATGAAAGTACCTATCAAGAGTGCCCACAGCATAGCTGAGGCTAAACGAATGTTAGTTTCCTTATTTCCTTTATTTTAATTAGTACATGACACATTCATTCATTTGCCAAGAATGTCATTTCACAGGCAGAGGCTTCCAAACACCTGATGATCTAATCTCCCTGTAATTAGGGTTCTTCCTCCATTCAAGGTGAAACCCTGCCTTTATTCCTAGGTGTCTGCTGCTCCCTGTTCCTACCCATAACTTTTCCCTTCTTGACCCTCTAGTGACAGGATTGCTTTTTAAAAAATATTACTTTAGTGAGATTTCCCCATGGTTTGCACTCCACTACTTTGTTTTCTGCTCTTCAACCCCATATACAGAAACGCCTGAGTAATGGGACACAATGATTAGCTTCAGTGATAGCCCCTACATGAACCCCACATACAAGGCCTAAGTTGATCTTATCTATCTAGTAAACGTGTAACATACACATGCACTAAGAACCATAATAATTTGGTGGGTAGAACACCGGACTTGCAGCTCAAAAGGCCTAAGGTCAAAATCTTCACCTAATACTAAATAGTTGTCTGACTGAAGTCACTGATTCTGACCAGCCTCAGTTTATTCAGCTATGAAACAGAGAGAAGTCCCACTGTGAGTCATGGAGATGCTCACTCTCACCCTCCACTCATGCCTCCTCAGGAACAAGGAACACTGATGAAGTAACAGAAAAAAATGCAATTTCCTCAGGATACAATTAGGATACCTAGAGAGTCAATGTACAGAAAGAACAACAGACCATGAGAAAACCCACTTTCCTGCGTATTCTACCTTTTCCTTAACCTTCCCTTTGGCTGACTACTGGATTTGTCTTCCTTAAGGGACCAGCCTTTCACAATTGGCCAGGGGATTCTTTCTGTTCTGAGGTCAGGCAGGAACTAGCTGAAGGGAGGGAACACAAAAGGAAGCACAGAGGCTTAGTTCAGATTAGCTCTAATGCTCGTTTACGAAACTTGCTTCCTCTTTCCACTGTGGTAGTAAGACCTAAAGAGACAAAATTCATGCTCAGGCCCAGAAGAAAAGAAGAACAGACTGGAAAGCTCAAGCCACCCTCAGGAAGAGGCATAAGGAACACCTGAAGGTCATAGGAGTCCCAGTCTAGCCAACTAAAAGAAGAAGGAAGACAGGTTGGGCCCTGAAGAACAGGCAAAATGAAAAGTGGGTAATTAGCAATACTGCCCTCAATGATGCTGGCAGTGGGAGTTGCCACAGTAGTTAGGGGGTCAAAAGTTAGGGATTTGTAATTCTGACTATATTTGTACACATTTTTAAAAACTGTGGTAAAAAACACATAAAATCTACCATCTTAACTATTTTAAGTGCACAGTTCAGTAGTGTTACATATATACACACTGTTGTGAAACAGATCTTCAGAGCTTTTTCAACTTGCAACACAAACTCTGTCCCCATTCAACAACAACTCCCCTTTTCCCTCTCCCCCAGCCCCAGTAATCACCATTCTACTTTTTTGACTCCATGAATGTGACTATTCTCAAGTACCTCAAGAGTCTGGCTATTTTTATACCTGGGTCACAATTCATAACATGTATGGTCTGGCAAACCAAAGCAAGCAGGGGAGAGAGATTTTGGAGTAGGCTCACTCAGGAAGCACAAAGTGCAAGAGCAGGTGACCTCTTACAGCCAAAAATCAACAGAGATGATGAGAATCCTAAGAATAGATAGGATTTGGTCATTAGAATTCAGTATCTGCATGGATGGATAGAAATTTATTGCCACTTCACTCTCAGAGAGGGCCAGGGAATGGTCACTACAAATGATGCAGAACTCTGGCCTTCAGGCTTTTGATCTTGTAGGACTCGCACTGGAGGCTGATCCAGTGCTACTCTGAAAATGTAGGTTATTAATGGCTAATACCAAATCTGGCCAATGGGCTCAGCAAACACCCCTAACTTCTAGGTACCCTAGAAGGAAATGTACACAGGACTGAACTGAAAGTACACAACACTTTATTATTAGCTGGGCCTGTGAATCCAATTCCCAATGCAGCATTCCATAACGTAGGCTGGATCACAGAGAGAACTCCTTTTCCCTACATTAGTGGTAATCTTAAACTGAGACCAAAGTGCATACGGGTATGAAAAGGAATTCATATAATATTAGACATGACTCTTTGGTCTTATCACACATAGTAAAGACTAGCTGAGGTTACCCAACTCAGCACAAGAGAGAATGCAGCCAGAAAGAGACAGAGAAGAGAGAACATTTGCCAATATGCCAGGGTCCACTTGCCCCCACTTCTAAATAGGTCAGTCACCTGGAAACCAATCCAGTAAATGGGAAAAGAGAGAAAAGAAGAGGTGGTCAGGACCTTTCTGTTGAGGGGCAGCCCCAGCCTTTCCATTGTAGCCACAGACAGCCAAGAAAAAGAAAAGATATCACACATCCACATAGGCTTAGCCTTCTAACGACACACAGTCACTAGACCCACTAGGACAGAGGCCAACAAAATGTCCTTTACCTCCCACAGTCAATCCTCTTTGTTGCATGGGAAAGTGAAGTCTGGGAAAGCAGAATCCCAGGGCCTGAGCAACCGCAGCAGGAGAAATGACAAGAAGCTCATTCCCCCAGAAGCCAGCAGCTATCAAGACAAAGGCTTTCCTTTCTCTTGCTGCCCAGCTATGCATGGAAATAACATGCAATTTCATGATGTCTGTGAATCACAGAGATCTAGACTGTATGTTCAACTGGAGTATTCTGGATTTCAGCAATGACCAAATAAAGATAAACAAATATCTGTCCTATATATCTTGTCTTCTTGAGCTGAGCTAAAGGAGGAGGAAAAAAAATCTTTAAAAAAGAACTAATCCAAAGAGAAAACAAAGAAAAAAAATAGTTGTGTTGGGAACACAATCACACTCAGAATCAAGTCTGCACAGATTGATGTGAAACCATAATCCTCAAGTAAGAAGATTTTCAGGAACTTATATTTAAGGAAAAAGCTACTCTTCAGGCGTTGGGGAAAAAAATCACCAGAAATGCATAGAGCAAACGAGCTATTAAAAAGTTTTGATAGCTCGGTGAGGATAGGAACAACAGAAGAAGAAGACAAAGAGTGGCATGAGATCTAGAATCCATGTAAGGCCTCCAAGATGGCAGAGGAAAATGGGACAAGTGAAACAAAGTTTTAATAACCAATAGTTCACATGGAAAGAAGAAAATGAAGATTCTGAGGAGATGGACAAAAATGTTTCTGATATCTTCAGAAACAGAAGTTAGTTTCTGATATCTTCAGAAACAGAAGGTGGTCCAAGATCTGGGGAATTCAATGCCAGATAAAGACGAGAGGTCAGGAAGAGTGTGAGACATGGAGAGCTGCTTCCTTATTAAGCCCCAAAGGGTACATGCTCAGAAAAAATTCTAGAGACAGCTTTGGCTTAAAATACTCAAGGGGGATTCTCCATCCAGGACAAATGGTGAAACAAAGGGAAAACTTACCACAATGACAGGATCAAAACCCCCAAGACATTCCAGAAGAACAGGCAGAGGCAGGGCCCACAGTGGCTGAAGGGCTACAAAAGCCTTAGGATCCTGCTGGATGGGAAAAATGCAGAGAGAAAAATGGGTTTATTTATAGAGAATTTAGGATCACAAAATGTTTTCACAAACTAGCTACTATAAATGTGGGGTACCAGCTCAGAAGATAGGACAGACTCATTTACATCTGGGATTTATAGAAATACATGGGATTCAAGGCATGGAGGTCCAAAGAAGGGATAAGCAAATCAAGAGAAACCACAGAAAGGAAAATCCAGGCACTCTGCACAACTTCCCTCCAAGATATAGGTATCCCAGTATCACAACTAGCCTCTTGATGGGAACCTGATCCAAAACGAGTTTAAGGTTCATAGGTGTAAGATAACTGACTCAGACTGGCTAAAATGCCAGGGAGTAAACAATCAATAGTGTTTTTTCACAGATTTTCCAGTCTCTCAGGGTGCTGAAGAAGCACAAACTGGAGTCAGACTGGGCGAGTTCATGTCCTGGTCCTACTGCATACCTGCTATGGAAGCTTCACCTAAGAGGTTAAGAATGAGTTAATGGAGATAATAAAGGCCCCTGATCTTATAAGGTAATTTAAGGATTAAATCAATTAATCCATGAGAAGTACTTAAAACACTGCCTGGCAAATTTTAAGGGCTCAACAAAGCTATCATTATCATTATTTTATTTATTCCATCTACTACCTCCCCCCTTCTGCTATATTCTATAATTGTTCAGAGAAATTTAGGTATAGATCTCAAGATCTAGTTTTAAGTTTGGGGAACTTCACTTTCCCTTGGGAGTTATGATATATTAAGGAACTTAGGTTCATACTGCTGCCGTATCTACATGTGGATGGGACATTTACATGTTTTTCTAGCTGTTGTCAATCTGGGGACAGTGCTGAATTACAGTATTCCTCTATGGCTCCCCAGAGCTTTAGGGAAAAGGATTACATGAAAGGAATGTGGTTAGAATGATCCAACTTGCTAATAACTATCCAAAATTGCTATATCATTTTCAGCAGAAATCACTAACATTAGAAATAGAGTCCTGTAGACTATGTTGAGTGGCCCTGCACTGTCAGAGACTGAATAAAACAGGAAGAAAATGGAAAAGTGAAAATGCTTTAAATACGTTTAGCTATTTTAGTTTCTCTGTGGGAATAAAGGTTCAACTTAGAATGAAAGCTGTTAACAGGATAATATTTTAAAGGGCAGGAATACATTTGGAGGAATTTCAAATGGTCTTGATATTGGGTCAGGTTTTCTTCTCCGTTACTGAACTACACATGCCAATCATGGTGCCTGCTAGCCTACAAATCCTACTAATGGGAACTGCTTCAGCTTTAAGGGTAGGCCCAGGCAGCCATGGGCCACATGACCACTTCTGAGACCAAGTGCAGATATATGACCCAAGAGCTTAATTCTGACATATGATGTGGCTTGGAACAACTATGAAAGCACAACAAAATCTGATTCCCCCTCTCTCAGGAACCTAAGCAATACTGAGAGAATGAGGTTATCAGCTGTGAGAGATGAAGCTGAGAGGTTATGATCCGCAAAATGACTGCAGAGGTCATGAGATTACAGCAAACCAAAGTCATGAGGAAGTAGAATCTATAAGCAAGGAGGAGCTAAAAGGTTAGAAAAGACATATAGGGGAGGGAAAAACAAGCCAGATGGCAGCAAGAGGAGAAAGACACAAAGAAATGAGCGACGCTGTGAGAGACCCCACTGTCCATGGGAAGACTGTGGCTTGTCTCTGGACAGCCTGAGTTCCTCACGGGTCTGATCCACATGCATCCTCCAATACAGCCCCTTGTACAGAAAGTGGTCTGAATGAACCTCTGTTCTTTCCAACAAAAAATCCCTAACTAAAACACTTCCTTCAACTCCTCCTTAAGATGAAGTTTTCCCAGGAGGTGCCTCAGTGCCACAAACAAACAGATTCCAGGCAAGTCCACCCCCTCCCGTGCCCCCGCCAGACATGCCTAGACATACCCAATGTCCACTTCCCAGCAGAACAGGGATGTCTTATCTCTAGGCATATAGGCACAGTCCCTAAGGCTCATGAGCATCTCGAGGACCTATGTAAATGTTTGAGATATGAAGAAAACATTACTGGATGCAAAACATGCAAAGAAAATCGCAAAATTAAATAAATGTTAAATGTCTACAGCCAATCAAAGCTTAACTCACATGGTTTTGTACAAGCTAATTTTATGTGGGACATGGGTGATTTAATGTTTGATATGACACAGTAAAGGCCTCCAAAGGTTAAAATGGCTTAAGGCCTTCACAGGTCTTCACACCAGTCCCATAGCAGTGGACGTGTATGGGCCTAACCTGGAACCTGCCATTCCAACCCCTTGGATAAGTGTATGCTTAAACAGTATACCTGGCCACTCAAACTGGGCACTCAGTCTAAAGTGAGAGGTCAAATCCCACCTCCCAGATTTCAACACAGTTATTTGACCACTTCTCATATTAGGAATCTGTTATCTTTTCTTAATGAAATATTTTAAATAAGTGAAGCCAAATAATTTCTATTAGCCATACTACTAGTTTTACCGAGTATTTTTACATGTCATTTATGAGAACAAATGGTCTCACAGATTTAAAGGATTTAACATTTGACATGTGTCAGAAGAGTAAATCAAAACTCAGTCACATTTACTCTCTCCTGCAAGAACTCCCTCAGGTGTCATGAAGAGACCTAGACATTTTCTTCCTTTTGGTCAGATTTTCAATCTGAGAAGAGCAGGAAGTGGCACAAAAGTGACACGAAACTTAGATCTTATATTCTGAGACGACGGTGTTAAAAGCAAAAAAGCAAATATAATCCTTTCTAGAGTCACTGTTGATTATAGCTCTAATTTCATAGACACAGATAAGCGACATGTGTTCTCTGGAGCCATCCCCCGACTAAGACCAATTCACTCTTCTCACTTTCACCGCTGAGCTCCTCCACAGCATCTACAATACCTTCTGTGTGCGCCTCCTACACACCATTCTGCACCCCAACTCCCACTACAAACTGCTCTCAAAGTCAAATCTCGGGCTGTTCCTCCTGCCTCACCCTAACTCCTAGTCTACCGTCTCCTCAGCTCCCAGTTCCCTGCACATTCTCACTTTTCCTCTGGCTTTGCTGAGTGTGTCTGCCATCTCTGATGCCTATGCCTAAATATAGGAGTCCTCCATACAGTATGCCCTGTCTCCATTTTTTAGCTCAACTACCTGCTTGACTGCAGTGATGACCATTTCCATGACGATGATACCACAGTTTCTTATCACAGTCTTTTCTTCTTACCTGTATCTCCAACTGCCTACTAGAATTATTTTCCCATCATCCCATGATAAACTGAAAATCACTATTTTGATAAACTCAAAGTCCCTAAAAAAGGCAACTGCTTCCCTCAACAAATCTCCTGGGCAAAGAACTTTGAAACCAACTCTCTCCTCCTCCCCGGCTCCCCCCCCCACCCA